>NC_085060.1:1064568-1373590 GCF_963662255.1 Cinclus cinclus
CCGCGGGCTGCTCTGCCTGGGGAAAGCGTTTCGGTCCAGAGATCCCAGCGCCCGCTCCGGCCGCCAGCAAAATATTTGTGTTGGCTTCCAAGGGCTGGCCTGGAGTTTTGTGCTGGTTCCACGCTGGGTGGGAAGTGAATCCAAACTTTTTTTCGTAGTCACTGTAGTAAATCATCTCGGTTTGGATGCAGTTTCCTCCCCTTTCGTTTTCCAGCCCTTCTCCTCACAGCTCTGTTTTCTGTGTTCACTCCCTTTCACTTGCTCCTTCTTTGTGTTTCGTCTTCCCGGATTTTATTTTGGCTGCTTTTCCATCAGCAGGAGGCTGGAGGGATCCGCTGCAGGGTCTGTGTGTGTCTGTCTGCCTTTTGCATAACTGGAATAATGGATTTTTACCTTTAGCTGGAAACTTTCAGACTCTTCCATACATTCTCAGGATGGTTTGGGTTGGAAGGCACCTTAAAGATGATCCAGTTCCATCCCCTGCCATGGGCAGGGACACCTTCCACTAGCTCAGGTTTCTCCAAGCCCTGTTCAACCTGATCTTGATGGGATGGGGCATCCACAACCTCTCTGGGCGTCCTCAAATGATTCATTCCAAGCTTTTTCAAACCAGGCACCTCGGGCACAAACCGAGTCACACTCAGCTCCTTAGGCTCTCCCGTTTGCACATTTTGCACTGTTATTTCCCTCTATTCCCTGCCCTGTCCACCCTGATCCTCTCAAGATTTTGGGATGGGTTTACAAGCTCTTTGTGCTTCCTCCCCTCTGTCCCCCACAGGGTCTCTCCTGCTGGCCGTGCACTTCTACAGCTCCCCCCGAGAGACCCCACTGATCCCCAGCACAGTTCTGGGGGTCCTGCTGCTGCTCCTGTCAGCTCTCCTGGCCTATGCAGGTAAGATTTGGGGCTGCCCAGGCCCAAAACCTCCCTCCCGTGGCTTTGCACATCCA
Organism: Cinclus cinclus; assembly: GCF_963662255.1. Taxonomy (NCBI): domain Eukaryota; kingdom Metazoa; phylum Chordata; class Aves; order Passeriformes; family Cinclidae; genus Cinclus; species Cinclus cinclus. Next base: position 1,065,517 of record NC_085060.1, read on the forward strand.
GGTGTGCTTTGCCAACAGGATCCAAACCTCCCTGCACGGCTCACCCCTTCTCCCAGGGGTGTGTGGTGTCCAGAGATGCTGTGGCTGCATCCCTGGAAGTGTCCAAGGCCAGGTTGGATGAGTCTTGGAGCCAGCTGGGATAGTGTAAAATGTCCCTGCCCATGGCAGGGGGTGGGATGGGATGAGCTTTGAGGTCTCCCCCAACCCAAACCATTCCATGGCTCAGTGTCAGCACAGCAAATTTTTCCTCTATAAGCGAGAAGAGAAATCAATGTTTGTTTTAAACAAGTGCTCTACCAGGACCTCGGAGCTTTAACACACTGAACACACCATTCCTCTCCCAGGCTTTCTGAGAGTGCTTTCAGCATCCATGGATTGAAATGTCCATGGGTAAATGCCAAGAGACAGTGCCTCTACTCATCTGAGAGAAAACAATCGCTGCCTACAACAAAATCCACACTCTCTAGAGTGAATGCTGAACTATTTATTCTTTGTAACTCATAGCAATGAGAGCAGTTCAGTTTAGAAAAGACCTTAAAGATTGTCAGATCCAACCATCAGCCAGCACTGCCACCATGGTCAGCATTGGTCCATGTCCTCAAGTGCCACATATGCCTGTCTTTTGGGAAATGGGCACTCCACCACTGCCCTGGCAGCTGTGCCAGGGCTGGACAACCCTTTCCATGAGAAATCTAAACCTCCCCTGGTACAAGTTGAAGCCATTTCCTCTCGTGCTCTCTCTTGTTCCCTGGGAGAGGAGCCCGACCCCTTGCTACAAGCTCCTTCCAGGCAGCTGTAGAGTGTGAAAAGCTCCCCCTGAGCCTCCTTTTCTCCAGGATAAATCCATCATCAGGCAGGACCCGTGCTGATCCTTGCTCCGTAGTGACCCTGCTGCCCACGTGCCGCTCTCTGAAATCACATCCCTGTCTCCCTTTGTTCCCAGGGATCCGGAGAAACCTCAGGAATGGCTCCCTGCTGGTGCCTCTGTGCCTGACCCTGTCAGCCTTCTGGAGTGGCTACGGAGTGATCCTCATCCTGGCAGGGCAGGGAGTGCTCCGTGAGCCGGGGGATGCCCGTGATGCCCTGGTGCCAGGCCTGGCCACCTTCACCCTGGCCCTGCTGCTGCTGGCCGTGGTGGGCTTCCTCTGTGGAGAGCCCCTCCTGGCCCTGGTGGCTAGTGCCACGTCCCTGGCCAGTGCCCACGAGCTTGCCCTGCACTACAGCTCCTCGCTCGGCCCCTCGGCCGTGGCTTGCGGCCACCTCCTTGTCTGCTTGCTCGGGGGCTACTTTGCTCTGGGGAGGATCCTCTACTTCCTGACCAAAGGGAAAGTTGCCCTCCCTGGCACGGATCTGGCTGAGAAAAAGTCCCAGGAGCAGGGCTGGGCCAGCGCTGGCAATCCCTTTGTAGCCCCCGGGCTGCTCCTGAACGTGCTGGCGGCCAGTGTCTTCTGCTGCAGGCTCCTGGGGATCACCCCCAGGCTCTTCCCGGGCCACGTGCCCTGGCTGTGGGCAGCTGGCACCTACCAGGTTGGCATCTGTGTGTTGTCCTTCCGTGCAATGGATGTTCTCATGGCCACAGCCTTTGGCTTCACTTCCATCCTCCAGTTTGCTGCAGGTTACAGCCTCCTGTACCCCACCTGGCAGCCAGAGGAGCCGTCTTTCCCTACCCCATTCCTGGTGGTTTTCTCCATTCTTTTTGCAGTCTTGGCTCTTTTTCTCTTCCTCCAGAGCCCCGTGGATGGCTTGTACCTGCTGGTTTTTGTCACCTACTGCATTGCCTTGGCTTGTAGCCCCAGGGGTTTTTTTGCAGCTGGCCCCCAAGGCGTGGCCGTGGCCGTTTTCGTGGCTTCGGCCTCGGTGGCTCTGATTCACCTGTACAACGTGAGGGCAAGGGCCAAGATCCCAACAGGGAAGGGGGCTGTGAGGGCCCTCCTTGCTCGCAGCAACCTCCTGAAGCTCCGGGAGGGACCCAACCTCCACGCTCCTTACCTGGGCTATTCCAAGTACGCCGATGCAGAAGTGCTCGCCTACGCCTGCAGTGTCCTGGCTTCTTTTGCTCTGACAGACACAGGAGACCCCCAGGCTCCCCTTGCCACCGTGGTCATTCCATGGGTGGTGGTCGCTGGTGGCATCCTGAAGCTTCTTAGTGGCTCGGTGGCCTTTGCCCGGGGTAAAACCCTGGAGAGCAGCGCCTTCATCCTCTACGCTGTCATGTGGATCATCTGGGGCCTGGCAAGGTATGCTGGCCTCCACGGCACTGCCAGAAGCTTCCACGCAGCCGTGGGCATCGTTGCCTTCATGCTCTTCAACAGCTTCGTTGTCTTCTGCTCGCTCTTCCTCAACATGGCTTGGTTCTTCTACTCCCTCACGTTCATGCTGGTGGCTGTCAGCTTCCTGCTGGACGCCATCCGTGCTCTTCCTGCAGGATACGACCTCGCTGCCAGCCTCATCTTTGGGCTGGTCAGCTTTTACTGCTTCCTGGCTGCCCTGGCCAGCAGCACCTTGGAGGGTTGCTGCTTGCCCATGGGGAAGCCCGTGGTGCAGCTCAGTGGTGTCGGGGCAGGAGCCACCAAGTGTCTTCACCTGCCTGCCAGAAAAGCATCCTCAGTCAAGAGGATTGCAGGTAAGGGGGAAAAAGCAGAGGGAGGGGAAATTCTGGGAGATCTTGTAGCAGAACACTGTTAAAAGGACGTGATCCCAATCAGAGAATCACAGAATGGTTTCAGTGGGAAAGGACCTCAAAGCCCATCTTGTTCCATGGGCAGGGACACCTTCCACTCGACCAGGATGGTCCAAGCCATGTCCAATGTGGCCTTGATGTGGAAACCTGGATGATGTGGTGATGTTTTGGTAAAGTTTTGTTTTTAAGCCATCAGGGCTGTGGAAGGAGTTTTGATCCCCACTTTGATACCCACAAAAAAAAAAAAAAGAAAAAAAGAAAGAAGATGTGGCCAGGCTGGAGACGATCCAGAGAAAGGCCACAAAGATGATCCAAAGCCTGAGAAGCTCCCAAGTGAGGAAAGGCTGAGAGAGCTGAGCTTGTTCAGCCTTGGGGAACTGAGATTTAGGGGAGATCTTCTCACCATGTTTGGTACTCGAGGGGTGGCTACAAAGGAGAAGGAATCTCCCTTTTAATGAGGAATCATGGAAAATACAAGGGATAATCTGTGCAGGTTATTCCTGGGGAGAATATCAGAATTCCTGGGCCAAGTTACAGGGGTCAGGAGCTGAGTGGAGCAGTGAATTCCCTGCTGTGTCTCCTGCATCATTTCCCTGTGTCCTCATCCAGTCTGAGACCCAGGAATCCTCCAAGATGGGGTTACCACCCAAAGCTTTGCCCAGAGAAAGCAGAACCAATGCTTGGTCCTTGTTCTCTCTCCACTCTGGTTCAGAACCCCCTGAATGCCAGATACCCTCTTGGAGGAGTGCTGGGAAAATGCACTGCCAGAAATGGGAAAAAAGAGGAGAAGAGAGGAGAGGAGAGGAGAGGAGAGGAGAGGAGAGGAGAGGAGAGGAGAGGAGAGGAGAGGAGAGGAGAGGAGAGGAGAGGAGAGGAGAGGAGAGGAGAGGAGAGGAGAGGAGAGGAGAGGAGAGGAGAGGAGAGGAGAGGAGAGGAGAGGAGAGGAGAGGAGAGGAGAGGAGAGGAGAGGAGAGGAGAGGAGAGGAGAGGAGAGGAGAGGAGAGGAGAGGAGAGGAGAGGAAGCACACGGTGTGGCAGCTCTGCCAGGGGAATTACACCCCTGTCACCTCCCTGTGTCCATGCCAACAGATATCCTGAGGAATGGTGGCACCTGTGGCATCCCCACCGACACCGTGTACGTGCTGGTGGCTGCCTGCAGCCGGCCTGATGCCGTGGAGAAAGCTCACAGGTGAGTCCTGGCACCTGGGCTGGGCTCAGGAACCTTCCAGAACTCGGAGCTGCTGCTGAGAGCGAGAGCAGCTCAGCCTCAGTGGGAACAGCAAGGTGAGCAGAAGATTCAGGTGAGGAAAGGAGGGAATTGAGCTGGAATTGTGTCCTGACACACTGAGGAGCTGGGTAACCTGGACACCACCAGAAACCCAAGTGGCAAATGGGGCAGGGGGTAATTGTTCTTATTTGGAGGTAAATGTTGTCACAACAAAACCCCTCTGGTGACAGCAGACTTGTGCTCTGAGCTCTCCATAGAGCTCCTCACAAGGAGTGTGTAGGAAGTTTGGTTGGGGTTTTTGGTATATTGTGTGTTTTGAGGGGTTTTGGGTTGATGAGTTACTATTTGTGCTGTAGGTATTTTTGGAGTTTCTTGGTAGAAGCAGAGGTTTTTTATTTACATTTATTTTGGAAAGATGCTGAGTTGTAAAGTGTCTTTTTTTTGTATCTTGGGTAATAATTTGGTGGTTTTGTATTTTCTGTAGACTTTGGGTAACATTTTTTATATGTTTAAATTTTTTACGCTTGAAATGTGGGGTTTTCTGGTGAGTTTTGCTGTTATTATTTTTGTGGAGTGGTTTTGTTGAGGAGCCCCTCATATTGGTGGGGTTTCCTCAGAATTTGGGCCATTGGGACCTTTGCCCATCACTACACAAGAAATTAAAGCCTTTGGAAATGGACATTCCTGACTGGGAGGGATTCCCATCCCATCTGCTGCTGACCAGTCCTAATTTTACTCCAGACTGGTGACCTGGGGCAGGGCCTGCACACCTTCTCTTAGCTCTAGACCTCACCAAGTTTCCTATATTTGAAATGAAATCCTCATCCTACTTCCAGTCTCACCTTTTCCTCCCTCTTTTCCAGATCCAAGCGCCAGGCTCAGGATCGCCCCATGTCCCTCTGGATTTCCAGCCTAAAGCAGCTGGAACCTGCCAAGCATTTGTTCACTCCCCTCCTCTGGGATTTCATGGAGGCTGCCTGGCCATCTCCCATCAGCTTGGTCATTCCCAGAGGTGAGGAAATACTCTTCATTTCAAGCTCTCTGGAGAGCTTTGGGTTTGGAATTCCTAAAACCGCGAACCCCCGCAGCACCGCGCGTTCCGTGGGGACATTCCTGTCACGGTGGTTGTGTTTGGGCTGGTGGAAATCTCTGAGTGCTGAGTGCCTCTGCTTGGTGCAGGCGAGTGGGTGGATTTCCTGGGAATGAAGGACTCTGCCAAATACGTTGGAACCCCTCAGAGCGTGGCCATCCGCATCCCCGACTGCTCTGTGACCACACACCTCATCGACCTGGTGAGTCAGAGCACCTCAGCCTGGTGACCTGAGCCCTCCTTTGACAGGGGCTGGGGCCTGCAAGCAGCTGGGAGGGGATTTATGGCAGCAAAGAGGGGAAAAGGAGCAACTGCCAGGTCAGGAAATGAGGAGAATGCCCTTAACAGACACAGTTCCATTTCCAGCGTAGAGCACTGTTGGAAACACGGACTTGTGTGAGGACAGAATGACTTCAGAAGGTGCAGAAAGCGGCCCCAGGAGCTGGGATACCCTAAGTGTTCTAGGTCTAGGCAAGAGCTGATGCTGAAAAGCAAGATGGCATCTCATGGCCATCATCACCAAACCAAAATTGGCCAGTGCTTGTCACCCAAATGCGGTTTGGTGGGACCGTAGTTACCTGCAAAGAAGGTTCCTCACCTGGGTGAGACACACTGAGCTCTGTTGAGGGTCACGGATGATCTTTAGAGCTCGAGTCGCCTGTTTGATCCCAACAGTGCTGCTCAGAGCTTTGATCCCTGTTTTTGTATCTCCAGGTTGGCCCCATTGTGGTCACATCAGCCAACCCAACGGGAGAGGCTGACACGACCCACCACAACCAAGTGTACGCCAAGCTGGGAGATAAGGTAACCAAGAGATGTTAAAACGGGGATGGAAAAATGCAACCCCTCTGCTTCCAGAAAGCAAATCAACAGATGGTAGCAGGAATCTGGGAAAGCTTCTAATTAAAAAAAAATCTCCTCATGTCGGTGTCAAAGAGAAAGAAGATTTCAAAGCACAGATCTTGGTGTGAAACTGAAGTTCTTCTGCTGTGCACAGTGTAGTTATGGCTTGGCAACGTGAGTTGTTGATATTCCAACATGGGATGATGGGAGCAGTAAAAAATTCCTTCTTGCTCACAAGAAATCAAATCCTGGTTCCTGGATGTGCCAGTCCTCCAGCTGGCATTGGGCTGTGAGAACTCAGGGATTCCCATATAAGCCTGGTCTAAAACTGGTGCCGAGCTCCAAAAAAATTCCTGTCTTTTAGAGCTTTCATGGAAGTGCCATGGTCATGGCCTTTCATTGGTTGTGGTGGGACATCAGGAAAGGTTCTTCCCTCACCCAGAGGGTGCTGGGCACTGCCCAGGCTCCCCAGGGAGTAGGCACGGCTCCGAGGCCACCAGGAGTGCTTGGAAGGGTGGAATTATTGGGGTGTCCTGTGCAGGGTCAGGGGTTGGTTTGATGGTGCCTGTGGATCCTTCCAACTCAGGATAATTCCACGTTTCTAAGATTTAACTGCTGAATTCCAAGGGGTTTACATTTGGTGTCATCATGGCACAGCTTTAAACAAGAGGTGGGACAAATCTTCCACCTCTAATTCCTCACAAATCAAAACTACATGCGCATTTTCTTTGTGGATGGGACTTCTCCAGACCTCCTCAGCTGCAGTAAACCTGCCTGGGCTGTGCTGCTGACCTGCACCCCACAGAGCTCTCCCTGTCCTTGCTTTGGGGTTCGTTCACTCCAAATCTAGCGCTGGTGTCACTGCAGCAGGGCAGGAAGGAGCAGCATTGCCTTTGAAGAGAATTATTTGCTGTTGAGAGGGAAAACTCTCCCATTCCAAAGGGAATTTGGTGTGGAAATCTCCTGTTTTCAGGTCGATGCAGTTCTTTGTGGTGGGCCTTCTCCAGAGAACATTGCCTCCACCGTGGTGGACTGCACCAAGATCGACAGTGGGAACATCGGATTCTTCCGGGTCGGCATCATCCCCAAGTCTCAGGTAAAATTCAGCTAGATTTCATTTCCATTCCCTCTCTCCACTGCATGAGTTTCAGCCTGGGGCTTCCTAATTCAGCAAGGAGACAAAGAAGTCTGATGGCATGAGGAGTTGTCCCAGGCTGGTGTGAGGGACACGAGGAGAGCTCCTCCCTTCTGTCCTGATCCTGCTCCGGAGCACTGGAGCACCTCTCTGGTGCTGAGGAATGGGCAATTCCCCAAAAAACGGGGATGATTCATCCATGGAAAGGGCTCTGAGATCCAAGGTCATGGACCTCCTCCATGGGGCAGGCTCTCCGTGTTCACCCATCCCAGAGAGCTCTGAGCACAGAAATGATTTGTGCCATCACAAAACCGAGCCAGACACTTGAAAGAGAAGATCTTGTGGAAGGTGTGCCTGCCCTTGGGGGACCTTTCAACCCATTATTTTATGATCATTTGATTATTTCAACATCTGGAGAAGAAATGAGTGCTCTCCCCTAATTCCTAACCTACTCCCAGCTGTGTTTGCTCATTCCAGGTGCTGCAGATCCTGGAGCAGGTGCAGAAGAAACGCCTGGTGGTCCCTACCAGTGGCACTGGCCCCACAAAAGGCTGGGAAGAGCTCCAGACCCGTGGCCATGCCGTGCGCAACGGCGTGGGCAGAGCTGCCCTGGGGGAGCCGGGGCTGGATTCCGATTTGGAGCATCACACCCGCTTCTGAGTGGCACAGCTCCGCGCTCACCGCGACATCGTCTGCTGGAAAAACGTGGAAAATGTGGGAAATGCCATTTTGGCCAAACTGGGCAATGGGAGAGGCTGCCCAGCTGCAGGGGTGACTCATCCGTCTTTCTATGGACACTGCTCACGCATCCCTGCAAACCACAGGAAAATTTTCCCTTAGGGACACTGCCAGCTCTCCCTGGAGACCAGTCACGACCAAAGCCTTTGGTGGCAGGCTGGCTCCGGAGTTCCAGAGCTCCATCCCTGTCACTGGGAGGGAATTCCTTGGGTTTGGGGCATGGGGTGAGGAGAAGCGGTGCAGAATTGTGTGGTGGGGGAGAAACACCGCGTGGAACTTGAATCACACAGAATGATTTCGGTGGGGAAAGACATTTCCATTCCTTGAATCCTGCCGTGCCCCCAGCACTGCCAAGTCCCCATGTCCCCGAGTGCCACACCACGTGGGAAAGGAGGAGGGGAGATGTGTCCAGGGGCTTTGCTGGTGGATCCAATGGGCTTGGCAAAGCCTGGGCTCGGAGCTGGGGCTGTCTCCTGCTGTGTTTTCCTCAGAATCACCCATGTTTGACCCCACCTGGGAGGTGTTTCCTCTGCTGGAGGAACCCAACACTCCAAAGAAATGCCAGACCTGAGGTGTGAGGTGTCGTTCCTGCGTTTCACACTCAGTGTCAGGGTGGAATTCCCATTTGGATGACCCCGATATTATCTCCTTCAAGGTGCTGGAGCTTTAGGGAAGGCCCTCCCTTCCCATGTTAGGAATTTCAGGAGCCCAATCTCCATGTGTTTGAGCATGCCAGGAGCTGGTCTCTTGCCTTGCAGCCTAACCCTTCCCATCTCATGGCACGTTTCCTCCAGAGTGCAAATTCCATAGGATCAGAGGAAGGAATTCCAACCATCCCAGGCAGCCATTTGTCTTCTCCAGGGGCCCAACTTCTCTGGAAACTCTGAAATTTCCCCTGAAATACAGGGAAGAGGCTGGAGATGCGCTCACTCATGACCTTAATGGCATCACTGGGACATGGTGGGATGGCTCCTGGAGCGTAGCAATGGGAGGATATGGACTTTTTAGGAAGGACAGGCAGTTTGGAGTGCTGGCTGCTGGCCAGGAGGAGTTGGGAAGGAGTCTCAAACCCTCCTGAGGAGTTTTCCTTCACAAACATTGCAGTTATGGCTCATTCCAGCTCCAAAAACTGCTGATCTTATTCTTACCTGACTCAGGTGCAAGGTGCTGATCAAACTCCAGCTGAAACCAATCTATTGCTCATTGATTTCACCTGAAGTTGTGCTGGAATTTAAGGATAAAAGTGGTGCAGGTGGAGGAGCTCGACCTCCATGAACTCTGGCAAGTGGGGTCTCCTCAACTCATCCTCACAGAGCTGGCTCTTTCTCTCTCTCTCTCTTCCACCAGAAAAAATTCCAGGGAATTCAGTGTGTTCAATAATTCTGCTGATCTACTTCCTCTATATCCTTGGAGTTTATTAAAACTGGTTTTTAGAGAGCAATAAAATATTTTCAATAAAGAGATCTCACCCAGGGCTGTGCAGTCGTGACAAAAACCTTGTGGGGTAATGGGTTCTGGATGTTGGGGGTTCCTGGCCATGCAGGATCCGAGCAGGATCTCAGGAGGGAATCAAATTGTCACACATCCAGGGTGAGGAAGAGGAGGGAGGGAGAAGATAACTCCTCACAGCAGGTCCTGGCACCAGCTCAAAAATGCCAGGGCTGAATTTCACCCCTTAATCACTTAAAAAAACCCAAAAAACCTATAAACACCAAAATCTGAGGGAATGTGCTGAGAAGTGGGAATTTGAAGAGGTGCTGAGACATCACAAAGCCTTCTGGTGAGGGAAAACTGTCATGGCTTAAATATACCATGGGTGCTGCTGCCCTGTGCTGCAAATACTGATTTTTTTTCTTTTTTTTAAAGTGGCACAAATTAAAAGTGGCTCAAAAAAGTGTTCTTCACTACATGCTTCATCTGGATCCATTTTCCCCCTTTGTTTCCATATTTTTTGGTTTTTATTCACAAAAAATGTTGGTTTCAGTGTCAGGACACTGGGGGAAGCATTTCTTATTTTGCTGGAGTGAGACAAGGAGAGGTTTCATCTCAGGCTTGATTTTACCCCACCCACAGCTCTCCTGTGTACCAGCAAAACAAAAAGGAACAGTTTAGGGAAAAGGAGATTTTAATGGGATCTTTCACTTAAATCAAGGCAAAAAAAAAAATCTGCTATTTCCACAGTTTCCCAGTGTTTAGGGGGAAGCAGAACATTTTTGAAGGGAGCTGGAGAAAGGATAAAAGTTGCTGTTTCAAGTGGCAAATCCAAAACACTTGAGTCACAAAGGGCTGAGATAAACATTTGATTATTGGGCTGTATGTGCTGAAAAATCACAGATCAAATCTATTTTGGGCTATCAACAAGAGTCTTTTCATCACTAAAACTGGAGGTTATTGTTATAAGTATGTTTCAATAATTGACAGGAACAAATTTAATTAGATTCAATACGATTTATTGAGTGAGTGACAGTAAGCAAAACAGGTCAAAAAAGGTTTTCCAAGCCTCCTCAAGGGGAAGGAACCTCTCCATCCCCATGTTCTGGATAAGAGGGACTAAAGGGGGTGTAAAGCCCTCAGACCTCACCCCAAGAGGAGGAAAACCAGAAGAGACTCCACTGAAACCAATTTGGGTTTGCATTGTCAATGTCTGGGAGATCTTTAGGCCTGAAAGGTCACCCTGGGAGACAAAACAACCTCATGAATGGGGCTCTTTGTGAACCAGCCAACTCTCCAATCCCACTGGGGTTGGAAACAACCCGGGAAGAAGGGCTGTCCCACCTTCCTTCTGCCCTTTGTGCAGTCTAGACATCCGTGTCAATGGAAAAAAGGTTTAAAAAGGGATGTAAAAGAAGCGTGTTTTCCAGTGGCAGGAAAAAGCCAGCTCACCCTTGGAGAGCAGAGCGGTGCCGTGGGGACAGGAACTGAGTCAGTGCCACGGCCCAGGACGTGTCGGTGCCGTGGGTGCGCCTGGCTCAGGGTGGGCAGAGCTCTTCCGAGGGGAAGGGCGGCTTCCCAACCACGGCCGGGGGCCAAACCAGCCCAGCAGAAACCTTGGGACATGGGCAGGAATGTCCCCCTGGCCACTTCGAACCTACAGGAGCACCAGGGACCTTGGAATGGGTGATCTTGGAGATCTTTTTCTGCAACCTGGGAGTTTGGAGCTTTCTGTGCTTTCTGGCTCTGACCCCTAAAAGAGCACTGAGCCCTTGGAAAAATCTTCCGGATTTGAGTGATGGAGTTAAAATCACTGAATACCAAATGGTGAAGGATTTGGAATTTAGAATATAATAATGGGTATGGGACAAGATGGAGGTTCTAAGGCAGTGGCTCTTCTTCCTTCTTGTTCCTTCTTCTTACTTTTAAGTAATATTTTTTGGTTAAGTAAAAAGTACTGGGTGTTTATTCACTGAGTCAGAAGTATAAATAATACAGATGTTAGTTTTTAATTAAACACTTAGGCCTTAAAAGACCTTGTAACGAGCAAGATCCACCAACATTTTCTCGCTTTTAGCTTGGTAGCTAGAGGTGCTGTAGTACTCACTGCACTATGGATAAAAATTTAATGAACAGCCAAGTCCAAACACAAAACATCCTCTCTCACCCATTCAATCCTAACTCTAACTAAAAAAAAAAAAAAAAAAAAAAAAATCAAAAACTCCAAACAATTCCTACTAATATTTTCCAACCTTATCAATTCTACAGTTTTATGGCTCTCTACTTGGAGGGTTCTGTCTCCTGAAGAAAATCTGCCTGGAGCTTGGGATGGGGTGGAGGAAAAGGCAGGAATTGACCCTACTTGGTTGGGTCATCTTCAGCCCAAACCCAGCCCCATGACCTGGCCAGGGTTGAGGGCACGGCTCCTGCAAACACAACCCGCAGTGGGTTCGGGTCACACTCACCCTGTTGAATTCTTCTCTTCCCTTTTCCAGCAACAGCCTGGGGTTATTCCTGCAAAATCACCAGATAATCAACTCTATCAGCACAGAGGAGCACCATCAATCAAAACCCCAGGTCAGGTTTTCAGCTGCTCCACAGAACAGCTGGGATTTAACCCCTGAAAGGGGCTGAGCTGTGGTGCCCAGCTGGGCAACCTGGTCCAGAGCCATCCTGGCATTCTCACATTCCTGCCAGAGGTGACACTGGGCTTAGGGATGGCTGGGTGGCAGCAACTGGGCCCTGAACCAAAGCAGAAATGACTGTAAAATCCCAGAACCCCAGACTCTTTGGGGTCGGAAAGGACCTCAAAGCTCATCTCATTCCCCCTAGCCATGGAAGGGACACCTTCCACTATCCCAGGTTGCTCCAAACCCTGTCCAACCTGGCCCTGGACATTTTGTCCTTTGCTGCAATCCTTTGTTGTGATTCTTGGTGCTCCTGGAGCTGTGGAACAGCAGCAGAGAATTTATATCACCCAAGGGAATAGATGGATTATGTACAAAATCTTGGAGGAGAAAACAGCTTGCTGGAAATGGAGTTTCTTGAGACTTGACAACAATTAATGGGATTAATTAAATCCAGTTGTGACTCCATCATGGTCTTCTTTCCTGATTGGAAGATTTCCATCCCCTCTTCCAGCAGGGGCTGAGGGAGGAGAGGGTCTGTAGGAGCTGCATCCTTGGGCAGGCCCTGGTGGGTTTATGGGATCACTGGATTCCCCTGCTCCGTTCCATGGGTGCTGTCACCTCCCAGTGCCAGTGGATCCCAGGGGATAACAGAGCAGTCAGGGCAGGGGGGTGTGTGGGGCTGGATGGGAAGGTCTGCCCTGAACATCCAGTTCAGCAGCTCCAATAAATACCTCGGGTGAAAATCTCATGTTAAAGGGTCAGCACTGCCAGTTCTTGTGAGAACTTTCCATTCCTTCCTGGGAAACACACCGAGATCTCACTCATGTTGTTATCTCATTCGAGATAGCAAAACCCGGGAATTCCAGCAAATTTTTCTTCTCTGGCCATGAGATGGATATCAGGGTTGGGACAGTTGTCCTGAGAGAGTTTCATCTATCCCAGTAACTGTGGAACAGAGTCACTGAGGTCCCCCCACTGAGGAACCTCGTGTTCTCACACCCTGCTGCAGAAGATCCTTTGACCATCTCTGTGCCTTGGCTCTGTGCAGTTCTCATGACCCCATCCCAAATTTAGAGGCATACCTGGAATTCCTTGCTCACCCAGGTGATCACCTCATGACGGGAGATTCTCCACATGAGCACCTCTGTTCTCACACCCCATTTTTCATGTGACCCACCCAGCAGGAAGTAACGTGGGCCTTTTGTGAGGTCTTTTTGTTCCACGAGGAGTTTCAGTAAATACTGAGCTCCACATTCCTTCCCTGACACAGCACCCATTGCTGGAAGTGCTACAACCCCTTCGCCCTTTGACTTCCCGTGTACCACAGCTGGTTTCCACCCCACAGCCTGCTGAATTAATGTGGATCCAGGTGATCATTCCCACTGCTGTGGGCTCCAGCAGGGCCCTGTGCACTCAGTTAAAACCCCCTAAAGGACCAGGCTGTGCCCTGGTTTCCTTTCAGGAGTTCTTTAGGACCTGGAGGGTGGGTGGGTATCAGCAGCACTGATCCGACCCCTGACCACACTCACCTTATCTCCTAAAAATTCCCCAAAGTCCCCAAACCACCTCTGGCATCCTGTGCCCTCAGCCTTCACTGCTGTCTCACACTGGGTTATCAGATCCTACATGACCCAAGGGGTCCCCCGACTCCTCTCTCCCTCTTTCCCAACCCTACAAACCCTCCTTCCCTTGCAAAACCAACCCAGTCCTAATTGGCAGCACGGGATTCTCTTGTGGGAATTGGAAACAGCAAAAGAAGTGAGGGATAAGGAAGGAGCAGACATGGAAGCTCGCTGTTGGTTTGGCAGTGAAGAAGAAACCAAGTGCAGGTGGTTGGACTGATGATCTTACCAAACACCATGATTCCATGATTCCATGATTCCATGATTACATGAATCCATGTTTCCATGATTCCATGTTTCCACGATTCCATGATTCCACAATTCCACAATTCCACGATTCCATGATTCCATGATTCCACAACTCCACGATTCCACAAGTCCATGATTCCACAATTCCATGAGTCCATGACTCACTCCATGATTCCATGTATTCCATGATTCTATGATTTCATGATTCCATGAGTCCATGAGTCCATGATTCCATGGATTCCATGGATTTCATGGATTCCATGCTTCCACAATTCCATTATTCCATGACTGCTGGGACATGGGATGCAGGCCCCTTCACCACAGGATCAGCTGAGCTGGGCTTTCCACAGACATTTAATGGAGATCCTGTTCTCCATCTCACTTGCAAGGTCTCACCCTCCAGGACCTGAGGTGTGAGTCCAGGGAAGGTGGAGGCCTCATCCAGGTGCCTCCACTGCTAAACTTTAAAATGAAACAGCAGCTCTGGGGGGCTCATAACCAAGTAGTGGAGCTGTCCCTGCCCAGGAGAGTGGAATGAGATGAGCTTTAAGGTCCCTCCCAACCCAAACCAGTCTGGAGTTCTGGGATTACTGAAATGGTTTTGCACAGCAGCAGGTGGATCCTTTGAGGTTGCCTTGTCTGTGGTACTGCAGATTCTGGAGATTTTGGAGTTTTTTTGACATGCTTTGCCCAGAACAATTCCTCCTGTCCATTGAGGAAGTGAGTCCCATTAGATACCTGCTGGGAATTGGTTGTGTACGTGTCCTCACAGGTTGTTTTTGATTCCTACTCTGCACGAAACTACGTTTAAATTGATAAAATGCAAATTCCCCAAGCTGTGATCTAACTGCAACCAGGAAGATGCATTTTCCTTCCTCATAAAATGAGCTGACAAATAGAATTCTTTGATCAATCAGTAAAAAGCCCCAAGAAGAAGGAAGGAGACAGGAATGGGCAGGGCAGAACCGAAACCAGAGGGCACCATCATTGATGTGGGACAGCTCTGGGAAGGGCAGCACCAACTCCTGGCCTAGAAAGGACTTCCTTATTTTTAGACAAATAATGAGTTGGTAAAAGCTGCTGTCAGAGAGTCCAGACAGGAGGATGAGTTGTTTCTCTGTGCTGAGACAGAGGTGGAAATGCAGATCTCTGGGAGGCTGAGCTGACCAAAACCCGCTTTCCTGAGAAAAGAGCCTCTCCAAGGCATGGGCGCCCTGGGGATGCCCAAACCTGCTGTCACCCCCCAGGCTTTGGTCCCTTGGTCCCAGAGCAGGCCTGGCCATGGAAGGCCGGATGGCCACTCCTCAATATTCCCTTCACAACCTCCTGGAGCACAGCTGGAATGTCCTGCACCACCACTGGCATTCGAGCAATTTAATTCCTTGACAATGTGAAAACTCAGTTTTGTACCAGCATTTCCCACCAGGGTTTCTCTTATTAAAAGAGTTAATAAAATCATGTCCCGTTACCTGCAACCTCCTCTCCCATCCCTGCCTCTCCTTCCCTCTCCCTGCACAGGGGCTGCTCCTCTCTGCCCAACCTGCTCCCCATCCCTCAAAATGATTTCACTGGAGCTCAGCTCACTTTGAAGCAAACACCAAAGTGAGAAGAAATCAATAAAACCATCCACAGGAGAGCAAAGATGACAAGATTTGCATCCTTTACCCCCATCTCTGGCTGGCATTTCTGTTTCCATTGGGAAATGAGCCTTCCCCTTTGGGAGTGAGCCTTCTCCAGCGTGCACCAGAATGGAAAACACAACAAGAGGCGTCAAAAATTAGCACTAGCTCTGCTGAAAGGTCCCTGTGTTTTGAGAGCCTGGCTGAAGGAACCGAAGGCTCCTGTTGTTGATTTAAAGGAGGTGTGTTTGCTTCCCTCTGAACTTGCAGGAACACCGGCAGAGGCTCTGGAGACCTGGGGAATTTACTTTGGAAGAATGGTGGGAATGTGACAGTGGGGTTTCTCCAGGTCCCAACCCTCTCGTGCTGGGTTCGTGTGTTAGAGTCCCAGCACGGCACTGCTCACTCCTGTGGGGATGGGGTCTAAGCCATTTCCAGCCTAGTTTGTCCTGGGAACTGCTCAGAGCCCACCAAGGAATTCCATCATTTATTTGGCTGAAGTGGCAGAACCAACAACACAAAGAACCCCAGAATGATCTGGATTAGAATTATCTAATCTTCCACTATCCCAGGTTGCTCCAAGCCTCATCCGACCCGGCCTTGGACACTTCCAGAGATGGAACATCTCCTATACATCCCTACCATGAAAGAACCTTTTAGTTAAAATGCTGTGAAATATATTTCACAAAATCATCAATTCTTTGCTGTTTATCTGAGATTTATCACGGCCCCTCAACCAGCAAATCTTTGCTCCACAACCCCCAGGGATGCTTGTCAGAAATTCTCAGCTGTGAGTGCACGGCACAAGTAACCTGGAGCAGTGGAAATTTTTCCATGGCAGGGATTGGGAAAAGGGTGATCTTTAAGGTCCCTCCTGGCCAAAGCCATTCTGGGGTTCTCTAATTCCCCTAAAATATGGTTTTGTTGTTGTTGTTGTTGTTGTTGTTTGGGGTTTTTTAAGGAAATACCCTTAAATAAATAAATAAATAAAATCCTTTTTATTTAGCAGCAATACTGGAAAAAAAAATCAAATTTATTTCCTTCTTTGCAGCAAAAAGAGGAGCTTGTTCCTCTTGTGAGCTTGTTCCTGGCACAACCCGATTGTGCTGTTTATTGTGTTAATTAAAAATCCCCTGTTTTTATGTTTTATCACTTGATGGTGGAAAACAGGTGCAGAGCAAAGACCTCTGACCCATAATCACTCTTGAGTCACCAGAACACTCATGAGATGCCAATGCCAAAGTGAGCAGCCCAGGCCATGGTGTCTGTCTGGGGTTTTATTTTCATCTAACATAATTTGGTTTTTTCCTTATTCAGTAAATCATAAAAACTCAATTAGTGCATAAAATTTTATAGCTCTGGCTGTCAGCTGCCTGAAGTACAGACAGTTTATTGATTTCATTGTGTTCTGCTGGGGAGGGACTCTTTGCATGAATTTTATAAGGAAATACTAATCCTGGTTCTTCCTGAAATGAAGCCATAAACTCCTATAATTTTCTTATCTTGCCCCACTTTCAACATAAATTCTGTTTTATTAATAGTTCTGGTTGGAATCTGTTTCTATTTTCACCCCTGATTTCTCATCACAGTGTTTTCCTCAAGGGCTGACACATCCCAGGTATCTCCAGAGGTAACTTTTCCATCTTTGGATTTACCCAATCCTGGCTGTGTGGCGTGAGCAGTGAAGGGGCATTTGGGGAGCTCCACATCCTTCCCTGGAGCTGACACCTCCCATGGCACCAACACGGGGAAGGTCAAACACAGCCCCAGATCACAGGTCAAGAATTCTTCACCTTTTCTATTTTCTTGGTTTTTTTTTTTTTTTTTGTTTCTTTGTTTTGGTTTTTTTTGGTTTATTTGGTTTTTTTGTTTTTTTTTTTTTTTGTGGATTTTTTTGTTGTTGTTTTGTTTTGTTTTGTTTTGTTGTTGTGTTTCTTTTTTGGTTTTTGCCATTCCAGCACTTTATAGCCAATATTAACAAACCTCTCTTGCTCAGGAAGTTCAAGTCGTTTTTCAAGCATTAAGGTATTTTAACATGAGACGAGTCCCATGTTGTGGGACTTCACCACATGCCTTAAAGTTAATCCTCAGCTGGCACTTAGATCCATTTATTAATAAGTGTTTATCACACAACCAGGGAATGGTTTGGCTTGGAAGGGACCTGGAAGCTCATCCCATTCCACACCTTCCACCAGGTTGTTTAGCTGTCCTAAGGCATGTGCAGGGAGGAGAGCCTGACCCAAGTTCCACTTCCAGATGCTGGCACGGGCTGGGAAACCACAGCAGGCTGGGAATGCCCAGCTGTGCCCGAGTGGGTTTGCAGGGTCAGGAGGCTGCAGGGTGAAGGGGAGCCTGTGTTCCATCCCAGGAACGGCTGCCAGGCATCTCCAGCCGGGAGTTTGGGGAGCTGCTTGGACGAAACAACATCCGTGACCTGGAGAAAGAGTGAAAGCTGCTATTTATGGTGACTTGGAGTGCAGATGGAATGGCAGCACCAGCTGGGCAGCGCCAAAGCAAGCGGAGAGCACTCGGGGCTGGAGTTGGTGTTGACAAGTCAGCAAAGAGGTGTGGGAGGAATCCAGCCCCAGAGCTCCCAGATTTTCCTGCTCAAACCCCACAGCAGCAGAAGGAATCCAGCCCCACATCTCCCAGATTTTCCTGCTCAAACCCCACAGCAGCAGAAGGAATCCAGCCCCACATCTCCCAGATTTTCCTGCCCAAGCCCCACAGCAGCAGAAGGAATCCAGCCCCACATCTCCCAGATTTTCCTGCCCAAACCCCACAGCAGCAGAAGGAATCCAGCCCCACATCTCCCAGATTTTCCTGCTCAAACCCCACAGCAGCAGAAGGAATCCAGCCCCACATCTCCCAGATTTTCCTGCTCAAACCCCACAGCAGCAGAAGGAATCCAGCCCCACATCTCCCAGATTTTCCTGCTCAAACCCCACAGCAGCAGAAGGAATCCAGCCCCACATCTCCCAGATTTTCCTGCCCAGCTACCACAGCAGGTGAGCAGGTGGGATGTGGCCTGAGGGAGAATTCCATGAGCAAGATGCCCCAAAACAATGATAAGGAGAAGGGAAGGGCAGTGCCAGGGGAATGACCGCCCTGCCCAGGGCAGGAGGGAGCAGAGGAACAGGGAACTGGCAGGGATCTCCCACTTGGACACTGCCTCCAGGATGGGAAAAACATTGCAGAAAACCTCCAATCTGTCACGCACCTCGAAGTGTTTTGAAGCCTTCGGGTCTAACTCATTGTTTCCTTTGTTGAGGTTTGTCTTTAATGAGTGGATTCCCTCATCCCTGGCTCCCCCTGGGGCTTGTTTGCTTTGGGAGTGAGGGAAGTTCTGTTCTCTGCTTTTGGCAGGAACTTCTGCCCCTCCACAGCGCCTAGCACGGGTCCTGGGGACAGGGGTGGGGACAGCAGCACTCAGCCCAGGGCCACGGTGATGATGCTGAAGGTCCCTTCCCACCCAAGCCAGCCCATGAACTCTGAACCCTCGGCAGCCCCAGCTCGGCCATGGATGCTCACGGAAGCTCCTTTGCATTTTCAAGGAGCTGAGTGCCCCGGGATGAGCTGGGGAGTGGCTGGGAGGGTGGAAGGGAAGGAATGGGGTGAGTGACTTGCTGTAATTCTCTGTCAGAATTGCACCTCCCTGTATTTATTCCTTCCTCTGGTGTTTACTCATGTAGCTTTGCCATTTTGGGAGGATGAAGAGCTCGGTGGAGATCAAACAGAACTCAAAGCGCTTGCCTCGTGTTCCAAAAAGAGCACTTTATTTAGTGGGTTTTAGAACTTTCAAGCACACAGATCTGAGTGTTGTGGAGGGGGATGCACAAACATTGCATTCGCAGTCCAAGGCACTTCAGAAACACAGGAGCTCTGGGAATTCCTGCAGTAAAGCTCCTGGGCAGCTCTCCTGGAGATTCCAGGCACTTACTGGGGATAAACAACAAATCACTGCAGAAAGGTCCCAGGAGAGGCCCCAGGTGGAGAAGTGCTGCCGTTCCCAAGGAGGTAAGAGCTGGATCTGAGAAGGAATGGCTCTCCCAAGGCCACGTGCTCCAGCAAAACATGGGACACCTCCTGGTTTTAGGGAGAGCAGACTTTGTTCCTTTGCTTAGGGAAGGTTCCTTCGGTTCAGACCACTCTGTTCTTCACCCTCTCAAAGATCTGCATCACTTTTCCTGCTGGGATGCAGCCTTCCCGCACGATGGTGATGCCACCTTCCCAGAGGGAGAATGAACACATCAGGACAATCCCCAAAGGGGCACAGAAAGGAATATTAACTAACATCTCTCACCAGCAAAGCCACTCAAAATAAAATTGTGTGGAAGGACCAGAAACTGAAGAGTCAGAAAGGGAAACCAATGAACACTGACCTCACACTCTGTTCAAGGGTTTGGTTTTCCTCTCAAATGTCAGCCCACAGCCACCCAGGACACTTCAGCGTGTGCTGCTGCATCACTGTGGGCAAGCTGCTGTACCACCCTCGTGGTGGTGGGCTGAGGCAGCCCCCACCTCCTTCCAGCAGCCCCCACCTCCTTCCAGCAGCACCCACTCCTCCTTTCCAGCAGCACCCACGTCGTTTCCAGCAACCCCCACCCTCCCACTCAGAACATTTTCACCCTAACAAGGCAGATTTTCCTTGCACATCTGGGTTTGTCCTCCTGCCTTGCTCCCTGTCAACACAGAGGTCCTCCCAGGACATCTTTTGTTCGCTTCTCTTCATCAACATGTTTGCAAATGTCCAGGCACTCAAGAGCTGTTACTCTTGGAGCACTCCGTGCTGCCAGATTGATACTGGGAAAAGCATGGAAAGCTCCCAGGAAAACGCCATTGCTGACACAGAGGGTGGTTCTCACACTCACTTTCATCAATCCTTGTGCAGTTGACCACGGTGGATGCCACCACCTCGTCAGACTCTCCATCACACAGAACACCCTCCAGCTTATGGCCAAGACGCCTGTGAGGGGGGGAAAAACCAGCAAAAACCCTTCAAAGACCTTGCTGTGACCTCGTGCTGAGGTCGCCCTGGGTGCAGGACAACAAAGCAAGGTGTGCCAGTGCCACTGGGGCAGGTGGGTGGCACTGCCAGCGAGCACTCACGAGATGACCATGTCGTGGTGGGTGCTGTCCACCTCCCCGCTGGGGTTGGCCGAGGTGATGGCCAAGGGTCCGGTCATGTCGATGAGGTGCACCAGCACCGTCAGGTCAGGGACTCGGATCATGATGCTGTCCTGGGTTCCCACCCTGCTGTATCCTGCTCCGACCCCTGGAAGGACAGCAGAGGACTATTAGTGAAACCACATAATCGTGGCTTATCTTCTTTTGCTCTTCTGCCTTCGCTCAGAGTCAGGATTAAAGCATGAGAGATGGATTTTCTTGTTTGGACTTGGTTGTTTATTGAATCTTATCTGTAGTACAGAGAGCTCTGTAACACCTGTAGCTAACAAGACAGGAGTGAGAAAATGGAGGTGGATCTAGTTAGTTACAAGGTCTTTTAAAGGCTAATTATCTAATTAAAAGTTAGCACCTATATTATTTATGCTTTTGACCCAATAACCAAACACTTGTGACATGCACTGTGGTACCTTCTATCCAACTCAAAACCACCACCTAAAACTGAGCAGAAGGAGCAAGAGGGAAGACGAGACAACTCCCAAGAACCTCCATCTTGTCCCATACTCATTACTATATTCTAAAACCCCAAATTCCCAACCCTTCACCGTGTGATCTTACACACTTCTACACAAACCAGTGTTCCCAACTCTATCATACAAATTTGGAAGCTTCTCCAAGGCCTCAGGTCAAAAGCAGTGTTCTCCTGGGGTCAGTGTCAGAAAGCACAGAAAGGCCAAAACTCCCAGGCTTTGGGGTTCCAGCAGAGGACGTTGGCAGAGCCCCTGGGGTGGATCTCCTGCTCCCTTTGGAGGTGGCCCTGCTCCATGCACCCAACTGAAAGTGTCCTTGTGGATGTTCATTCCTGAGCAGAGTGAGAGCAGAGGCACAGTTTGGGGTCCAGCTGGGTGAAAAGGAAATGATTCACTACTGGAGACATCCCAGCTGTTTGCATGGTGCAGGATCTCCCCATATCCCAAAGTCTGACTTCCTGTGACCACTGCCCACCCTCCACCACCTCCCTCTGCCTGTTGAATGTGGGTAACTCTCAGAATCCACTGGGCTGGAAAAGACCTTTGAGAGCATCGAGTGCAACCCCAACACCACCGTGTGTCCCAGACCATGGCACCAAGTGCCACATCCAGCCTTTCCTCCAGGGATGGGAACTCCAACACCTCTCTGGGCAGCCCCTGCCAATGCCCAATCACCCTTTCTGGGAAGATTTTTTTCCCTAATGTCCAACCCTGGCCCAGCCTGAGGCCGTTCCCTCTCCTCCTGTCCTTGTTCCCTGGGAGCAGAGCCCGATACCCTCCGGCTGTCCCCTCCTGTCAGGGAGTTGTGCAGAGCCACGAGGTCCCCCCTGAGCCTCTTTTGCTCCAGCTTGAGCCCCTTTCCCACGTCCCTCAGCTGCTCCTCACAGGATTTGTACTCCAGCTCCTCCAGTTCCCTCATTCCATGTTATTTCCACGGATTCCCAGGAGCCGGGGTTGAGGTGAATCAGCCCAGTGCTCACAGTGCCTGCCTGTGCTGGGAAGGCAGAGGCCATGGGCAGGGATGACCATGGGAGCCCTCTCATCTCCTGGGTGCCCCACCCTGGTTTGCTCATTCCCGGTGAACAGTGGGGGGCTTGGGAGAGGGACCCTCCCAGGCTGAGGAGCCTCCCTTGCTCCGGTTAAAGAGCTCATCCTGCTGGCTCCCACTCCTGGTGAGTCACCCCAGCTGATGAACACCCTCTGCCAAACATCCACCAGAGCATCTGGGAGCTCCAGGGAGGATTTCTTGGGAGAAAGTGACTGGAATGTTTCCCCATGACATCCCAAATGGGGTTGGGATTGCAGACCTGCCGTGCTGAAAACACCAAAGGGGCATGGAAGGATTGTGTGAAAACACCAAAGGGGGATGGAAAACACCAAAGGGGGATGGAAGGGCTGTGTGAAAACATGGAAGGGGGATGGAAAACACCAAAGGGGGATAGAAAACACCAAAGGGGGATGGAAGGGTCCTGCTGCTCATCTTACCCAACTTCTTCAGCCACTCTCCCTTACGGATGATGCAGCCAATGCCACCAGGATAAACATTTTCCATGAATTCCCAGAGCAGGGGGCTGATGGGTGGAGCTGCTGCCCGAAGCTGCTCCAAGTTGGAAATAAAGATGCAGATGGGTTTCTCTTGAGGCCTGTCCTAAAAAAAAAACAGGGGGGAAATGATGAAGAATGAGATGAAGAAGGAAAGTTTGCCTGGAGAAGCTCAAAGCCTGCTGGGATCCTGGTTTATGTGTTTCCCAGGGAGCTCCAGGCAGGGAAGGTGCGGTGTCTGCACAAATGCTGAGCTGTGATGGATGCCTGTGGTGGTTTGTGAAGATTTTTTGAAAATTTAAAAAAATACTGAACTGACTAAATTTTTTCTACATGTAATTAATATTTTAAAAAAGTTGTAAAAGAAAGAAAAAAGTGTTCTTAAAATTTTATTCTGATTCTTATTATTTTTCCTTATAATTTCTAATAATAAAATTTTTCTTTATACCCTTTAAAACTGGAACCTATTTTACCTTCTTCCTAATTCTATCTCACAACAAAAAATAAAGAAATAATTCTAATAAATACACTAGCAATTTAACCAACACAAAACCCACACCATAAATTAGTACATTTACAAAAATTTTCAAATTAACAAACCAAAACCACTACAATGCCCCAGCTCAGATCTGCACGTGCTAACTAAAGAGGAGACAGAGCAGCAGGCTGCCCTTGGGAACTCCTGGGATGCCTCCAAGTTCCCCCCTTTAATCACACCCATCACAGGGACAGCGATGCTCTGCTCAGCATCAGCATTTTTGGGATCTTACACACCAGGGTTTTGATTTGTTCCAAACTTCTGCTGGTGTAAGCCAAGGTCAAAAACACCAATCTGTGATGGGATGAAGGACGGAGAGCTCAACCCCCTGCAAACCAACAGCTCCATTATCCCCCCTCCAGCACTTCGAAAGAAGCTTGGTGAAATAAATTTGGTGTAAAAGCAGCGGTGGAGATGGAGGGGAAATAAAACAAGCTCCCAAAGCGGTGTCATTTCAGTCCTCAACTGACATCAGCTTCAGTGGGGCCGAATGACTCAGGAACTGGGCATGTATTTACATTCTGTTTGTATTCTCTCATCGCAGGGAAGGTCAGCCCTGGCACCAGGGCAGCGCAGAAGAGACGGCCTTTGTGCCGCTGCTCGCGCTCGGGGCCAGCTCAGATGGTCTGTTATGGTTGTTTCTCCAGGCTAGCCAGGAAATTGCCTCATGGACAGCAGAGAGGGCCAGGCTGCAAAAGCTGGATCAGAGGTGCAAATCTGGATCTGGGGCTGTTTCCAGCTCTGAACGGCTCCAAAAGTCTGGGGGAATGTAGCCCTGGGATTCTGATTCAGCACTTCGTAAGGCACGGTGGACAAACACAGGTTTGGACGCGGCTGTGGGTTGCTGTTCCTGTTTGGGGTTGTGCTTTGTCCATCCCCAAGGATGTCGCTGCCTAATTCCAGCCTGGGGCAGGGGGGCTGTACCCTGGCTTGCTCAGAAAATGGTCCCTGATATTCCGGTGTGGCTGCTCATGAACTCTGCCCGTGGTCGCTTCCTGAGCCTTGGGACAGCCTGAAACCCGGGGCTCCCCCTTCTGCCTCTGTGCAAACTCGTGGACGGGACACAGAGCCAGGCAAGCAGAGACACCCCTGAATTCCCACCTTGATCCTGTAGACCTTCTCGATGGCTTGAGGGTGTTTGCAGGAGGCTGCCAGGGCGTACACGGTGTCTGTGGGGACCCCGCACACGGCCCCCGTGTTCAGCAGCTCCGCGATGGTCCTCAGGCCACTCGTGAGGTGGGACTTGGGGCAGACACAGGGCAGGGGCTCCTCCCTGTCCTTCTTGGAGCTCTGGACCTGCCAGGGATCAGGAAGCAACAAATAAGTAAATATATGGAACACAGGGCAGGATTCCATCCGCCTGAACACGGGGATCCATCGTGCCGTGGTCCCTTGGCAGCACCTCTAGGGATGCTTCTCCCACAGCAGGGGAGGTGAATTCTGATTATTAAAGTCAAAAGGAGCAGCTGAGGGTGGATGTTTCAGCTGCTGAGATGAATCCCACCCAGCACAGCTTCCCGGAGAAGTGGATGCTCTCCAAAGTGACCTAAGGAAACTGTTTGGGAATCCAAAATGCAGGCGAGGATGGAGTTTCAAGTGCATTCCCAGGAAATGCTGATTTAATGGAAACGTTTCTCTGCAGGAGGAATTGGAGCTGTCAGATCCATCTGGGGGAATTGCCCTGGTCAGACACACCAGAAGGAGTTCAAAGTTAAGAAAAGATGGGGAATTCTTGCTGTCCAGTCTGGGAAAATTCTTAAACTCCCTGCTCCCGATGTTATGGTTTTAAAACTCCAGTCTATGAGGAATCCTTCAACTGGGGATGGCTGATTCCCCAGCAGCGAGATGGGAGCCTTGTGAACATCCCTGCCCTTTCTCCAGTGTTATTCCTGACGGAACAGAGCTCACTTCCTGCTCACAGCTCCCTACCAAAGTGCTGCGACCAGGACCTCAAACGCCACTAAAGGATTCAGCAGAAGGTAAATTCCACAGGAATCTGCACTGAAGGCCCCAGAATATCCTCTCTGAGCAAGGAAGCTCCAGCACCATGCCAAGATCTCTTACTGTGAGCAGAGGAGGTCCCATCACCAGGAGGTCCTTCCCAAACATGCAGTTGGTGAGTGAGGCTGTGGCTCCGTAGAAGCAGATGATGCTGAGGATGCTCAACACCACAACTGGGAAAAAAGAATCCCAGAGTCAAAGGCAGGAAAGGGTGATTGAATCCCTATCCTTGCAGGGATTTAGCAGTGTGGATGTGGCACTTGGGGACAGGGTTTGTCAGCGCTGTGGGAACAGTTGGACTCAGTTTCTTGGATTTCATGGTGCTGTGGTTCTATTCTGTGGTGACAAAGTCCTGGTGGAAATGCTCCTGCTAATCCCTTTGCTACAGCACTCCATGGGATTAAAACGAAAAATGTGACTTGCAGCAGAGCCAGAGCTTCAGCAGAGCTCTGGCCATTGACAGTGGTGGCACCTTCAGCTCATTCCACACCTCGGGGAGCATCCACTGGGAAGTGGAGCTGGACAGAACTTCTAGAGGTGCTCTGATCCAGCAGTATTGGCTTTATTTGGAAGCTCAAGGCCCTGGGGATGGCAGGAGGAAAGATTTCCTTCTCCGGTTATGCTTGCACACACCCCAGACTTGCAGAGAAAGAGGAACACTCTGTTTGATCTTCCCATGCTGCTCCCCAAGCCAGGACCCACTCCCTGCACTCTGTGGGTGAAGGTTTAGCATCCAGGTTCCCCTAAAACTCACTTTCAAATGGCAAAGGGAGGCTCTCCAGTGTAAAGAGCAGAAAACAAATGGTCAGGAGCTCCATGGCCAGGGTCAGGCAGAGCAGCACCACGTTGAAAGAGGAAGCTGCGGAAAGAAACACAAACAAGAGGGACCCACATCAAGCACGGCCCATAAAACATCCATGAAGCAGCAGAAGAGCTCCTAAATCAACTGAGGCTTGTTTGACTGAACTGAGCAGCCCCAGCTCTGATTTCCCTGTCCGTGGAGGAACAAAGAGGCACAGCCAGGATCTGTTCAGCCCTCAGGTTCCACCGACATGCTGCCAAACCCTTGATCTGCCAGGACACTGTGCTCACATGGAAAACACTTCCCCAGCAGCCAGGCAGGTCCTGATTTACACCAGCTGGGCTGGAGTGTGGCTGTGGATTGGTGCCAGAGTGCTGAACACTTTCACCTGATTTGATCCTTTTATTTTCTTTGAAATGTTCTTCCATTCCCTCGGGGATGCTTCTCCTAAGCCCAGCTCAGCTTCTGTTACTGGCTGTGGGCAAAACATCTCCATTCTTGCTTAATGAGAGCGACAGGCAGAGCTGAGCCTCCCTCACTGGTGCATCTCCACCACAGAGCAACCACAGGAGCATTCATGTTCTGACCCCAGATGCCCCTCTATAAACATCCCACCTGGTTCTGAGACTTACCCAAAATGATTAAAAACACATTGAGCACCAAAAAGGCAACGGAGCCAGCGGTGAATCCCTCGGTGTTCCCCGCTCCAATGTCCAGCAAGTGGCCTGAAAGAGGAGCAGCACATCTGGTTATGAGCAAACCACGGAGAGCAGCGTGACAGCAGAGTGGCAGAGCCTCAGATGGGATTCCCACAGCTCCAGCTGATGGATGGTGGCCTCCCAAAAACCCTCCCTCACCAACACCCGCTGCTGCTGCCATGCAAAGTGAGGTATTAACTGTGGGACTGGTTATCCAAAAAATGCTCTGGATTTTACCTCCAGCTTGGAATACTCAGAGCCTGGCTGGACACTTCAGCAGCTCCTGCCACATGTCTGAAGCCACAGCTTTAACTTTCCTCACAGGTGCTCATTTTAAGAGAGCCTGGCACAGAGGCTGTGTGAACACTCTGCCCACCTGGAGCAAAATGCAGCATTTAAAAGGCAGGCTCCGCTTCCAAGAGCTTCTTTCATGGCTGTGACCAGCTGGGTTAGATTTCTCCAGGCTTCTGAAGGAGAAATCCAGAACCTGGAATCTCCCACTGCTTAAAAGCATCTCCTGTGTTGTTATTCTGAGATAACAGCCCTGAGCCAGCCCTGTCTCACAATGTTTTTGCAGGGATATCTTGGCTTTTATTGGAGTTGAAGTCACAACTCGAAATCCTGGAGCTGAGAGCACCAAGTGCCTGCATCAACTGCAACAGAGTGCGAACTGGGGTGGTTTCTGAATTATCTTTTTCCAAGGAGGAGTATCAGTAAACCTGATGTCATTGACTCTCCTGAAAGAAGGAATTCCACTGGAGAAAGCAATCTGAAACTCGCCGGGGACACCCCTTAACCCAGGAACCACCCCGTGCTTTACCTGCCAGGCGCAGCCAGGTCCAGGCTGCCCAGAAGGCAGCGTAGCAGAAGGGGAGCACGGATCCGAACCTCTTCCCGCCCCGCACCTGGATCCGGCACACGAAGAGCTGCCCCAGGACTCCCGGGATGAGCACGGAGGGGATGGAGAGCTGTTGCCTGCCCGGCTCACCCACGCTGCCCTGCACGGCGGCGGCCGCAGCCAGGCCATTGCAGATGTAGAACAAAGCGTCCGGCACGGCAGCGCTGGTGCCATTGGGGATGTCCTTGGACCTCGCGAGCCAGGTGTGCACAGCCCCCAATGTGGCTTGGAGAGCTGAGCTGGACACGGCCTGGGGTCCCACGGGAATCAGAGCCTTCTCCCCGATGGAGTTGATGAGGCTGGCGAAGGTGGCGTAGAGGGAGAGCGCGGCGCAGAGGCTGCAGGCGGCCCCCAGGAAGGGCCGGGCGCCACGCAGCGGGATCTGGTGGATGAAGGCCGAGGTGAGGAGGATGAAGGAGGCATTCAGCAGCATCTCCAGGGTGTCTTTGTGGGTGGACATCACAAAGAGCAGGCAGGCGGTGGCCAGGAAGAACCACGCTCCGAACATTCCCATCCTGCTGTCCTGAGCCGCGGGCAGCCCCAGGAAGGCGCTGAGCACAAACTCCTCCCAGGACATCACCAGCCAGAGCAGGCTGTGCACACCAAACTTGGTGGTGTGGTAGACATCCCCTCGGAGGTAGCTGTAGAAGCTGGAGAGCAGCTGGCAGCTGGAGATGATGGATATCCACGCTGCTCCCACGCAGAGGGTCTTTACGTAGCCAAAGAAGTAAAAGGCAAAGATGAAGGGGGACACGGTGTCGCAGATGTTCCCCAGGGCCATTGGCTCTGCATACTTCGTGTTCTTCTTCTTTTCTTCCCCGAGGGCCTTGGAGGAGCTTTTCTGTGCCGATCCCAGCAGCAGGACATTGAAGAGGGGGTGCCCGAAGCCGGGAAGGACGTACCTCTGGGTGATGCCCTTGAGGAGCAGAGCCACAGCCCCATAGAGCCCGCACAGGACGATGACCAGCTCCAGGACTCCAGACACCACCAGGGCCCAGTCCCCGAAGAGCGCGATGGCCTCGAAGGCCAGGGCCAGTGCGATGGCCCCAAAGATGAAGGGCATGATGTAGTTGACGGTGGCCGAGCAGAAGGACAGGATGAAGGAGATGGTAATGTAGGCCACCAGCCCGGCCACGGCGCTCTGGCTGACTGAGAGCGGGGCCGTGCCAGCAGCCGGGAGCTGGCTGGCATTCCCGGGGGGAAGCGTTGTGTTGTCTGGGGAGGGGAATGCGGCCGACAGGACCTTTGTGGCCCCGTAGCTGCTCCACAAAGCAGAGAAGGTGAGGAAGGCCGCGCCTCCGAGGTGGTCATACTTGCGGAAGGCAAGAAATCCGGCCAGGAGCTGGACAAAGCCACCGACGAGGATCAGGTGGACACCTGAGGGATGCAGGAAGGGTCAGGGGTGAAGCCAAGCACAAAAAGACTGGAGCTGCAGGAAGCTCTAGGGCACACCCCACGGCAGGTCCCATGGCTTCCTGTCACCTCAGCCTGCCCCTCTTTCCACCTTTGTGGGAAATTTTGGTGTGTGGCACCTGAGCCCTTCGGCTCAGCAGGGTGAGCAGGCCCCAAGGACAGTTTGGATCTAGCAGGGAGTGGCACATGGATTAGGTGGCCCAGTGGCTGGGAAGGAGGAGCAGCCATCCTCAGGAGCACACACGATGCACACAGCTCACGTTTCCCCACCATCCCACCAGCGGTGCCTACTGCCCCATGGGGATGACCCTCAAAGATCCTGGGGGACGTTCAACCCCACGCACCCAACCCTGGGCAGCAGCACCCACCTGCCAGGACCTGCTCTGCTGCCCGAGGCCCAAGGCCAGTGGTGGCCACGGTGAAGTTCTGCAGGCACAGCAGGAAGGCGCTGACCACGTTGCCGAGCAGCCCCAGCACCCCTGGCTCGCTGTAGAAAACGGCGGCGAAACCCTCGGCGCTCGCCATGGCCCTTCCAGACAAAACAGCAGAGTCACCCCTCACCCCCACAACCTCCCCCAGGGCACCAGAGCCATGCCCCTGCCCCGAGCAGGGACAAACTGGTGCCAGGTTCAGGTGTTTCCATGTTCCTCCCCTCTCCTCCCCGCAGACAAAGGCTCCATTCAAAGCACCACTCGAGGTGCCTACTTTCCGCAGTCCTATCCAGAAAAAACACACACAACCTATTTAGGCGACCAGGATTCCTGGCAAAAACATGTTTAGGTGCCCCAAAGCGCTGCAGGTGGTGGTGATGGTTGCTGTCCCCTCTTCTCCAGGCTGCTGGAGATGGAGAGGCATGAATAGCCCAACACAAACCAACAAACATCCAGACAAAACCCACAAGGTATTTTTGAGCCGTTCCAGGACATTTCTTATCCACTGTTGCAGACAAACAGGGCAGGCATGGTGCACACACACACACACACACACACACACACACACAGAGTCTCCCTTCCAGATGGAATTTTCCAGCTCCATCCCTTTCTTGAAACCCCAGTGACTAAATAGGCTATTTTCAAACCCTTCATATTTCTCCCATGAACTCGTCTGTTTGCAGGCAGCCCCCACGTTTCCACTCCTCAGCACTCCTGGGTACCGGGAGCTGAAGTTTTCTCTCTGGAGGGTTTTGTTGGGAAACAAAGATGAAAATAAAACAGCAATGTTCTTGTTATTTGGGTATTTTTAGAATATTTGGTGAGCTAAAAAAGCTGGAAAGGGAGAAGGTGATGTATGCTGTCCTCAGCCATTCCAAAGAACCATTTGGAAAGGGAGGAAAGCTCCACTATAGTTAGGGGGAGTGAGGAGGAGGAGGAGGGAAGGAGCACCACCCAAAGAAAAATATGGGAATAATAACGAACCTAAATCCCAGGATCACACAAATCCTCAGCACAGATTTACATTTTGCAAACATCCTCTGGACTCTCTTGTTCTGCCGGAAGCCCCGTGTTTTCCTCTCTCCATTTATTCTGAAGGATGTCATTTCCCCAAAGGAGGAAGGATGAAGGATAAATCAACTCCAACAGCTCCAAACTGGTTTGGCAACATCAACTCATCAAATAAGGAAAGGCTAAAAATCTCCAAGCAAAGCTTGGGGAGCAATGAATTATTCAATTACTTGGTTGTGCTGAAGGTTGGGATTTCGGGTACAGAGCGGGAGATGAACCAAATCCCAGTTCCCAGTGAGGAAAACTCCCTTTTCCCATCAAAGCACTGCCTTTAAGGGGGTCCTAAGGAATCCTGTGCCCTTGGGCAGAGCCAAGCCTGTGGTTTCCACTATTTTGCCTCTTTTATTGCTCAAAATGATACTTCTATAGAAAGAAGCAGCTTAGTTTAAGTGGTTATGCTTGGAAACAAGCCACAAAATTAAGCTCCTCCAGATGTTTTGCCCTGAAAGAGCCCAGGCAGTGGCTCAAAGGCATTCCCAGAGCCCCTGCTTGGAGTGGGTCCCAGGAAGAGGGTGAGCTGGGATTTGGGAGCAAGATGGGCTGGCCAGGAGACTCCTTGGCTCTCAGCACTGGTTTTCAATTTGCCAGAGCTCATTTTGTTGGTGTTTTCTGCATAACAGGCCTGCAACAGAGAGCTGGGACTGGGGAGGGATGGAGAGACACAACTCACAGGGATGTTTTCCTCCTCTTCCAGTGGGAGAAGGGAAGAAGACATCCCCAGAAGACGCTGTCAGGCTAAGGAGGTGTAAAGGGGAAGGATGTGAGAGGATTCAGCCCAACATATGGAAAAGGAGGAGGAAAAGGAAGGTCTGAGGTTGGAACCAGCTGCACACCCACTCCCAACGCCAACCCAGACTCGTGGTCCCAGCCTTGGGACCAGTTCACAGCTGGGCATCGTCCCTGCCTCTGTTTCCTGCAAGGTCAGGACACATCAAGCCAGGAAAATCCTCCTGGTGTTGTCTCAGGAGCAGCAGCACCGGGGGATGCACTGAGCCTGGAAAAACGAGGCTCAGCAGGGGAACCCCCAAGTGTTTTTTTGATCAAATATTCCCTGGTCTGGCCCTGGGATAAGCCCACCCAAGGGTGCTGTCACTGTCCTTAAGGACCCATTTCTCCACGTGCACCACGGAACCCTGGTGGTGCAACAGGCAGGCAGGGGAGCAGATGGGAAATCCCTCTCTGTCCCAGGTGGGATTGGCAGCTCTCTGCACACCCAGGGCACCAAGCAGCACAGCCACTGTCCAGGAAACCACAGCGTGGAGATGTCCCCGTGCTGAGGACGTACCTGGGCACCTCCAGGAGGGATGGGGATGATCCTTCCCTTGCTCAAATCCCTCGCAAAGCCACAGCCACACCCTCCCTCATCCTGCCCCCTCCACCTTCTCTCCTCTCCCTTCTTTCCCCCGACATCGCTCACCCTGGGGGCTGCAGGATGCTGTGTCCTCCCTCCCTCCCTCCCTCACTCGTGGCTCTTGTCCCCCGGTGACCTCGGAGCGACATGGGACAGGCTCTGGGCACTTCCTTCACTCCCTGCTGTCCTCACAAGGGTTTCCTTTCACCCCCTTCCCGGAAAGGTCATTCCCAACTCATCCCATTCCCGTGGAGCTGGCAGGTTTTGCAGGAATCACTCCATGCATCCAAGAGCTGCTGCTGCTTCTCTGTGACAATATTAACAAGAATACTCCAGGGCATTCCATCCCCAGGAGAGCTCCCCACCGTGGGACACATCTACACACACCAAACCATTCCCTTTTTCACTCATCCCCAGTGGCACCTTGCCATTAGTTTTCCATCCACCTTGTTAGTGATAACAAACATTTCCAGAGCTCTGAGGAAACGCTGCCTGTCTCCAGATAAACATGGAAAGAGAACAAAATTCATTTTGGATAAACACAGCAGGATGAACGGTGCACAGCCACACAACACACAGCTGGATTTCACATCACAACCCTGCCTCTCCCCTGGTGCAAACCAGCATGGAATTGCCAGGGGTACGTTGCTGCAACAAAGGACTGCATTGGGGTTAGTAAAAAACCTAATTTTAATTAAGTTGTGTCCCACCAGCCTGGTATTCTGCTCAAAATAATAAATGTCTCCAGGTTCCAGTGCTGGACAAAGCAAAGAGCCCCAAATTCCCCCAAAATCCAAACATTGCTTTGGGAACGAAGGCTCCCGGTTCTCCCTGGAAGCTCCAGGGTGAACTCCCAGTTCAGTGACCCAACAGAACTGGAGATGGAGAAGAAGGAGAGCTGGGAAAGACTCAACCAGACACCCAAACACTGAAGGCATTCAAGAAAAGCAGCCAAGAAAACCACCAGTGCCTCACTTCTACCTCTGCAGCTGGGATTTACCTGCTGTGGTGATGCTTCAGCTCAATGGGAGGATGCTCTTGTCCCTCTCATTTCCTGGTAAATCCCACTTTTATAGTCCTCCTCGGGAGGAGGAGCCTGCAGCTGGTTGCTTCACTCATTGGCACCTGTGGCATTTTGGAGACAGGAGTTTCCTTGAACCTTGTCAGTTATTGTCTAAAATCTTTATTTATTTCCTGAAACGGGGGGTGGGGAGGGATTTCCCTTCTGCCCAGCAGGGACAAACCACCCCTCCTCATGGATTCCCCCCACCCTCTGGCTCCCCAGGGGCTGATGTCATCTCCCTGGAAATTCAGTTGCACAAAACAGAAAGCAAATTGCCTTTTGGACGCCGATATAAACCCTGCCACCAGCACCTTCCAGCCACACACCTCTGCCACCCCTCGAGCCGAGCACACCGAGCAGGGAATGGCACTGGCAAAAGCAGCCACCAGCATGGTCTACTCCACCTTCCAGGTAAAGCTCTTCCATCCAAACCCTCCCCACCCCTGAGCTCCCCTTTTGCACTTTAAAGAGGAAACATCGCTTTCCGGATGGTTCCTCCACTGGTCCAGCTGAGCGTGGCATTAAACCTGCCCCAAAATGAACAAATCCCTGTTTTCACAGCTGCTTCATTCAGCTGCTGATCTTTCCCTGCCATCCTGCTCCTTTCATGCGTCCCCAAAGTTCCCTGGACCGTGCCATGTGGGGGTTGTTTTTGTTGGGATGTTCTCCCTGGGTTTTTTCCTCGTGCCCGCTCCGAGGTCGCTGCAGGATCTCGTGGCAGGGCTGCACAAGCTCTGCTGTCCCTTCAGCTCTGTGGATTTATTTCCCTGGATGTTCTTGGCATCCTTGCTGGACGCAGCTTCGGAAAATATTTTTTTTTCCCCCTCCTTTAAGTATGTTGTTACTTTTACATGCTCGTTTGATCTGCGAGCGTCTCACGATGAGAGGCATAACCAGGAAAACTGCTCCGAGAAACCTTCCAGCAGCTCCGGTGACAGATTCCCTCTCTGTGTCTCTCCTCTAGAAATCCCAGAAGTTCTTGGCAAGCTCTCGGCAAGTCCACAAAACTGCTGCCCACGGTCTGTATCTCTCAGCATTCCCCACCCTTTCCTAGCGGGCATCCCCAAATAATCATGGCAGCGCTGGAAAAGAAGGTGCTGGGCTCAGAGAAATCCCCAAATTCTTGGAAGGCAAAATTTCCAAATGTTTGGGTGCCTGAGGTGCTTCGTGCCCTTGGAGGTAAAGGACCAGGTGAAAAGCAGCAGAGAGTAAAAATGTGGACTGTTAGTCCTGTGTTAAACCAGAACTTTAACTGGTTTACAACCAGACTTTCCAAATTCTTTGGTGGCAAATGTGAGATGTTGAAAGGGTGGCTCAGATCCTTAACTCCTCCACTTGTCACTGCTTCCTAATTCCACCTGACCCTGCCCTGGGCATTGCCTGGAGAGGTTCATGGATCTCTTTCTGTGGCTCCAGCACTGTCCAGCTTTGGATAAATTAACCACAGCTTGGCCATGTAGACACTTGGTCTATTTTGTCTCTAAACTTGGTCTAAATTTGTCTATTAACTGATCTTAAAATATGTTCTTGGTCTATTATGTTTATTAAGTTCTTTCTTTACTACAACTTTATTATAAGTCTATTAACTTTTTTTTAAAAGGGCTCCTCATTTATTGAAAGTTTTTAATTCTTAGGCTATTACCTCAATTTATTTTAAAATGAGTTATTAATGAAATAAATGCAAGGAATGTTGCCTAACGAGACCTGAGGACAAGAGAAACAATAATCCACAGGGATTTATCCTGCATCAAATTTAATTTTTTAATGAACTCCTGCTGTACCAGGAGGAAAACCCCAGAGTCATTGAACACTTTTATCTGAAAGGTTGAAAAATCCAGCTGCCCGCTGAGGTGACAAAGAGCATTTGATACCGGGAAGGAACCAGTCCAGCTTTTCTGGGTGCTGAGTGATTGGAGAAAATTTTCCTGCAGCGTCTCCAAGCCCTGAGAGCACCGCTCCGGCTCCGGGAGGGCGCCGGGGGAACCGGGGATGCTCCAGGGGAACCGGGGATGCTCCAGAGGGATCTGGGGATGCTCCGGGGGAACCGGGGATGCTCCGAGGGGAGCCGGGCTGGGCTGGGCTGGGCAGTGGGGCCCGGAGCTCTGAGTGCCGGGGTTCCTGCTCCCCGGGAGGGGGGATGTTGTCCCGGTGAGTCAGGCGGTGATGGCATTCCCAGCTGTGTTTACAGGAGGCTCAGACTGGGCTCGAGGTGAGCCCAAGCATGAGCCAGTGCTCCGTGAGTCACTGATGTGACATTTCGGGATAAGTCCAAACCAGGGAAATTAGAGAATGGTCATTTCATTAATTGCCATGTTTGCTGTTCTGAAAACAAAGCCTCTTGTGTACCTGCCGATCTGGATGAGCTTTCCCCTTGGAGCAAATTGTTTTTTATTTTGTTCACCTGTGATAAATTTAATTTGGACATTATTTAATCTTTTATCTCCATCTGTGTGTGCACCACGACATCCATCCATAAGTAAATGCATGGATTTGCCATCCTGCAGATGTTGGCTACATGGAATTTTATTTTTCCTGCTCTCCTGTGCACTCTCAAATTAACAATATAAATTGTAACAGGTCATAACAATTTTAATTCTATGAATTATGAATATAATTATATTCATGACCTTCTGTATCTAAGTCTAGAATTATGAATAATTTTATAAATTATTAAATACTGTATTAATTATAAAATTATAATATATATATTTGAGATATATATATAATGATCTATATATAATCTAAACAAGGCAATTTGTCACTGAAATCAAAACATATAATAGACACAAACTGGGGATTTTCCATAAAATTTTAACTCCTTTTTAATGATTAGCATCCTTTGGAGTATGTAGGGCTTAAGAGCTTTGGTGGCTAAGTCAAGACACTTCAGTGCCTTGTAGGATGAAACATCAGGATAAATCCAGGTTCTGGGTCTAGTCCTGCTTTCCAAAAAAATTATGGAAGTTTTTTATTTCTGTGGTCCAGTCCTGCTCTGCCTTTCCTCTGGATAAAGGGACATAATTTGTGTTGATACCTCCCAAAAAATGGTTGTTGGAACCCCAAGGTGAGGGGATGAGCTCTGAAGTTTCTTCACCTGAACATTCTGGAAGCCACCCCAGGAGGAGCACAGAGCGTGTGTGGAATACGAAATTTCCTATATAGAACATATAGACCAGAGAGCGCCCCAAGTGGGAAGGGAGCCATGGGGATGATGAATTCCAGTTCCCAGCCCTTGCAGGACTCCCCAAACTCACCTACCTGGCCCAGGCAGGTGCAGCACCCCGAGCTTGGTGCCACTTGGGGCGCAGAGCCGTGGCTGCCAGCGCAGGGCTCAGCTCTGTCCTTGTCCCCTCTCTGTGGCTCAGCACTGTCCTTGTCCCCTCGCTGTGTCCTGGCCCTGCAGTGGTGACTCGAAGCGCTCCCGAGGAATCCGTGACCAGCAGCTTTGCGTCGTTCATCCACGCGGCGCAGCCCGAGCATCTGTCCCAGACCGTGCGGCAGCGCAGCAAGAGGATGATCCTGGACAGCATCGGAGTGGGGCTCGTGGGCAGCACCACAAGAGTGTTCGACATCGCCCTGCGCTACTGCCGGGTAGGGACAGCCCCGCCAGGGCCACTGTCACTGCCACTGCCACCTCCACTGCCACCTCCAGGGCTGGTCCTGGTGGTTGCTGGCTCCAGGGCTCCCCTGACATTCCATCCTTCCCACAGGAGCTGTACTCCTCCGTGGCCGTGAGCTCTGTCTATGGCAAGCCCGGAGTGAAGCTGTCCCCGACCCTGGCTGCCTTCACCAACGGCGTGGCTGTAAGGATGGGTCGGGCTGGGCCAACTCTGCTTTGGGTTTTTCCAAGGGGATTTGTGCTCCCGACTTTTCCAAGGGAATTTGTGCTTCTGGTTTTTGTGCTCCCAGCTTTTCCAAGGGAGATTTATGCTCCTGGCTGTCCCAGCATTATCTGTGCTCCTGGCTCTTCCAGGGGAATTTGTGCCCTGTGTTGCCAGGAGCGAGCATTCCAGGAGATAGAGTTGTCACTGATGGGGGACAAAAGCTGGGAATGTCCTGGCTTTTCGAGGAGCCATGGGGACACTGAGTGGAGGCTTTGGCATAATTTCCCCAGGAATATCATCAGGGACCCTTCACTCCCTCAGCATCCAACAAGCACACCCTCATCTGTTTTCCTGGCAGACTCATTCCATGGATTTTGACGACACGTGGCACCCTGCCACTCACCCCTCGGGGGCCGTGCTCCCAGCTCTCCTGGCAGCTTCCCAGATGCTCCCTCCGAACACCAAACCCAACGGCCTGGATTTCCTGCTGGCCTTCAACGTGGGCCTAGAAGTGCAAGGGAGGCTCATGCATTTCTCCACTGAGGCTCACGACATTCCCAAAAGGTAAAGCTCCTCTTCTTTGCCGAGGACGGAGATGGTTTACAGGTCTGGGTTTTCAGATGTTAAGCCAAGTTTAAGTCCAGTTTAAACTAGCTTTACCCCAGGGTAAAGCCTCACTGAGAGTCAAATGCCAGAGGCGATTGCACCATGCATTTATTCAATGATTTCCAGGGATTTTGCCGCAAAAATAACCCTCAGGAGCACTCCCAGGGAGTCTGCAGTGCCAGGGCAGGACCCCAGCACCAAGCAGAGTTTGGTGGTGGGAACAGCCCCTGGGCCAACTGCTGCCACCAGCAGTGCCCTGGTGTGATCGGAGCGATGGAATCAACCAATAACTGTTCCCTTGGGTGTGCTTGAGGCTGAATTATTTGTCTGAGGAATTTGTGTGGACACAAGCCATGGCACCTCCTGGAGAAAGTTCAGATTGCTTTTTGGAGTTGCTGAGCTCACCTTGGTGTTTCTGAGGAGGTTTTAAGAACAAACTCAGTTTTTAGGCTAAATTGACATTAATTAACTCTAAATTTAGAGTTACAGTAAACTCCAGTAAAACTGATTTTTAAATTAATTTATTAATTGAATTTTGAATCGGGTAAATCCCACCTGCACCAGAGCCATCATGAGGGAGTTCCACTGTCTAATGGGTCCCTGATTTTCCATAATTTTTTCCGTGGGAGGATTGCTTTGGTGTTACCTGCGCCCCTGATTTTCCATTAATGGTTTTCATGGGAGAAATGCTTTGATGTCACCCGTGCCAGGCATCCAGGGCTGCTCATTCCTGCCATCCCCCTGCAGGTTCCACCCTCCCTCAGTGGTGGGCACTCTGGGCAGCGCCGCGGCCACGGCCAAGCTGCTGTCCCTCAGCTCTGCCCAGTGCTGCCACGCCCTGGGCATCGCCGCGTCCCTCGCCGGGTCACCCATGGCCAACGCTGCCACCCAGGCCAAGCCTCTGCACGTGGGGAACGCCACCCGCCTGGGCTTGGAGGCCGCTCTGCTGGCAGCCCGAGGGATGGAGGCCAACCCCTTGATCCTGGATGATATTCCCGGCTGCTCGGGCTTCAGCGCCTTCTACAGCGTCTACCACCCCAAACCGCTGTCAGTGCCCGGACAGCACCACGAGTTCCTCCTGGAAAAGCAGGATATTGCCTTCAAGAGGTTCCCAGCCCACCTGGGGATGCACTGGGTGGTGGATGCTGCCTTGTCCGTCCGGAATCTCTTCGTCAACTACGCGGGGTCCTTCTGCCCGTCGCTGATCCGCACCATTGTGCTGAAGATCCCGGTGTCCAAGTACATCAACCGGCCTTTCCCCAGCTCGGAGCACCAGGCAAGGCACTCCTTCCAGTTCAACGCCTGCGCTGCCCTGCTGGATGGTGAGGTGGGCCTGGGCTCCTTCTCCGAGAGCAGCATCCATCGGCAAGAGCTCAGGGAGCTGCTGGACAAGGTGGTGGTGGAGCACCCTGAAGACAACGTGGCCAACTTTGACAAGATGTATGGAGAGGTGGCCCTGCTCCTGCACAGCGGGGACGTGCTGACAGGCAAATGTGACACTTTCTATGGCCACTGGAGGAAGCCCCTGAGCAAAGAGTCTCTCCTGAAGAAGTTTCGATCCAACGCCTCCCACGTGCTTCCAGAAGAAAAAATAGAAGCCATCATCACTCTGGTGGACAACCTGGAGAACCTGTCAGACAGCTCCCAGCTGGCCTGCAGCCTGTGAGGGGACAGCGTGGGGGCTTGGTGAGGGACTGGTCCTGGTGAAGCTGCGATTCCTTTCTTCATTGGTGCTTTCTTATTGATTCCCATCCCTTCCAGTAGATCATTCCAAAGGAACCCACAAGGCAGGAGGTGTGTCTGGGCTAGCACACAGAGTAAATTTCAACTCCTGGTTGATGCCGGCTGAGGAGCTGAAAGGCTGCCACAAGTATAAAAAAAATCCCATGGAAATCTCTGAGAAGCCTGGGGTATAATCGAGTTCTCCAGGAGGAACAGTGCCCACACATTTGTTACAGCTGGATTCCAAGATTTTCTGTGCAGGATACTGAGTCTGGGGAGAGGAGGAGGCTCAGCTGCAGAGCCTGTGCTTTTCTTAATGCTCCTCTGGGCACTTTTGGGATCAGGGTGAGGCAGTTCCACTGGCCACAGGAAAAATCCATCCTTGCTGTGAGCAGCTCTGCCTGCAGGACTCTCCAGCAGAGAGGGATCCTCTTCCTTTCCAGTAAAAGCCTCGTGTTTCTCCAGCCCGTGGGCAGTGTTCGCACAAAGGATGGTTTGAGGACCCTTGAGAGCTGGATGTCTTTTCTGAAGGGAAGAGAGTTGGTGGGTGAGGAATCCTACATCAGTCCTACACCCTGAGGATGATCTCTGCTCATCCCAGGCTCACCAGGCTGCCCATGGGCTTCTCCAGGAGGTGGCTTGGGCACATACACTGTGACTCCCATAGGGAAATTCGCATTTCTCTCCTGTGAGAGGAAGGGAAGCTCACTGTGACTCGGCTCTTAACTCATCTTTCCAGCTGGGATGAAATCTGTGCTCCTGAGCAGCCATTCCCTGGAAGGCTCCTTCCCCTGAACCCTCCCTGAGCAGTGAGATGGAGAACTCAACATTTCTCCACACAGAATGCTGAGATTGCTGATCCAAAGAGCTCCTTCCCAATAGGATCATGATAAAATTGTGGAATCTGCTGTGGGAATTAGGATTCAAGAGGGATGAGATGGGAGCAGACAAGAAGGAAGATCATTTTCTCTTGCTGGTCATGGTTTGTGCGGGAAATGAACCATCCAGAAGAAATCTGTTTTCCCACCTGTTAATCCACTGTCCAATATTCATAGTGAATCTTGCTGAATAAAGAACAGAATTAAATTCATTTTCTCCATGAAGATTTAATTCTGCTTTATGTAAACCATCAGTTTTAATTGGAATACTCACAATACAGAGGCTTTTCCCATAGATGGGGAGCCCAGCAGAGGCTGGGACATGGACAGCTGGAATGCTGGCCTGTGGCCAGTGGTTTCTCCAGGGAAAAACTTTGAGTCCCACAGGTTATTTTTCCCTGAGACAACAACAACCATCAGCTAGCAAAGCCTCTGGTGCTCCAACACCCTCACTCCAAGAGAAATTCCTCCATCAGCAACGCATTCCAAATACTCGCTAAATTCCCATGTCAGGTTTTGAGTTTCCCATGGTTTGGGCCAGGTGTGAGATCCCCAAAAGTTTCATTCCATGTTTGACCCTCCAGTGAACGGGAAAGCCACAGAGGCGGCGTCCTCCAGGCCAGCCAGCAGCTGAGCACTTAAAGGGATCAACAGAGCCAAGATGGGCTCCAGGGGAGAGAGCAAAACCCTTTTCCATGGGTTTGACTGTGTCCCGTGGGCACTGACCCCCTCCCATGGGGTCTGACCTCCTCCCATGGGGTCTGACCTCCTCCCATGGGGTCTGACCTCCTCCCATGGAGTCTGATCTACTTCCGTGGGGTTTGACCTCCTCTCATGGGGTTTGAACCCCTCCCATTGGGGTTTGACCCTCTCCCGTGGGCTTTGAACCCCTCCCATTGGGATTTGACACCCTCTCATGGGGTTTGACCCTCTCCCGTGGAGATTGACCTCTCCTGTAGGGATTGACCTTCTCCCGTGGGAACCAACCCTGTTCCATGGGGTATTTGAACCTCTCCCGTGGGCACCGACCCTGCGAGGGTCGCGGGCACGGCCGGGGGACATCAGCACCCTGAAGAGCAACCTCCGGATGCTCCGTGGGCGCCGGGGCTGAGGGGACTCCGCTCCCGGGGGTCCCTCGCTGGGGTCCCTCCCTGGGATCCCTTCCTGCACCGCCATTCACGAGATGAAGGTGAGGAGATGCCAGTGGCTTTCCTGTCTTTAGCTCCCACAAATAACTCAGTGGAAACCAGCTCATCCCCACTGATCATGCAAAGCACTGAACGTTTTGTGACCTTGCCATTTTTTCGCACAGTGAAGAATTTTGGATTTCCGAAGAAATTCCAGCAAGGAAAGAAATGAGTACGAGTGAGAGATTGTTTCGATTTTATAGAGGATTTGGACTGTAGAGGTCAGAAGAGTTCTCCCTCCTTTCCAGCGCTGTTCCCGTGAGGATATCGATGCTACCTCAGTGTGGCCAGCATGGGAACTGCTCTGCTTGAGGATCCTTCATTGTTTAATACTTTTTAGATCACTTTGAAATGGCATTTTAAATCACTAAAGGAAGAAGAAAACTTAGGACGGTCCCACAAGTAACCAGGTGCCATGAGAGTCAGTCTCCTCTGTGTCAGACCATCCTCAATCCCTGCATAAATCCAGGTGAACTCCTGACATTCTGCCCTTCATGGAGGGTCCTCATCCCTGCTTTTTCCAGTCTTGAGTGACAGAAACCCCACAATTATTTGTACAGAGTTGACGATGAAACTTGAAGCTTCAATTTCAGGAGTGTTTGAGTGTCACACTGAGGCCAAATCCCCAAATTCCAGGCGAGGAGTGTGTTTGGATAGTCACAGTTGGATTTAAACCTCTGGCTTGGTGGGAGAGCCACCAGCACCGAGCAGGCTGAGACAAGAATCAGGAGGATGTGAGGAAGGGAGACAGAAATTTCCAACTGTGGGAAAGGGACTTTGAAGAGGAGAGGAGTGACAGGTGGACAGTGTAGGAGTGAGGACTCCAGCAAAAGCGACAGCAAGAATTAAGGAAAATGTCCCAACAATTGCAGTGCAGCAGCAGCAGGACAGATCTTTCCAGAAGGCCATGAAGCCTCTGTGGTGGAGATTATCAAAGCAAGGATTCACACCCAGAGCAGAGCAGGCTGCCTTGGGAAAACTCCTGATGTCCTTGCAGCCCTTCTTTGTGGCTATGATTTGAGGCTTGTCCCAGGTTAACACAATTAAAGCTTGGACTTTTAAATGGGCCAGCTAGAACCAGCCTCTGCAAACCTGGTCCATCTCCTGCAGGGAGCCAGGCAGAGCACGGGCTGTGCTCAGGGTTTCCCTTCAGTGTCTGCAGCCACACCCGTGCAGTACCTGGAAACCTCAACCAGGTTCTCGTCAGGGTCTCGGAAGTAGATGGAGGTTATTGGACCCACAGCACCAGTTCTGGCCACGGGACCTTCCTCAATGGCCACCCCACAGGCCTGGAGGACACAGGAGAGCAAGGTCATGTCATCATCATGCCCTCCTCCCCCAGTCTTGAAAACATGAACTGTTGGATGAGACAACCCTGACATTCCCCAGGAAAATTCCAGGGGAATTCCAGGAAAGTGTCATTTAGAGGTTCTGGGTTCGTGTCTCCTGGGGTGACCATGCCATGGGGACACTCTGAGCCTGCCTCACCTCCAGATGTTCCAGCAGCTTCTCCAGGGGTGCTGCTGTGATCAGGCAGAAATCCGCAGAGCCAGGCACCGGGAGCCGAGCCTTGGGCTCAAACTCCTGCCCAGCCTCGTGCAGGTTGAACTTCTGCTGTCCAAAACGTAAAGCTTTGCGATTCCCCTGTTCCCAAAGGAAAAAGCCAAAGTGAGGGAGACTTCCTGGGCTGGACATCTTCAGCACCCACTCCCCTGAGCAGTCCTGGAAACCCTGGGGACCTGGTGGGGTCCTGCTAACTCAAGTTAGGATTACCTTGAAAGTCACCACCTCCATGCCCAGGACTTTGGAATAAAAGGCCACAGTGTCCTCAATGCTCTTCACCGTCAACACAAGGTGATCCAGGTGCTGGATGAAACACGAGGGTGGGCTCGTGCCCTCCTTCTTCCAAGCCATGCTCTCAGGGCTGGGAACTGGCATGAAAATGGAGAATATGGAAGTTAGGAACATCCAGCTGTGCAGGGAAATGGAAAATGGTCCAGGGAGCGGAGGGCTGAGTGGGGACCGCCCGGGTTTTCCTTTGTCCTGAAGGTGGCACAAGTACAGAAGCAATAAATCCTCCTCCCTGCAAGAGCTCAGACTCTGCTCTGCACCCTCTGGCACCTGAGGCTGTCAGAGCCCCTGGCTGGGCCAGGTGTGGGGGATAATCCAGGTGACTTCACTGAGGGCTGGTGTCACCAAGATGCCAAGCGCCCAACACACAAACCCTGTGTGCACCAAGGTTGGGACCATGTGTGAGATCCTTCCTCCAGACCCCTCTGGGGTCCTCCCAGGTGTGGACACTCACCCAGGTGGAGCCAAGCCAGCGAGTGGAGACAAACTGGGGGCTGGCACAGCAGCAGGAAATATTTGGGATTTCCTAAAAACCCCAGATTCTTGCTATTTGTCTTCAAGCTGCCAGATGTCACCACCAGGCAGAGGGTGAGGTCAGGGCTCAGGGTGTGGGCACTCACCAGCCTGGGGTCACAGAGGTTCCTGGTGGCTTAAGCTGGGTTCAAATCCTCTGGCACTGCCCTTGGCTTTTAGGGACATGGGTTAGGGAGGTCCTGGCAGGCCTGGGGGAGTGGTTGGACTCAAGAATCTCAGAGGGCTTTTCCAAACTAAATGATTCCATGATTCTGCATGGGAAGTAGTGGGTGAGGAGAGATCCCACATCCCCACTGGCACAGGAGCAGGCTCAGCGTAAAGCCAGGAGCAGTTCCACTGGGATCTCAGGAGCCTGTTGGAGCAAGATCCCATCATCTCACTCCGTGGCATGGCCTGGACTGTGCCCAGTGACTGCACCAGTTATGGGGGAGCCATCACCAGACCCAGAGGAATCCCTGCCCCTCCTTGCTGGAGTTTGGTGTCCAACAACCTCAGAGCCGCCTGGCTCAATCCCTCTGCACATCCCTTCACCCCTGGCGTCCTTCATGTCCCAGCACCTTCACGTCCCAGCCTACAGCTTCCACCTCCTGCCCTCCCCTCCCAGCTGAGCCCCTGAGCCAAAAACTCAAAGGAAATGGGGCTGCAGAATTCCTGTTACCTCCAGAGGGGCGACGAGCTGGGAAGGCAGTGCTGGGTGTTTTCTTATGACCCTCCTCTTCCTGCTGGGAGCAGCCGCATCACGGGACAAAGGGAGGGAATGATGAGATTGGCAATGGGAACTCTAAACATTGTAGAGGTGGACCTTGACCCAAAGGCCAACTGCTTGGAAAAATCTCAGAAAAATAGTCTGGATTTTTCCCTTTACAAGGAAAAAATTGGTTTATGTGCTGGCTTAAAGCTCCCACTGAAGAATCCAGGATGTCCCTGGAGAAGAGGGGCTGTTCAAGCAGCCACAGCAGCCTCCCACCTCCCTGGTAATGGACAGGGAATCTTATCTCCAAGACTATTTTCTAGCACACAAAATAAATAAAATAATCTTTGTCCTGTGAGGCAAGTATCAAGGAGTTCAAAGTCTTCAGTTGTTTAGGAAGAAGGTTATGACAGACAACGTGAACCCCATGTTCATCTCAAGAAACAGAGACAACCTTTAAAGAATGACAATGTATTGGTGAGTTGGTGTAGGAAGATTCCTAAGAAAACGAGTTAAAAGCAGGAAATTCCCTGAGGGGTCAGCTTGGATCTCTAGAACCGTACATTTCTCCACTCCAGTTAAGACGTGAGTAAATCTGAGCTAAAAGCAATAAATCCATTAATATTTACAGCTCTGGACTTTCATCTGCTGGATGACTTTCAGTGTTGGGCTGTGGAGTGTCTGTTGGGATACCTGGATGTGGGAACACCTCACCCTCAGAGTGTCTCCATGTGGTTTAACCTCTGGTTGAGCACAGACTCACTGAAATTCGAGCACAGAAGAGGAGAAAG
This sequence comes from Cinclus cinclus, assembly GCF_963662255.1. Classification (NCBI taxonomy): domain Eukaryota; kingdom Metazoa; phylum Chordata; class Aves; order Passeriformes; family Cinclidae; genus Cinclus; species Cinclus cinclus. The sequence continues at coordinate 1,110,328 of NC_085060.1, forward strand.
TCCCTGGAGAGAAGACATTTTTCCATTGGCAGTGTTCTGCTGAGGAGCTGTGGCACCAGCACTGACTTTGGTGGAAATTTGAGGCTTGGAGGGTCATTTCCTAGAGGCAAAATGGTTTCCTGGAGCAGGGAAGTTGTGGTTTGGGTCTGACAACTCCACTTCCCTACGAGAGATTTAGTCCAGGACCAACAAACTGGAGAAACTTTGGGATTAAACTCAGGGTAGGAACACAAATATCCAACTTGGGAATGGTTTTGTGATCAGCTCCTTGGAGGTGTGGCTGCAGACAAGGATTCCTGAGCTGCTCCTGACATCCAAAGAGGGATTTCCCTACATGTTGGACGTCGTGATGGAGTTGAAGTAGCTCAGCAAGTCCTCCACGGTGAAGTCCAGGGCAATCCCTGTTCCTGCATAGCAGCGTTGGATGAGCTCCTCAAACTCTCTGTACTGCTGGATGAATTCCTGCTCCATGGCCTTCCACAGCACCTGGAAAACCAGAACTCCTGTTCCATGGCCTTCCACAGCATCTGGAAAACCAGAACTCCTGTTCCATGGCCTTCCACAGCATGTGGAAAAGCAAACCTCAGCTCCTTCCCCTGGCCCTGCAGGTGCACTCCTGAATCCCAACCATCCCAGTGTTGCACCCATCCTGCTCCAGTTACCGGCAGAAGATTTTCCTCTGGGGACAGATATTTGTGGGTTGTCCTGTAGAGGCTCTCCAGGGCTCTTTTCACTTCCTTGCCAGGATATTTTTCGATGACTTTCCGGAGTTCATGCTTGCTGTAGGCCAGCTGGAAGCTGACCTCCTCTTCCTTCACCCCCTCATCCAGGCAGGCTTTGACCCCCTCAAAGAAATCCTGGAAAGGGAAGGAGGCATTGCATGAAGAGCCATCCTGAGGTGGATTCCTGCACCAGGGCTGACACCTGAGTGCTGGCCTTGATTCCCATGTCTAATTCAGTTGACATGAAGAATTTAAGAATGTTTAATGAAGCATTGGAGATTTTATCCTGCAGAAAAGCAGAGTTTAGGGAATTCCATGGTTCTCTCGCCTCCCTGCTCAATAAGCAGCATCCCTAAGGGTTGCAGGTCCATGGAGCAGTGGGACTGCTGGAAAATCCCTCCAGTTCCTTGTTTCTCCCCCCAGCTTTCTCCCCACAGAAGTGGGGAGGGGTGGATCCCAAAACCTGAAGAGGTGTAAAGAAAAACCTGAATTTTCTCAGTTCTCCTGACATCTCTGCCACAGCTGGACAGGACATTCCACATCCACTATAAAACAAGGGAATAATCCCTTCCTTCATCCTCCTGTCTGTTCATACAGTCCAAGAATCTGTTTGGGTATTCCAGCTGCAACTTGGCTATGGAGAAATACCCTAAATCCCAAGGATTTTGAGTTCCTAAATGTATGACGTGTTTCAAAAAACTCCTGCATCACTTACACCTCTTTGCACTTTCCCTTGGTGAAGGGAAACTGGGAAGGCCACACCAGGATTTTTGGGAAATTCATGTGCCCTGATATCCCACTCCCTTTGTTCCAAACAACGAAATTATCCTTTCCCTTGGAAAAGAGAGGATTTGAAGCCATAGCAGAGCTCAGGTAGCACAAGACACTGAGCTGATTTTCCAGCCAAAACAACAAATGTTTCACAGCAACAACTGAAACAAATTGGAAGTAACAGGTCCCATAAATAATTCCAGCTGAGCTCCGTCTGTGAGACATTTTAGGAAGAGGGAAGGAGCGGAAGAGCCGTGGTCTGGGGAAGGAGGGAATGTCTGTCTGAGTTAGCAGAGCCAGATGCTCTTAGCTCAGTTAACAAAGCAGCCACTTGGGAAGGGTTGGATGGATCAGCCCAGGCAGCTGTGAAAAAAAAACAACCTGGGATCTGCCAGATGCTGGCACGCAACTGGAACGGGGATGGGAACAAACTGGGAACAAACTGGGGACAAAGCTCCCCACCTCTGCTTTGGAATTCTGCCCCCCATGTGTTGGAACCCTGGTGACTGAGAATTTTAGAATTTCTGTGCTGGCAAGAGAACACTGCATTTGACCTGAGGCCATGGAGAAGGTTTCCAAAATGGAATGATAGAACTGGGATCGTTGGCGTGTAGTTTAAATAAAAGCATGTAATATCACATAGTGGAAACCTTAAAGTTTAAGGTTTTAGAACTTAGTAATATAAATAAAGCAAGATGGAGGTTTTAGGGAGGGAGTTTGCCCTTCTTCTTCACCTTCTTCTTCATGTGTGATTAAATAGAAAAGTCCACCTTGCAGGGCACAGGCGGTTGATTGTTAAGTTAAAAGTAAAATTAATTGAAGTGGCGTTTCTTAATTAAACAGTTTACTCTTAAAAGGCCTTGTAGAGAGAGAGCTCCATTTCTAAATTGTTAACTTGAAGTGCTGTGGAACTCACGGTTTGTGAGGCTGTAATATAAATAAGAACTAATGAACATCTAAGTCCAAACAAGAAATACCAGCTCATGCATTTAATCCCTGGAAAAAGAAGATAAGACCCAACACACCTGTTTGTCTTGGTCCACAATTTGGAAATGGGCAGGAGGACAAGGCAGAGGGAGTGAGGAGAACCCACACGTGGTTTGAGCTGTTGGTAAGAGGAGGGAGTGGAAATGCTTCCTTGTGGGACAGGGGAGCTGATCACGTTGTCTGGATACCTGGAACTTTTTCCAGTGAGAACAAGCTGGGATAATCCATCAACGGTGCCCGGGGATGAGATGGAGTCCCACCACTGGAGCTCCCAGGGTGTGACTGGACAGGGAGCTACAGAATCTCATCCAAGCAGCTCCCCAGTGAAGTTTGGGCTGGATGATCCTTTGGGATCCCTTCCAGCCTGGGACTCAGTGATGCTGCTGAGGTGGGACTGCACAGCCAAACCCAGCAGTGGGCAGGGAAGGGGACACTGGACAGGACATTCCACATCTGCTGTAAAACAAGGGAATAATCCCTTCCTTCATCCTCCTGTCTCTTCACAGAGCCCAGAATCTGTCTGGGTATTCCGGCTGCAATTTGGTTGTGGAGAAATAGCTTAGATCCAAAGGATTTAGAGCTCCTAAATGTACAGACTATTTCCAAGAACCAAGAAATGGCTCCTGCACTATTTACGCCCTTTGCACCTTCCCTTGGTGTCCGTGCTCAGACTGGGAGAGCTGGAGAAGGCCATGCCAGGATTTTGGAAATCCCTGAGCAGAATGAAATCCAGGTGCTCTCCTATCCTGTGACAACAAAGTAACACAATCCCAGAGTGGAGTCAGGGCAGGGAGATTTGAACACCGGTTAATCCAGAGTTTTGGGAAGAGCCCTTGCCCTTGGAGACCCAGGCCAGGGTCCTGCACTCACCTGGAGCCTCTCCAGGGGCTGGCGCAGGGATGTGGTGACATATTTCTCCATGTGCTCACTGGACCTTTGCTTGGCTTCTCTCTTCTTGTCCTCCAGGCAGGGGATGTTCTTTTGGCACAGGAAGTTGTGGATGTGGTGGAAATTTTCCATCATCACCATATCTGCATTCACCTTCAGGTTTGCTGAGGACAGGCTGCTGACTGGAGGGGAAGGGAATCAGGTGTGGAGAGAAGCCCCTGATCTTGGGAGGGATGTGCCTTTGGGATGGCTCATTTGAACCATCTGACCTCAGAGGGAGCCACTGCACCACAAACCCCCATCCCTGTCCCTGATTCCCTGCGAACGCTCCTGGAGCCTGGCAGTGGATTTATTAGGGGCTCAGCCCAGGCTCTGCACCACCTCAAGATCTGTGCTCAGAACTGTGACTTCTGCAGCCCCTCAGCTCCTCTCCGGGCAGGAAAATGAGATTTATCTGACAGGAGGCTGAGGGCTCCAGCAGGGACAACACAGGGATCTGCTGGAAGCTTCCCACCCCTCTCTCCCCACCCCTCTCTCCCTACCAACACCCCTTGGTGTTTTGGGAGAGTTTTTTCTCAGCTCCCAAGACCTTGTAAGAGGAGTCTGATCTGTGAGGAGCTGTCCCTCCATAGTGGGGCAGGAGATGTTGGAACTGGATCCAAAGCTGAGCCCTCATGTTTATCAGCCCTGTCACCCCATCCTGCTGTGACAGATGCTGTACACCCAGAATTTTCCTGGTGCTCCCAGGATCTTGCTCGGGAAAAGGAGTGTCAGGGGTGCAGGCAGTGCCCAGGGGACAGGCAGCTCCCACCCTGACACATCTGGAATTCTCCCGGTGTTCCCAGGATCGGGGTCCTTGGGGAGAGAGATTTCATTGCCCAGGGGACAAGCAGCTCCCACCCTGCCCTGGTGGCCCAGCTGGTCACTCCTGTAGCCACAGGGGGACATTTCCTGAGCAGTGCTCACTCACTGCTGCTGAAGACGCTGCTGGCCAGCCTGAGCTGGGCCTTGTCCAGCTCCTCCCGGTGCTGGGATGTCTGGAACACCTCTTCAGAGAATGCCACGAACTCCTGGAAGCTGCTGATGCAAGGCAGGATCCCTCTCATCTTGCTGGGAGTCTTGGACTCCTCCATCTCTTTGCACAAGGTCCCCTGAGAAGGACACAAAGACGTGGCACCCTCAGATCCGACCTCGTTTGGTGGAGCAGGGACCAGGGACACAAGGCAAGGAGCCGGGTTTGGGAACGCTGCTTCCATTTTCAATGCCTCCTATAATTCCAAGGAATGTGACATTCCTTGTTTGAAGCTGACATGGAGCTGTGCCCAAGAAAGTTTGGGGAGGTGTCCAAGGAACACCCTTGGATGTGGCACTCAGAGCTCTGGGCTGGTGACAAGCTGGGAATGGGGCACAGATCAGATTCAGTGATCCCGGAGGTCTTCTCCAACCTCCATGATTCTGGGATTCTGTTTAGAAAATTCTGGAACATCACTCAGGTCTACTGGGCTCCCTCCCACCACGGACACTCACGATGCATTTGTGGAAGTTGCCCTTGGCCAGGAGCAGCACATTCCCCAGGAGGGCGTGGAGGAAGGACGAGGGGGGAGCTGAGGAAGAGCCCCAGGGGCCCAACACGGCGTCACTCAAGGTCACCAGGACCCGCAGGCAGCCCCGTGGCTGAGCCTTGTTGCAGATATCCAGAAATGCCCCCAGCTCTGGCTCCAGGCAGCTGAACAGCACACTCAGCACTTTGGTTGTGGCTTCTTCTGGCCTTAAAAACCTAACCAGATCATGGGAAAGGTCAGGATTTAACTGGGAGGCGACACTTCAGCCATGTCCTGTCAGAGCACCCAGTGTATCCCATCACCCACGTACTGGCTCCAGGGCTTGGTGCAAGGAGGATCCTCTGGAGGTGCCCTGGGCTCTCCTCCCTTAGTGGCAGATCCCTGAAAAAAGATTGGAGTGGAAATGATCAAGGGATCCCAGAATGGTTTGGGGTGGACCCCAAACCTCCTGCCATGACAAGGACACCTCCCCTTGTCCCAGGTGTTCCAGCCTGGCCCTGGGCACTGCCCGGGATCCAGGGGCAGCCACAGCTGCTTTGGGAATTCCAGCCCAGCACTTCCCCACCCTGCCAGGGAGGAATTCCTCCCCAGTGTCCCATCTAACCCCACCAAACAATGATCTGCCTGCTCTCCCTCAGCCAGGAAAATGAGCTCTGGATTTATTTCTGCTGCCTCTTGTTTAATGCTTGGAGACCCCTCTTTTTCCTGGAGCTTCGGATGAAATTCCATTTAATTCTCCTCTTAAGCTTCCCCACTGCTGGCTCCTGGAGGATGAGAGCCCAGGAGAGCTCGGGTACCTCATGGATGTGCCAGGCTGGGTAAGGGGCCAGGAGAGGACACGGTGCCCACCCTCACCTGCAGCTCCACGGAGTCACAGCGCAGGCAGAAGAATTCCTGCAGGAATTGCTGCTCCGAGGTGCAAAGGGCCTGCAGCTCTCTCAGCACCTGCTCCAACACCTGCATAGAAACAACCTTTGGTCTGAGAAACCTCTGGAATTCCCTGGGGAGAGCAGAGCGGGTCCGTGTCCACCTGAGGGGACATTGGACAGCCCAGGGAGCACCTGAGGCTCCGCTCCAGGGGAGGAGCACGGGATGGGACGTGGGGCACCCCAGGAACCCCCAGTTCCTTACCCTGCTAATGTCCCCCCTGCCTGGGGTGTCCTCCTGGCTTTCCCTCCCCTGGGGCTGCTTCCTTCTGCCCATCAGCTTCTCCCAAGTTTCCTGCAGACCTGCACGGGGTGTGGGATGTCAGAAATCCAAAACCTGCTGGAATCGCCAGCTCCTGAATGTTTAAATTCTTAAATGTCTCCTTTTGTGTCTGACCTCATGCATGAATTGATCTTTTTCTGTTGCACTCAGATAAATGAGGAATTCAAGTGAAATTCCCATTTTTTCTTTGCCTTCCCGCCTGTTTCTCCCTCTTTGTCATTATTTTTGTTTCATTAAACCACCTTTTTATTTCATTGATTGTGGTGTTTATCCCTTTGCTGCCTTCTGCTTGCTCCTGACACCTGGGCTGTGCAAAGTCCCAAGGGGTAAGAGCATAGATCAACACAAAAAAACCTTCAAAAGTCTCAGGAAAATTGTTTGGTGGTTAATTTTAACTGTAAATTGCCATAAAAATATCCAGGGGAGGTGAAAGTGGCTTTTTCTCAAAAAATGCCCTTTTAAAATTAAAATCTTTCTCCTGGAAATAAATATATTTCTGCAACATTGGCAGTGTTAGCCCTGGGGGCTTGGCTCGAATGGAAAAGTTTAAAAAATCTTTTGAAAGATGCATTTAAAAATTCCTATTATACTCCCTCTAAAGAATCAGTGGGGAAACATCCAGATCACTTCCAAATTAATCCTAAAATTGGGAATCATTCCCCTATTCCAAAGATTCTGGGGGAGTCAGTTCACCTCTCCATCAATCATAGAATCCCAAAAATCTTTTTTGGAGCCATTCCCTGCAGGGTTTTCCCTTTGGGAAGGATTTGTGGGTTCCACGCTGAGCAGGGGTGAGGGATGAGCCAGCCCAGTTCACAACCTCAGCCTTGCTTAAACCAAGACTAAATCAAGGAGCTCCTTTCTAATCTTTTTCTCACCATTACATTATAATTTCACCAGAAGGGAATTGGCAAAAACAGGAAAAAAACTAAATATTTCAACAGCAAATGGGAAAGAATTTTACAAACCTGTGGAAAAGGGAAAATGAGGAAGGATCACTGGCTCCAAATTAATTACAAACAGCTCAAAGTTGCCTTCAAAACTCTCCCATCACATAAGGCAAGAAATCAGCAGGGAATCCACATAAAAATGTACTGGGATAACCAGGAGAAAGCAAATGACCTGGAGACCTGGGCTGGGATATTTTCCAGCAGGGATGAGGGAATTTTGACTGCAGGGATGAGGGATTTTTTGGACAGGTTTCCTCAGAGCCTGGGCTCCATCCATGAGCAAGACCTTGGATGAGGTTCCTGCAGAACTTCAGCAAAGACAGACCTGCCCTGCAAAACATCCCAGGAGCTGCCAGTTCTGCAGGAATATTGGAATCTGGGAATTCTGGCCGTGCCCTGGAGCTGGGAATGGGTCACCTTCCCCTGCACAGGGAGGGGGGATGCTGTCCCCCTGCTCTGCCCCCAGGACTGCAGACTGTGACACCACCAGCCCCTGGGAAGGTGCCACAACCTCTGTGGGGACAACTTGCTAAAAATTCTCCTTTTTGTCACCAGCTGTGACATTTTTCCAATGTTCTGGCCTCATCAAGGATAGGCTGAACAACCCCAGCCCAGCCTGGGGCTTCCTGCCTGTCCCAGACCTGTCCTTACCCTCTGGAGCAGAGCAGGGACATCCCAGGACAACAAAATTCACCCTGTCCTGCCCATGGAGCAGCCCCAGCACTGGGCAGAGACTTTGGGATGATTTCTACCAGAGCAGGAGCACCTTGTAGCTTTCCAAGGGTTTTCTCCTGGGATTTAATCCCTCCTGCTTTATAGACTCGTGTAGGATTTAAAGATGGATAAAATACAGGAAGGAAATCCCAGTTTAATATTTATGGAAAGGGATGGGGCTGACTGGCTGCCACACATGCCCTTCACCACCTTTGGTTTAATTTAACAACTTTATTTGCACAGATGGTCCCGTGGTGGCCATTTAGGTACCTTTAGGACTATTTAGGTGAAATTTTCCTCCTTTTTTCCCTGGACTCTTGTCCAGGTATTTGTGTCAGCACTCCCCATCCGGTTTTGATCCCAGGGTTTTGAGGTGCCCTGTTTTCCCAGCTGCTGAGTGTTTTGGGTGTGAAGAACCCCAAAAGTGGGAGGCACCTACTCCATTCCCTTCCCTCAGATCCATCCCTTGGCTTGGGGATGAGGGAAAAGCAGAGCTGGAAGTGCTGACTCTGATGGACAAAACACACCAGTCTGACCTTCAAACTGGGCCAAACTGGCCTGGAAATTTCCATTACAGCCCTTTGTTTTGCTGAGGGAAAATGTGACTTGTGGGCCATAAAAAATTTCCAGAAGAGACAGATCAGTTTCTCTTTTTATCTTCAGAAACACCTGACTGGAATATTTGGAGCCAGATCCAGCGATTTTGGTGGAAATGAGCACCTTGGGACAACAATGGCCCCGCAGTCAGTTTGCTGTGAAGTCATTCCATAAATATTGCTGTGAATTCCCTCTGTCTGCTGGGACAGGCTTCCCCCTGCTGGGAAAAGTGTCTGAGGAATCTCGCGTGAAATAAGGACCAGGTTTTATGGCATTGTAAAATTATGGAATGCTTTGGGTGGGGGTGGCCAAAGAATCACCTCATTGCACCCGTGCTGTGTGACACCTTCCACTGTCCCAGGATGCTCCAAGCCCCGTGAGACACGGTCTGGAACACTTCCAGGGATCCAGGGGGATTAAATTGTTTTCCTGGAGCCTCCTCCAGGCTGAACAACCCCAGGTCCCTCAGCGTGTCCTCACAGGAGAGGAGCTCCAGCCCTTGGAGTAGGGGAAGGCAAGGGAAGAGAAAACCTGGTGGGTTTCTTTCAGGAAGTAAAGGTGGAGTGGGAACTCTGGGAACCTTTGAGAGCCAGGGAGAAGGGAGCTAACACAACAGGTTTTGTTTTCCAGGCTTTTCCACGTCTCCCTCTCTCTCTCCTGTGGCTCCTTGGAAGATGATCCCAGCCACCACTGTGTCATTCCTGAGCCCTGCACAGGGAAGGGAACAAAATCTCCGGCTCTGAGGAGCAGCTGGACAAAACTGGGGAATTCATGGAGCTCTCACAAACGCTGCCTGGCGTGGGGCAGAGCTGGCTTTTCCCTTCCTGCCAACTGCAGACCCAGGCAATAAATTCCTGGATGAAAACCTGGGGAAGCCACCCGTGCTGGAGGTGACTGTCACCACCCCTGGGTGCCAACAAACCCTGCCCAGCATCGCAAAGGGCAAGTTTTAAATCACTCACTTCCTTTTCTTCTTCCTGACAGGGTGAGTTCGGCCTGTTCAAAAAGGGCTTTGATTTCCCGCTCGTAGAGTCTGCCAAGGTTCTGGGAATAGACCTGGAATGGGAAGAAAAGGCCAGGTAAGAGAAAAAAGACCAAATTTGGGTATTTCAGACCTTTTACTTCAACACATCTCTGCCACTCCCCAGCTTTCTGTCGGGCACAGAGCTCCAAGTTGACCAAACATTCCCAAAAGGACCAAACTCTGGAAGCTCAATGGTTTCATGGCTTTGGGGAGACCCATGTCCCACCAGGAATTCCCCAGCTGGGAATTCCTGCTCCCAGGGAATGGTTTGCAGTGTTGCTGAGGGTTTCAGCCGTACCTTGGGGAGGTGCCAGAACAGAACGGGGTTGATGTTCCTCAGCCAGGCCATGAGGGGGGTGTAGGGCAGCAGCTCCTCATGGTGGGGTCCATGGCTTGGGGCAACCACGGTGCCAAGGGGGTGACCAAGAGCAGGGGCCTGGGAATTGCCCTAAAGGGACAGAAATGACAGAAAAAAAAATCACCTAAAACAGCCTTGAAGCTCTGCTGGGATGCTGCACCCACAGACTTGTGCAGGTGGGATTGGAGTGGGACAGGCTGGGAGCAGATCCCGACGGAAGAGTTTGTTCAGGGATGTGCCCAGCCAAGGTCTGCAAATCTCCAGGGATGGAAATCCCACAGCTCCCTCCCAGTTCCCTTCTCGGAACCACTGCTTGGAACAGAATACCAAGGATTTAAGGAGTGAGGATTTGGGAATTGCTCCTTTTCACAGAAGGAAATCCATGGGATTGCTGCTCACAGGCGTCTTCTCCATCAAACCTTTTAAACTGCCAGATCACTACTTGAAGGTGTTAATCAAGGGATCACAGGATTGGGGTTTATCCTGGGATTTTAGGTTACAAACAGATCAACAACCCCCAAAATAAAATAAGGATACCTAAACAAAAAAATCTCCAGGCCAAAGGACTTAAGGAATGTCACCAAAGGGATTTTTGGGTGCATGAATTTCTCTTACATCCCTGGAAAACTAACCTGAGGACTGAGGGACAATGGCAAGGGGAAGGTTTGTGGGAAGATCTCTTTGGAGAGACCATTTGGGAAAATCCTGGCACAGTGGCATCTCCTGCACCACTGGCCCAGAATATTCCAATTTCCCAGGATTTCGAGCTGCCATGAAGAGTGGAGCCCACCTGCAGCTTGAAGATGTTGGTGACGTGGTTGATGAAGGACTTCTCAAATTTCTTCTTGAGGGTTTCAAAGAGGATCAGCTGCTTAGCCACCGCCTGCAGCTTCCGGTAACCTCGAGGGGAAAAAAGGATATTTTGAGATTTGAGGGGATCTGGTGGGGCTGCAAATCACACCCCTCAGAAAACTGGGAACTCAGAGAGCAGTCCTGAGATAAATCCTCCCAAAAGCTGATGAAGGGGAAAAAGCTTTCCTGCGGTACCAATGAAATACAGACAAGGAGTGGAAAGTAAAATTTAAAAAATAAAAATAATCCGTGAGTCCGACCTCAGCCAAGGAGACACGCCCAGTCTCACCGCAAGGAAAACTTGGGATTTTCTGCCAGGATCAAATCCCTGTACACTTCCAGGGATCCAAAAACTCCCACACCCTGCCACAACGAGCTGTTGTTTTTCCACGCACAGACAGCACAGCCCACGATCTCCAACCACAGATTTCCATTCCGAGCTCTGAGAGGCGTTGCCCGCCCCCGTCGGGGTGATCCCACGGGAGAAATCCTTGCTCTGTACTCACTGGGGTGGATGGGAACGGCCATGCAGGAGGACAGAGCCTGTGCTGCAGCCGTGCAGGCTCCCACGGCTCCAGGGCTCGACAGATCCCCCCGGCTCAGGGCAGCGAGGTGCTCCCTGCTCAGGTGCAGCTGGGTCTGCAACAAAACCAGCCAGGACAGCTGCAAACTCAGTCAGCTCCTCACCCTTCCTCCTCATCCCTTCTCATCCCTCTGGGACTGCCTCGGAGCCCTGAAGCCTGGGAGTTTGGAACTTTCTGTGCTTTCTGGCACAGAACCTCAAAGGAGCACTGCTTTTGACTTGAGGCCTTGGAGAAGGCTTCCAAAATTGAGTGATGGAGTTGGGATCACTGGTGTGCAGTTTGAATAGAAGTGTGTGATTTCTCGTGGTGCAGGGTTTGGAATTTGGAGTTTTAGAATATAGTAATGGGTGTGGGACAAGATGGAGGCTCTTGGGTGTTGAGTCTTTCTTCCTTTTTGTTCCTTCTTCTTGGTTTTAGGTGGTACTTTTTAAAATTGGTTAGAAGGTGCCACGGTGCGGGTCCTGGGTGTTTGGTCATTGGGTCAAAAGTATAAATAGTATAGATGTTAGTTTTTAATTAGATAGTTAACCTTTAAAAGACCTTGTAACTAGCTAGGTAAACTCCATTTTCTCACTTTTAGCTTGTTAGTTTGAAGTGCTGAAGAACTGTCTGTACTATAGATAAGATTTAATAAACAACCAAGTCTGAACATGAAATTCCGTCTCTCGTACTTCAGCCTGACTCTGACTAAAAGGAAAGAAAAAATAAAAAGCAATAAAGTAGTTCTCCATGTGAGGACACCTGTTAGAGTCAGGGTCAGGACCTCCCTGAAGAAACAGAGAAAACAAAAGCAGCTAGAAACTGGAAAAGTCCCCCAGGTGAAAAAAGGAAAGAAAAGGGCTCGGAAATCCCTAAAAGCCAGTAAAAGTTGAACCAGAAACCCGTAATACTGGCCATTCATGGAAATGGGGAGCTGGGAAAAAAAACTGACAGCAAAAAGTCGGTTTTTATAAAACCTTATAAAAGAAAGGTCGTATAAAACCAGGCCTGGCTCAGCTGAATGAACAGCTAGCCTGTTAAGTTCCCATGAGAAAGAATCATAATAACGAAAATCATTAATCTCACTGCTCTTGTGAGAAAAACAAGTTGCACCTGTGAAAAATAAAAAGCCTAACCCATGAGAATCCATGAAGAAAATATGGAAACACCTGTATAAAGAGAGAGTCTTAGCACATGCACACTTAGGCACCTTCTAACCAATTAATTGAGTGACAAAAAAGATACTGACCACTTAGAACTAAACATGATAACTTGGAAAACCAGATAAAAATAGGCTGCAACATTAAAGTGAGGCTTCTTCTCATTATTCACCAATATTGTTATAGTTTTGCACTCCCAGGTCATGATTATTGGCTATTAAATTATTAATTTTCTTTGTCATTCCTAATCCTGCCCTGGAAAAGGATTTCCAAAGGCTCCTCTGGGTTATGATGAGGGTCCTGCACATCCCAGCTCTTATCTGTCCCTCCCTCCTTTATCAACACCATCCCTCATTTCCCAGCCAGGGGAAAATCAGACAATGAGAGCTTCCAGTGTTTAAAATTCCCTGGAAGTTTTTCCCAGCTGCAGATCGAGGTCCTTGCAAACTCACGCACCGTGAGGAACAGGATCTCATCCATCAGCCTCGTCCTGTTGGAAGCGACGCGGTGCAGCAGGGAGTTTTCCCGGTGGATGTGATCCATCTGCTGCTTCACACCCCCCAGCAGCTCATCACAAACCTGCAGGGTCTGCTCCACCCTGGCCACCTCGGCCAGGGCCTCGTCGATGGAGCTGATCAGCTGTGTCACCCGCTGCTCCAAGATGATGGCTTGTAGGTTGGCCTGTGGGAAGCAGGAGAAGAGGGATTCAGAGCTTCTGCTTCCCTGTCACACCCAGAGACCCCATCCCATCCCATCCCATCCCATCCCATCCCATCCCATCCCATCCCATCCCATCCCATCCCACCAGCTCTGTCCAGAGTTTCCCATTTATTAATTGCTCTTTAATTAGAGCCAGAAGCCTCCCCCAAGCCTGTCCCTGTCACTCCTCCAGGTTGTCATGACGGGGAGCATCCCTGGTGACACCCATGGGACAGTGCTGCTGGAAGGGGCTCTCCAGAGGCTCCAGGATCAGGAATAAAATCCAGCTACAGGCAGCACAGAGCTGCTGGGAGCTGCCTGCAGTCCCACATGTGCTGGGATCTGGGAATTCTGGAGGAATATCAATGTCCAAATCAGAGCCTTTAGCCTCCTGGTGTCCCGGCCGTGCCATCTTTCCCTTTGGAGAAATGAACTTTACCTTGCTGTCAGTGCTGGGATTTCTGTGATTCCCAGAACAGCTGGGTTAGAGGAGAGTTGTTAATATGGGAGAGAAAGCCAAGGTGTTATCACTGGGATGTGGGGAAAACATTTAAATGGATGCATGTGCTGGTCTGACTTGCTGGGATTAATGACATTTAATATTGGAGATTAAGGCTCGGAAATGGAAATGCTCATTAATTAATTTGTATTAGTGGGAAGTCACATTTATTCATTAGAGGGCATTAAAATAATGTATTCAACGGTGCCTTTCATCTCAAAAAAAGATTAATAAAGATGTATTTGTTGCTCTCCCAGGGTGTTTTACAGCTGGGAACAGTCACAAAGTGCCTGAATTCCTTGCCAGGAGCTGGCAGGAACAAACCTCAGGAACAAATTTGGGCTTCCAGATTAACTTCCAAGTGTCACAAATCATATATGGGAATACAGCAAACTCTGCAGCTAAAGGAGGATGGATTTAAGGGTTGTGGTTTCTTGTATGCTTTAGGATATTTCCTTTGGCTTATTTTTTCCCCTATTTTCTTTTGTTGCCAGCCATAAAATCCCAGATATTTTAGTAGAAAATTAATGCTCAAAGCAGCTTCCCCAGGTTTTTTGTTCCAGCACTGAAAAGAGAAATTTCCTCTGCACAAATGCAATAAATCACAGCAACCGGAATGGAGTCAGTAAAGCTCAGTGGTCAAAAATCATGGAATGGTTGGGGTTGGAAAGGACCTTAAAGCCCATCGAGTTCCACCCACTCAGGAATGGGAGCCAGGGATGCTGAAGGATCCTCTTGCAGGGGACCCTTGAGCTCCACGATTTCATTTTCTCCCTTTCCCTTCCAAACCTATGGAAAACCACAAAATCCTGGAATGGTTTGGGATGGAAGGGACCTTAGAGCCCATTTTGTTCCAACACCTTCTGCTATCCCAGGCTGCTGCAAGCCCTGTCCAGCCTGGCCTTGGACACTTCCAGGGATCCAGGGGCAGCCCCAGCTTCTCTGGGCACCTGAGCCAGATCCTCTCCACCCACTCAGGGAATTCTGGAAACATCCTGTGCCTTTTCCATTGGCCCATCCTACAGGTTTGTATTTCCCTTTTCAATCTCCTTCCAGCTCTGTTTCATTTTCCTGCCCTTTTTCTTATCCCTGGATCCTGTTTTTCCTTCTGTAGTGACCCCTTTTGTGCCTTTCCCTTCCTCAGCCAGCCCCAGAGCACCCTACACTCCACAATCAGACCCTTCCCTACCTCTCCTCCCAGGATTTTTCCCAGGCCACACTCCCACAGCGACGGGTCTGGTCCCAGTCCCCAGAGCAAATGGAGTCAGTAAAACTTAGTGGTGAGAAATCATGGAATGGTTGGGGTTGGAAAGAATCTTAAAGCCTAAAGCTGCTGATGCCCAGAGAATCCCTCCTTGGGGGCACCTCCGTGGCTCCATACCTCATCCAGCTCCTGGAGCTCCCGGCCCAGCTGCTCTGCAAAGGCCATGGAGTTGTTCTGCAGGGGCTCATGCTCCTCCATCAGCTCCAGCACGTCCACGGCTTCCTCCAGAGTCATCTCCTGGAACACGTCCAGCCCTTCCTGCAGCTCAGCCATCCAGTCCTCCCGGGGCCTCTGCATCCCTGTGGGCTGTGGGGATGGCCAAAACCTTTTGGTGAGGTCATTTTAGCAGCCCTGTTCAAATTAGGGCTCACGGAGGCTGAGGGATCAGTCCAACAGTCGGGATAAGATCACGGAACGGAGCAAAGAACGATGGATGTGAGATAAAGGGTTGACTTTGCAATAGGGACAAAACAGACTTTGGGGTGGGGTTGTGTTGGGATTTTCCTTGCTCATGTCTCCAGGGTTTGTGTGCTGGGCCACCCTGATGTCTTGCACAAAGATGGGACCAATGCCAGAGGTGAATAAACTCCCCGATTTAAATTAGAAACTCCTCTAATTTAAACTAGACACAAGGAAGAAGGGTTTGATAATGAGGGTGGGGATGCCCTGGCACCCATTCCCAGAGAAGCTGTGGCTGCCCCTGGATCCCTGGAAGTTGGACGGAGCTTGGAGCAGCCTGGGATGAAGGAAGGTGTCCCTGTCCATGGTCCTTAATGTCTCCTCCAACCCAAACCTGTGAGTTTCTATGAAAGGGGCTGAATGTTGGTTGTTGAAGAGTTAAACATACATGTATATATATATATATATGTATATATATGTGTGTGTGTGTGTGTGTGTGTGTGTAAAATACATTTTATATTCTCAAATGTATTGATTTCTTGATGAGGGGATGTCACCAGGCAGGCAGGGGTAAAGAAGGGGCTCCAGGCCTGGTGAGAGGAAGAGACAGAGAATCCAGGAAAGGTTCCAACACTTTCCACTATCCAGGTTGCTCCAAGCCCCATCTAACCTGGTCTTGGACACTTCCAGGGATCCAGGGGCAGCCACAGCTTCTCCTTCTTCTCCTTCTCCTTCTCCTTCTCCTTCTCCTTCTCCTTCTCCTTCTCCTCCTCCTCCTTCTCCTTCTCCATCTCCGGGAATCTGTGCCAGGGCATCCCCACCCTCGCAGGGAACAATTCCCTCCCAATATCACATTCATCCCTGTCCTCTGGCACTGGGAGCCATTCCCTGTGTCCTGGCACCAGCAGAGGAGGATGTGGAGAGGTCATCCCGCTCATCCTGCCAGCAGGAAGGTGAAAGGAGAGGAGGCTGCAGTCTAAAAATGCCTCTGGGAAGGCAAAAAGTTCCCTGGGCTAAAGGACATCACAGCACAAGGGGCATGATGGAGGCAGGAATACAGGCTGGGAATGACAGGAGGGAGAACCAGGTTCTCTCTTTGATTCCCAGAAGGATGTGGGCAAAAATACACCAATATTTCAGATCAGTATGGTCAGTTTATCCCTTGGGATGGCAAAGGAGAGGGAAAAGACTGAAAATTCTGGAAGTATCTCCTACTCTGAATTCCTGAGGAGCCAAAGCAGTTGCAGGAGCCAGGTTCACCTGCTAAAGGAATTCTCAGGTGTGGTGGGAGCTCCTCATCTCCTTGTGTGTGGGAAAAGTGAGATAATGAGGGGTCAGAGCAGATCTGGTATCTGCATTGGGACTTTTCCTGCCGGCCATCTGCACTTCATTCGTTCTGGATGTAAAACTGGGAAGCTGCTCTGTTCCCCATTTATTTTCACATTTGTGAAACCCCAGGCATGTTGCCAAAGCCTCTGGAACATTCCCATTAATAAAAACCCTCATTATCCCAACTTCAGCGATGCTGTGCCACCCTCAGCAGCAGAGAGGGAGGATGGAGCTGCATTTCCCCAGAACCTTGATGTCACCCTAAAGGCACAAATTCCTGCTGACTCCATAATCCCTCCTTCAGGAAATCCAATCTTTAAATCCCTTATGGAGATGTCTGTCAAGGAGCTTTGTCCCCGTGGCCAGATGGGCCTGGCTGTGTCCTGGAGGCTGCACAAGAGCAGAGCTTTGCAGCCTCCCTGAGCTGCTGCTTCCTCCTGGAAGCTCCAGAGATTTCCATGGAAGCTGTGTCTATGCATCACCAGGGAATCATTGGAAAGGGGCTCCAAAATCCAGCCCAGCCTTGGAGTGAGCACTGCTAGGCCACACTCAGATATTTGGTATTTGGCCAGCCTGACTTTCCTAAGTTAGAGATGGGTGTTCCAGGAGGGAAGGAAATTCCTCAGCATCCACTCAAACTCTTGGACACAGGGGGCACCTTCCTGCAAAACACAGCCAGGATGGAGAGATGATCCATGAAACTCTGGCTGCCCCAACCCTGGAAGGCTCTGGAAGGTTCCCTGCCCATGGCAGGGGGGGGATGGGATGGTCTTTAAGGTCCCTTCCAACCCAAACCTCTCCGGAATTCTGTGACTCCCAAGTCTCAGGAATTTGGGTTGGAAGGGACCCCAAAACTCCTCCTTTCCCAACCCCTACCATGGGAATGTTTTTGGGATGCTCTTCCGCTCTCAGCAGACCCAGCAATATTGGGATTCCTGGATAAACACTTGGAGACCACCAGGCATCCTTTCCCAGCCTCTGAGCTGCATGGGAAGGGGAAAAACTGAGTGGATACAACTGAAACCTCGAGTTTTTGGAAATATCTGAGTGAGAACCAGGGATAGATAAAAATACTGACTGCAGGAAAATAATAATAATAATAATAATAATAATAATAATAATAATAATAATAATAATAATAATTAGGCACCAGGAATGTTTGGGAGGAAGAATTTGTTGTTGAATTTGTGGCTCTGCAGTGAACTAAAAGCAATGAACCCCTCAACAACTCCCTCCCAGTTATCCTCTCAGCTCAGCCAAACATTTAACGAGCTTGGAATCACATCCCCAATTATTAAAAATTCCTACCATGCCTGTAACCCTCCAAAATAAAAAGAAATTTACTGCTAAAATGATTCTGTCACCACCACATGCCTTTGAACCTTTCTGGCTTACCCTGGCTCCTCCATCTCTGTCAGGTTTTCAGCCTCTCCAACGGCACTTCCCTCCCCACACCCATTCTCCAGCACTAATTCATTTAGAGCAGCACTTGAACTACAGGAAAATGATGGAAAGGCAGAGTAATAGAGGGCTCTGTGCTGCTGGATGAGTTAATTTGGGAAGCTCGACACTTCCCGTGGCTGGAATTGAAAAGCTGTCGGCAGCAGAGCAGGATCACTCCCCCTGTGACTTAAAGATGTCAGGGAAAGCTTCCTGAAATTCCCCCATCACCCATCCAGCTGCTGGCAGCCAGGGAAAGCACCTTGGGAAAGGCAAGAGCAAAGATTTACCAGAAATCCGGAGCAGAAATGGAGGGGATCGGCTGCAAGGAGCCTCAGAGCAGGAAATGATTTGTGGGTGAAATGAAAGCTCTGAGAGCAAAACAGGAAGCCTGAAGGACCTGAGTGAGAGGCCAGGGCAGGAAATCCCCAGGTGCAGGAGGAGCATTGGGGCTGCAGAGGGGGAAAAGCAAAGCAAAGTTAAATCCTGCCCCATTTCCTTTTAGTTTGGTTAAAAAGTCAAAATCAGGGTTTAATCCCCCTTCATTTCATCTTTGTTTGGTTAACAAGTCAAAATCAGGGTTAAATCCCCCTTCATTATCTCTTTGTTTACTTAAAGAATCAAAAATGTGGTTAAATCCCCCTTAATTTCCTCTTTGTTTTGTTAAAAGCAGTCAAAATCAGCGTTAAATCACCTCCATTCCCTATTTCTTGGTTAAAGAAACTCAAAATCAGGGTCAAATCACCTCCATTTCCTATTTCTTGGTTAAAGAAACTCAAAATCAGGGTCAAATCACCTCCATTTCCTATTTCTTGGTTAAATATAGTCAGTCTTTTCAGAGAGAATTGGTTCCTCCATCTGAGCTCACCTGTCACCCACCAAGCACGGAACTGCAGCTCTGGGGGAAGGTTTGGTGGGATTTTTCTTTTTTTTTTTTTTTTTTATCTTATTTATTCCTCTTTTAAAATTCACCTCCTGGTGCTAAAGACAGGAAAATCCCCAATGTCCCAACCCTTCCAATTCCTCCTCCCGTGGGTCCTTGTGTGGATGTTCAGCATCAAGGGTTTGGTGCAGCAAAGGCTCCACTGATTTGGATGATTTAGATCATCCCCAAAAAAAAAAAAAAAATAAAAAAAAAAAAATCAGGGAAAAAGGGAAAACTGAATGGGACACCACGATGGTGGCACAGCCAGACGTGGCGTGTCCCTCGCTGTCCCCAGCAGGATGCTGCCATTCAAACGTAAACAAGGTGATTAATTAAACATAAATCTCGCTCTTTTTTTTCGTGTTTTCACCTCCGCTGCTCTCCCTGCTCACATTTTTCTGGCCTGCTGGGTTTCTTCATGCCCCAGATAACTCCGGGAGCTTCATCTCCGCCACTCCTTTTTCATTTTTCATGAAGGCTTCTCTTGCTCTGCTCAAATGCTCTGAAATCAGGGGGGCTTTTGCTTTCCCGCACACAGAGACAAAGCCCAGTTCCCTGCCGAAGCTCCATCCCAGCAAAGTTGGTTTCTCCCCTCTTCCCTGCTGGCATTGAGCAAAGTTTGGGATTGGAGATGTTCCCACTTCATTTTTCCAAGGACAAATTGGTGAAACCCATGGGAAGATGGAGAAATGGCCTTTTCCAGGCTCTTCTGGATGAAACCACCTTAATTAAATGATTAAATAGATTAAATAGATGATATTTAAGGTCCCTTCCCAAAGCCATGATTATAAAACCCAAGAGCTCCAAGCGGGCTAGTTCCCATTCACTTCTCCTGCCATTCCCAGATTTACAAACCCTGCAGTTTTCCTGCCCATCCCTGCAGACCCTGGATGAGGGAATTCCTCGCAGGCTGTGGAGAAACAGCCTGGAGCCAGCTGGAAATGGGAAATCAGGTCAGGAACCAGCTCCTTGCCAGGATAAGGATGAGGCATGACCTGGCTTTCCTCTTTTCCTCTTTTCCCATCCCTTCTCCCAGAGAGGATGGCTGGAGGCAGCAGCAGCCGAGTAGAATCTGGATGTGCAGACCCAGAAAAGCAAATTTTTGCCCTCTCATCTTTGCCACACAGGAATTACACTTGACATTATAAAAACCACACCAATAAATTTTTTTTCCCCCCCTGATTTCTGAGCTGGCACATGTCAGGAAAGCATAAAGCAGCACAACCAAGATTTATGGAAGATAAAAAATATTTTAGGAGAAGCCTTTTGTTCTGTTCCATATTCCATAAAGTCCCCAGGCATTGTTTGTCCCCCACACTCAGTGCTTGGGGACAAAAGCCACTCTGCAAAGGAAGAGCTTTAAAACACACAAAGCTGCAGCTTTTTAGGTCACGTGGAATTGCCCTGGGGAAGCCACAGCCTCAGGATTCCCATTGGAAAAATGACTCCACAGTTCAGGAAAACTGGTGGCAGTGTTCCAGAGGATAACCCAGGGGGGCTGGAATTGCTGTTCCTGGCATGGTCAGCCTCTGCTCTGGAAAATCACATCCAGGTCTGGTCAGGAAAATGAGCTGTGGCTGTCCCTGGATGCCTGGAAGTGTTCCAGGCCAGGGTGGGACAGTGGGAGGTGTCCCTGTCATGGCAGGGGTGGGATGGGATGAACTCTAAAGTCCCTTCCCATCCAAACCGTTCCATGTTTTGCTCCAGGGAAGGTTTGGAATGGTTTTTGCCTCCCATCCTTTAATGGCAAATTCCCACAGGATGATTTTCCATTCCCCCAGGCTTGCTGCTCTGCAGGCAGAAAGGAAACGCGTGCAGGGATGCAGGGAAGCCGCAGCATTTGGGATCTCCCACCCTGGAACCCTGTGGCTGATCCCTTTTGCCACCTGGAGGATCAACCCGAGCTCCATCCCAGATTTCTGGGGGGCTCTTTCATCCCAGAGCATCCCCGGGGTGCTCTGATCTGATCCTTGGCTCCTCTGACCATCCCCGGGAGCAGAGGCAGAGGGGACAGGAGGGACTCAGCTCCCGGGGCACTGTGGGGACCTGATTTTTGCAGTTTGGACAATTCCAGGAAAAGCCTCTGGAAAAGCTCCCGATGTCTCATTCCCCTTCCTGAGTGAGCATCCCCTGGCGAGCGCTGGTGGGTGACAGGGCTGCACGGCCCCATCCATCCTCCCGTGTAGCCACTTTTTTGGGTTCTCGGTGCTTTTTTGGGATGCTCCAGAGGCGGAGATCCCACTAGAGGGTGCTGGGAATCACCGAAAGGCTCAGCCTGCTCCTGGGCCATCCCTGCGAGGTCCTGCGGCCACATTCCCTCCCCTCTCTCCTGATTTATGTCCAGCTGTTACACCTTTAAACTGGTTTTGGTTTATGGCTCCACTTTTTCTTTTTCTTCTTTTTTTTTCTGCTCGAGTAAACACAACCAAGAAATGGAGTGAGCCCGAGCGAGGGATGGGGATCACAGGCGGGGATATTCCCAAATTCCTGAGCATCCAACAAGACCTGGCACACATGGAGGGATCCCTTCCCCACCCCAGAGACCTCCAGCAGAACTGGACACCATTCATATATTTATATTAATATTTCTATTTTCAAATAATATTAATACATTTTTTTAAAAAAAACATCACCTCCAGGTGACCCCATGGTCCCTGAGAGCCTCTCCCAAGCCATTTATGGCCTTTTTTATTTTGGGGTGTGTGTTTATGTCCCCACCTGAATGTCACAAGGGATGGAGCTTTGTGTGACACACGTGCAGATGAGATAAACGTTTGATCTGATATGAATTATAAACTAAACATGAGAATTTTCCCTCTTTCCCCCCATGTTTTCAGAGTTCCAGCCCAGCGAGATGGTGATAAATGAATTCTAATTAATACCTATTAATTCATCACATTGAGCAGGCTATTAAGATTTCTTTTTCTGATAGACTGTACAGATAATCAGATTAATTGAATTTAATTATATGTGGGGGGTGGAGGGGAGAGAGAATTGGACACAAGTGGGACTCATCTGAGTTTTCCGCTGGAATTCTGTGGATTTTGCTCCTTGGCTCTTTAGATAAATTGAAATGATGGCTGCAGCTCCAGCCATTAACTGCCAAGGCCACCCCTCAGCTGTGTCCCCAAGTGCCACCCACACACCCACAGGGCTGTGAAATCCCAAACTCCGGGGCTTTTCTGTGGAGAAATCCTCCCTAAGATCCAACCTGCACACCCTGGCACAGCCTGAGGCTGTTTTCTTTCTGTCCCTTGTTATGGACATCACTTGTCAGGAGTGAGCGCTGCTCTCCTGGGGGAGATGCTCCAGGAAAACTCATCCAGTGGCAAATCCAAGCTCTGTTGGGAATTAAAGCCCTTGAAAGGATTTCACATCCAGCAGGGCCACCAAGATCCCAAATCCCTGCAGTGTTCTTGTCCTGGGCCAGAGGAAAACAGGAGGCAGAGAAGTTGGGAGATATTTCTCCAGAAATTATTCCTTTAATTTCCAAACTTCCTGAACACTTCCAAACTTTCCCGACAGGCAACAGAGGAGCCAGGCAGGCTCAGGGAACTGAAGGCCAGGAAGAACTGGCAGAGAACACCCCTGGGAATGCGCAGCACATGTGAAATGTCACTTTGTCTTTTGGGGCTGAAGTCCCTGAGCCCTCCTGGTGCTGTCCCAGAGCCACATCCCAGTCACTGTCACCTCCACCCTTCCCAGGGGGGTCCCTGCACATGGCAGGGCTCGGAATGAGATGGGCTTCAAGGCCTCATCCTATCCAGGATTTGGGGATTTTTGGTTCTTCTCTCAGCTTTGAAAAGATAAATTGTCCACTCAGGTAGCTCCAGAGCTCTGTCCCCGTGTCAGGCTCAGTCCCCGCAGGGCTCTGTCCTTCCAAAGCATCCTCAGGGGAAGAGTTATCCCAAACTGGGCTGGGGTGTGAGCAGTTGGTCCGGGGAGATGGGAGCTGTGCTCCAAACCCCCTTCCAAGCACAAGGAATTCTCCCTTCCCAGCCCTGTGTCCCTGGCACTGCTGGATCTCTCTGAGTCATGAGGCACACACGGGGCTCGTGGCCAGGGAAATGGGCCAACAAGTCTCCCTGGCACGGGGCTGGGGTGGGGATGTGCCTTCCAAAATCCACCCCTGGCTGGCAAAGTGACATTGGTGCTCCTGGGCCCCTCCCTGCCCAGCTGCACATCTGGCACTGAAGGCTCCCTGCACGGCCAGCAGGGCTGGGGTTGATGTTCCCAACACAGCTGAAGCTCCTGGCTGGGCTGGTCCCTGCCTCGGGCCGGCTCTGGGCTTGTCCTTGACCCACTGAGACCCTGGGAAAGCAGTTCCAGGGGACAAAGGGACAGGGACTCTGCGCTAAAGGGTGAGGGTGGCATGGGAAGGAGTGGGAAACACAAGCCATGGGCTGGAGATCACAGAATTCCTGAGGCTGGAAAAGCCCTCTGGGACCATCAAAGCCAACCGTTCCTCCAGCTCTCACATCCCCAAGTGCCACATCCACAAGGCCTTTAAATCCCTTCAGGGATGTGACTCCACTCTGTCACTGGAAAGGAAAGACCTTTCCAGTGCTGGACAACCCTTCCTGGGAAGAAATGAGTGAAGAAGAGAAGGATCTCGGCATTCTCCTGAAACTGGTTTAAGCTGGGAAACCTGGAAATCCGTGAGGCTGAATCCCTCCCGTTTGTAGGAGAGGGTGGGGAGCGCTCACCTGGGTTTGCTCTGGGGGATTTCTTGCTGCCCAGACAGATCCCAGTGTTCCCTGTCCCTGCACCAGCAGCATTCCCAGGCCACCAGGTGGCACCTCCACAGGTCCCTCCTGTCACCCTCCTGCCGCCTCCTCCCTTCTTCTTATCCCATCTCAGCTGGGTCTTTCTAAATAAATCCTCCCTGCATGATAATCCCAGCGTTTGTGAGGAGTTTGGTAGCCCAGGTTGTTCCCAGCTCACTGTGTGGATGATCCACGTCCCAGAAATCCTGTGGGGTTTTCACAAGTTTCTTTCATCCCAATAATTTTTGTTTGCTGGAGCTTTCCCTGGGTCCTGCAGAGGTTCCATAGGGGAGTGAGAAGGCAAGAGCTGTGGGATGTGCTTCAGGAAAAGGTTGGACTCACTGGGTTCTCCTTGGGGGCAGAATTCACTCCGGAGAATTGCCCTGGAGGGAAAAATCCTCCAGAGTGACGGCAGAGAGTGCAAGGCAGAGGAACTGGGGGGGCTCGGTGTCCTCTGGCTCTGTGCTGCTTTAAAGATGTTCCTGCTCCAGCCAGGCTTTCCCACTGGGGCTGAAATATTCCTCAGCCCTGCTCCAGCTGACAGCTCTGGCCTGAAATCCAGCAGTATTTGTGGTCCTCAATGGGGATTTTAATGGGGATTTCAATTCCCAGCTTGGAAAGGGTTACAAGGAAAGGTCTAGGGGAGAAATCTCTGCTTAAGGGATGAGCAGTTCCAAAGTGTCCACCCAGGAATGAGATGGGATGGATGGAAACTCGCCGTTTCTCTTGGCAAATCCCACCCAGGATGGAAGCGGGTCCCTGCCACAGCGTTTCCATTTCTGTGGTGACAATTCCAGTCCCATCAGAGCATCCCACAGAACCCTCCCGTGGTGATGCCACCAAGGATGCCGAGGATCCCTGGCTCCTTTGGGAGGGATTTTCACCCTTGTCCTCCCCTTCCTGCGCTCTCCTGGACCGTGCAGCCTGCTGAGCTCCCCGAATGAGCACCCAATTAAACCGCCCCACTAAGCAGAGCCTTTTTCCTGCCGTGTCCAACCCGATCTGTCACCGGCAGCCGCTGCTAAAAATGGCCCAGATCAGATGTGCGGTGAATTATTGAAGGAGTCTCCGGGGTCAGACGGGTGTGTCCCGTCACCTGAGCACCAGGCAGGACAGGATTAACCCTTTTTATAGAAGCTGGCAGTGGCTGGAGCTCGCAGGATCTTGGTGGAGATGCAGGGACAGCGCAGGGGTCGCTTCTCTTCAACTTCAGGTGCTCAGAGCTCTGCGCTCCCCACGGACCTGGGCGGCTTTTCCTGAAGGAAAAGAGGAAAACATGAGGTTTAGGGATGCTGGAGGGATTTTCCCGTGGGTTTATGGGATTTTGGGAGTCTGTACAGGGCCAGTGATTCAAGGCTGAGATCCCCTGAAGCTCTTCTCACCCCAAACCCCACAGTGGGATTTTAATTAACCCCAGAGACGAAAACCCTGCACATGAAGGAGGAATGAGGATGGGGAGGAGGGAGACAGAGCTGGGAGCACCAGGGATGCTGCAAAGGGGGATTTTCCCACTGATGGACACGCATCCAGGAAGTCCCATAGAAATTGAAAATAATTCAGTGCCCCAAACCTATAAAAATAATGCAATGCCCCAAATGTCCTAAAAATAATTCCGTGCCCCACAGGAGTCTGGCACTCAGGGATTCTGCTGCCTTTTTAGGACTTTTTAGCTCCACTTTGTTTAAGGATGAAAGATTCCTGCCTCCAGTCCTGGCTCGTGAATCACAGCCTTGGCACTGAGGAATCCAAACCTCTGTGTGGACCCTTCTGACATCCATGAATTAGGGGATTTTTCCTCTGGTAAAAATTCCTGCCTGCACAGGCAATTCCCTTTGTTATCTCTGGATAAGGAAGGGATGGAGCAGCATCAGTGCTCTAGAACAACATTCTTGCAATGTGATGGGTCATGGGATAATAATTGATTTATTATTTTTTGGGCTTTTCTAGCCAAGGGAAAATCAGGTAATGGAAACATTTGTGTCTCAGTTCCAGTTTTCACTCCTCGATCTGTTAAAATGAAAAATTAAGGAGCTTTCAAGGAGTTTTGGGGCAGCATAAAGGGGTTTTAGCAGTGCTGGGGAACAGGCAGGAGCCTCTGGAGGGGGGTGAGGAGGATGACAGTGAAGGGATTTGTGTCCAAGCTCAGAAAACATGGGAATAGCAGCCAGGAAGTGATGCCAGGGCCTTCCTTACAATCACTCAGTGAATCCCAGAGTGGACACAAACAAACCCTCATGAAACCCCTCCCTGCCTTCTCTTGGGATGGGGATGAATCATCTGCCACTCTTGGGGTGGATAAAAGTCTCCAGAAGCCAGAGAAGGACCCAAATTCCTGCTCCACTCTTCTTGGAAGGACTTGTAAAACCTTCTTTATAAATCCTGGCAGCTTCTCCTGAGTTTCCAGGGTCCCTGGTCCCTTCCGTGGTGCCAAACATCTTCCCTTCCCCTGGAGATCCCATTCCCAGTTTCATCTGGACACATCAACAGTGGCCTGGATGTTTTCCATGATTTCCACATCAGCTCATGGGAATTTTGCCACCAGTTTGGGTCCAATTTTTGTCCCCTGTGAGCCTCAGGCATGTGGGAACAAAAATTCCCTGGGAATTCTTTAATAAGGTTGCAGATACATTGGATCAGACCTCCAGAAAAGTGGGACAAAACCACACTGGATTTCATCCCAATCCTAAAAATCAAACAGGCTCATGGTGGCTGAATTTTACCCCAGGCCAATTTCAAAGTTGCTTCAAGTACCTGTTAAGCAAATTTCCATCATCCATGCATCCATCCATGCATCCATCCATGTATCCATCCATCCATCCATCATCCATCCATCAATCCATCCAATTGGTCTCATTTATAATTCTCCCCCAAATTTAAATATGTTCTGCCACAGGGCAGAGTTCCCGCAGTTTATGGGAAAATAATCAAACAGCCCTGGGATACAAGAAAACAACAAAGAGAAACCCAAATAGAAAAATTCTTTGGATGTGAGTGCCCAGACTCAGGGATTTGATTTGTAGGAGAAGGAGAAATTGCATCTTCTTCTCTTACAAAATTTAACAGGGAAAAAATTCCTGGGTGAACTCAGGCAAGCTCTGCTGTCAGAGAATATTAAGCTTCATCAGACTTCCAGGAAACATGTAAATATTGGGGTGTTGTTTGGAGTTGTCATATTTTCCTGTGTTTACAGGAAATTGGGATTTTCTGTAAGCTAAAAAGAGCTGGGTTCTCTTTCCTTGCTTGGTTTTTACAGCCTGGACAAACAGCCTAAGCTCTTTATGATCCCACTGGTGCCATTCCTATCTTGGGAAAGGGGATTTCAGTTCCTCCAGTCCCCTCAACCACATAAAATCATCCAAGGCATAGCAAGAGTTTGGCTGCTGTAAGGATTTGGTGGCTGGATTTGGAATTATGGAATCATGGACAGGTTTGGGCTGGAAGGGACCTCAAAGCTCATCCCATCCCACCCCCAGCCATGAGCAGGGACTCCTTCCACCATCCCAGGGTGTTCCAATGTCCAGCCTGGCCTTGGGCATTTCCAGGGGTCCAAGGGCAGCCACAGATTTCCTGGGCACCCTGCACCAGGGGCTGCCCACCCTCCCAGGGAGGAATTAATTCCCAATATCCCACCTAAATCCCCACTCTTTTAGTTTCAAACCGCTCCCCTTGTCCTGACACCGTATTAGAAATCCCTCTCCCTCCTTTTTTACAAACCCTGTTGTATTCCCAGGTGATGGAGAGGGTGCCCCTGGAATTCCCTGGAATTCCCTCCGGGTACCAGAGCGGGGACGATGCGGGGATGGGGATGTGGGGACAGGGATGTGGAGATGGGAGATGTGAGGACAGGAATGCGGGGACAGGGATGAGGGGTCAGGGATGAGGGGACAGGGATGAAGGGAGAGGGATATGGGGACAGGGATGCGGGGATAGGGATATGAAAACAGGGATGTGAAAACAGGGATGCAGGGACGGTGGGGGCCTCTCGGATGGAGGCGGAGGGAAGGCGGAGGGAAGGCGGAGGGAAGGCGGTCCCGGGGACAGCAGGGGACGGCGCTCGCCGCCTTCCCGGCCATAAAACGGCGGGGCCGGGGCCGGGCGGGCGGAGAGGAGCAGCGGGGAGCGGCACGGAGGGACCGGCACCGGCACCGGCACCGGCACCGGCACCGGCACCGGCACCGGCACCGGCACCGGCACCGGCACGGAGGGAGCGCAGCGGAGCGGCCGGGCCGAGGTAACGGGAGCGGCAGGGTCGGGGTCCCCAGACCGGGGAGCGCTGTCCCCGCTCGTGTCCCCGCTCGTGTCCCCGCGCCTGGGGCGGGCAGAGGGGACAGCGGGGCCGCTCTGTTCCGCACTGTCCCCCCTTCCCCCGAGCCCCCAGCCCACCACGGGCAGCCCCCCCCCCAGCCTCCTCCAGCCGTGACAAAGGGGTGCGAGCTCCGGGCTGCTGCCCCGCTGGGAATCGCCAGGGAAAGGGAGCCAGAGCCGCGGCGGGAGGGGACTGGGGAGCCGGGACCGCGCTGATTCTCTTTCCATCCTTCCGTCTCCTCCTTGCCCGAGTCGCTCCTTGTTCAAAGCCGGTTGTGCCCGGGAGCCGGGAGGAGGACTGTGGCCGTGGAACGCTGGCTCAGCTCTGTCCCCGTGCCCAAAAGTGCCCACAGAGTTCTATCTTCGTCTTTAGCTGCTCCCAAATTTGTGCTGGGATCCTTCGGAGCGGCTCCTGGGAATCTCTAGGGCTGCTCCTTGGGTGTGGGACCAGTACCGGGGTGTCCCAACCTCCGAGCAGACCCAGGGCAGCACTGAGATCATGCGGGGAGGGGACAGAGCTGGGGGTCGGCCCGGAGAACCCCTTCCCTCCGTGCTCTCCCTAATGCCTGCCCAGGGCACGGAATGGATCCAGGCTCGGGCTGCTGAGCCAGGTTTATGTAAGCTGCTGATTTGCAGTGTCAAGAGACATCCAAGAACCGGCTTGCCTTTGGAAAATGTAGAAATGCGTGGTGTCTGCCCCGAGGCTGCAGCAGCAGCCCAGGATTTGTCTCGGCCCCTTGGAGAGGTTCTGCCATCTCCCAGCTTGGCTGCGAGTCGGTGCTGAGCACTTTCCAGGAGCAAGGACAGAGCAGGAGTGCCGGAAGGCTCTGTCCCTCTGTCCCTCTGTCCCTCAGGGCGCTGGTGCTGCTTGTTCCCAGCCCCGGGGTGCTCCTTGCGTGCCCCACAGCCCCTCCAGCCCCGGCTCTGCGCCGGGAGCTCCTCCCTCGGCAGCTGCTCCTGCCCGCAGGATGTCCCCAGGATGTCCCCAGGGTGTGACAGCTCTGCCTTTCCTGTTGTTCACAGCAGCCCCACGCCCCTGCACTTTCCTGGGCAGAGGGGCCGAGCCCCTCTGCTGCCTGGAGAGCTCAGATGGAGATGGCACGATCAGACCAAGGAAGGGGAGGTGACTTTGGATAAAGCTGTCTGTTCCAAGAGCCAGGGACTGGGGAAGAGAGATGACTTCCAGACTCCTGGAGAGACAAGGATCTGGTCCTGCCCTGCCTGCTGACCCAAACCAGGCATTTAGGGGTGGCTTGGCAGTGCTGGGTTGGACTCCATGATCTCAGAGAGCTTTTCCGATCTAAACCATTCTGTGACTCCATGTGTGATCTGGCTTGGGATCGTTTCCAATCACTTGGGATTGGTGCAATGGCTTCAACCCCTTGGGATCCCCTGCAATCATTTGGGATTGGGATCCTTCGGGATCCTCTCCAATCATCTGGTATTGAGGCAATGGCTTGAACCCCTTGGGATCCCCTGCAATCATTTGGGATTGGGGCAATGTTTTGGGACCCCTTTGGATGCCCTGCAGCCAGCTGGGATCAGGACAGCGGGCCGTGTTTCCTTCCCATTTTCACACAATTTTGACCTTTTTGCGCTGCAGGTGGGAACAGCGGGAGCTCACCATGGCCCTGGCAGACCCCGCGGGCTGTGCCAAAGGCAGCGAGGACAGCACCCCCTTCCCTGACATCATCGAGCTGAACGTGGGGGGACAGGTGTACATCACCCGGCACCCCACGCTGGTCAGCGTGCCCGGCTCGCTGCTCTGGGAGATGTTCACGCAGAAGAACGCGCGCTCGCTGGCCCGGGACAGCAAGGGCCGCTTCTTCGTGGACCGGGACGGGTTCCTGTTCCGCTACATCCTGGATTACATGCGGGACCGGCAGCTGGTGCTGCCCGAGCACTTCCCGGAGCGCGGCCGGCTGCAGCGCGAGGCCGAGTACTTCATGCTGCCCGAGCTGGTGAAGCTGCTGGCGCCCAAACTCAGCGAGCAGAACTCCCTGGGGGACGATCCCTGCCAGAGCGACCCCGAGGAGCTGTCCCCCGGCGCGGACGCCGCTCGCGGCCTGGCCTCGGCCGCCTCCGCCGCGCCGCCCGGCGCCGCGTCCGGCGGTACCGGCGCCGAGGGACGCAGGGCTGGGTTCATCACCATCGGCTACCGCGGCTCCTACACGCTGGGCAGGGACAGCCAGACGGACGCCAAGTTCCGCAGGGTGGCCCGGATCATGGTGTGCGGCAAGACCTCGCTGGCCAAGGAGGTCTTTGGGGACACCTTGAACGAGAGCAGGGACCCGGACAGGCCCCCGGAGAGGTACACGTCCAGGTACTACCTCAAATTCACCTTCCTGGAGCAAGCCTTCGACAAACTGGCCGATGCCGGCTTCCACATGGTGGCCTGCAACTCCACGGGCACCTGTGCCTTCGCCCACGAGCAGACGGACGACAGGATCTGGACCTCTTACACCGAATATGTTTTCTATCGTGAGTGACACAAAACCAGCCCTCCACCAACCAACCACTGACTGTCCCTTTCCCGTCCCGTGCTGGCTGTGGCCTAGAAGGTAGAGATCCGTCCCCAGATCCCGGCGTCCTCCCTTTGCCTCCTTTTTCAGTTGGTTCTTGGGGTTTTTTTCCCTCCTCCTTGCTCCACGTTGAACCTGCCCAGCTCTTCCTGCTGACCACCAACCTTCCTCCCTCTCTCCGGCTTCTGCAGTCGCTCCCAACCCTCCCTGGATGTGTGGACTCGGACACTGCTGTGGACGTGGGGTGGGTGGGAAGGGTGGGACACTGCTCCAGGCTGGAATCCCTACAGCTGGATGGGCTCGGACACCGGACTGGGCTCTCACGCGCTGGGACCTGCTGGGGGGGGAGCTGGGAGAGGAATCATTGGGATAAAGACATGGGAAAGGTGGGAAGCAGAGCCGGGGAGGGGGGTGGGGGTTGGAAAGTCAGCCTGGCAGCACGGTTGGATTGGCAGGAGCCCTGCTGTAAGCAGCTTAGCCTGAGACTGGCAGCGCTTGGGAAGGGAGAGGCTCCCCCTGTGCTCGCAGCTCTGAGCTGAGACATCTCCGCGGCTCTCCGGGATGCCTGGGGGGGGATTTTGGGAGGGATTTTGGGGAGGGTGGGAGGGGCAGATGTTCTGTGGGGGACGTGAAGGGGAGCGGGGAAGGCTTGAAGTGCTCGGGGGTGTAAAATGCTTATACAGCTCTCCAGCTCCTTGGAGCCTTGTCAGACAAAAAGTCCCTTCGTTTTTTTTCTTGGGAGCACAACGGGCATCACAGGGATGAGGTTGGAATGCTCCAGTGATGGTCAGGCCACAGCTTCACCCAGGAAAGGGAATTTTGGTCCTCTTCTGTCTCCAATCCCAGCTCTCCAGGCCCTCCCAGGGCTGGAGCTGCTGCTGCTCTCCCGCACTGGGCAGTGCAGAACAAAGGGACAGCGCGGGGTGGCCGTGTGCCCACGTGCCCGGCTGGCACAGGCAGGGGAGGTTGGCTGAGGGGGTTCCAAGAGGACAAGGAGGGAAGGAACACAGAGTTATGGGAGCCTCTGTGCCCTGCTCTGCCCCTGCCGGCCCTGCTGGGCAGGATCCCAGGGCTGCACATCCCCAAGCCCAGCCCTGGCTGAGGCCCAGCCCCAGCTCTGGCACACGGCCTCAGCCTGCAGGGGAGGTGACCCTGATGTCCCTGTGTGCTGCCTGTGCCTGTCCCCTGGTGCTCTGCCACCCATTCCTGGCACCCATCACCCATCCATGACATCCACTGTCCACCCAAAGCACCCGCCCTCCATCCCTGGCACCCACCATCCATCCCTGTTCCCACCCTCCATTCCTGGCACCCACCCTGCATCCCTGCTCCTCCACCATCCCTGCTCCCACCATCTATCCCTACTTCTCCACACATCCCTTTCCCCTCACCATTCATCTCTGTTCCCCCACCCTCCATCCTTGTTCCTACACTCAATTCCTGTTCCCACCACCCAACCCAGCTCCCACCACCCATCCCTATTCCCACCATCCATCCCAGTTCCACCACCCATCCCAGCCCCCAGCACCCATCCCAGCCCCAGTGAAGCTCCTGGAGCAGGAGCTGCAGGATCTCCTCCCTGCCTGGACAGCATCCAAGGGGCCATTCCTGCTTGGGATTCATGTGGGGGGAAAGTTTGCAGCTGCTTCCTGGAGAGCAGGGAGGGCTTTGGGGCCAGCAGAACTTTCAAACCAGGCTCTCCCTCCCTCCTGGAGAAGGGGAAGGCAAAAACGGTATTTTGACATTTTTCATGGTCCTGTTCCTCATTCCAACAACCTCTGGAAGAGGAAATGACAACCAACCTAAAAAGAGACCAAAAAAAAAATTTAAAAAAGGAACTTGAGCTCTGCATGCACACAAAGAAAACCTTCAAATGAAGGGGGAGGGGACCTGCATTCCACATTAACTTTATTTCTTTGAACTCAAGATTTTCCTAAGTAGGATTGGGAAAAGAAATTGCTGCCTTGTGGGAAATGGGGCTGTTTTGATGTTTCTTTTCCCACTGGAACTGGGCTGAAAAATTGATCTCCTGGGAGGAGGAAATTTTGCCTGAGAGAGAAACCAGAATGGCAGAGTCACCATTCCAGGGGTTTTGATGTGGCAGGTTTTGGGATCGGGGCTTTTCAACCCAATCCCCACAGGAAACACGAGCAGGGGTTTGTTCCTGAATCCTTTCAGAGCCCCATGGTTTTCCTGGAAACTGAGACTTCATGGAAAAATCCTTTGGTTGAGATCCATCTGCACAAAAATACACCCGATTTGGGGTTGTTTCTATTCCTTGCATGTATGTATTTATAGGAAAAGTGTCCTTGTCATGGCTGGGAGAAGAACTTGGCTCGTTTGATTCCCAGGAAAGACCTTGGATCAAATGGATCCAATTTGCAGGGAAATGGTGGCATGGAAAAGCATCTCAGCAAGGTCTCCTGCTCTGAACAATCCTGGCACGCTGGGCAGAACCAGGCAGGGAATGGCTGGGACACAGTGGAGAACCAATTCCCTGATGTTGCCTGGTTTTCCTGGGAATATTACAAGAATATTCCCATATTCTTGTGATTCCCAGACCTCCAGCTCCTGCTGGGTTGTTCCTTGGGTTTGTCCAAATCTCCCGGACCTGCTCGGCTCGTTCCATCTTTGTGCTCCCCCTGAGCATCTCCCACCCCCAGGCTGTCCCTAGGGAAAATCCAGCCTTGTGCAGTTCCTGGATTTGGGCTTGGAGGTGGCTTTTCCTTCCCACCAAGAGGACAGGACCTGCTCCTCAGCTTGCTGCCAGTCCAAGCCAGCTCAAGCCAAGCTCCAGGTGCTGCTGGAGGTGCTGGTGGCAGCGTCCCGCTCTTTTCCAGGAGCTCCACCCCGAGATCCTCCCCATCCACTGCATTTCCAGAGCTGGGGAGATCTTTGGGATGTCCCAGCTTTCCCCTGGGAATGCTGGCACCCCGAGGGAGGGCACGTGGGCAGAGCACACCTGGAGCAGGGGTGGCTGGCACGTGCCAGGGGGGATTATCCACCTTGTCCAGGAAAACCGGGGCCAGGAGGGATCCCTGGGATTATTTTAATCTGCCCTTCACTGAGCACTCAGCAGCTTTTCTCATCCTGCTGGGAGCGAGAGCTGGGGGCTGGGATGGGGTTTGGGATGGGTTTGGGATGGGTTTGAAGGTGGTGATGTCCCCAGGGGTGTCCAGGCAGCAGATCCCACGTGGATCCCTCGGGAAGGCGCCTGCTCTCACCACAGAGTTCAGCACACACCGAGGAATGTTTCCAAAAAGAGCTCCCAGCTTCCCGAGGGTGTTTTCCCCTGAGGGGGGAACATAACCCAGCCTCTCATTTCGAGATTCCTGGAAAACCCTCCATCCCAAAATAAAACAACCACTGGGAGAGAGGCAGGGCAGGAGCTGGGGCTGGCTCTGCCCTCCCAGGCAGGCACCTGCCCACAAATTACCGTCTGCTCCTCACAAAAACTGAGCTTAAGGAAAAGCCAAATCCCATCTGTCTCCATCAGACACTTCTGCCACCCCTGGAGAACATCTGGGAACACTTTGTGTCCTCGGCTGTGGCTCCAGCTCCTCTCCAAGGGGAGCCTTTGGTGGCACAGGAGTCCCAAAGCTGAGCTCTCCCCATCCTCATGGAGCAGCTCAGTCCCATGGGAGGACAAGGAGGGTCCTGTGGCCATTACAGAGGTCAGAGGGGGAGCACAAAAATCCCATTCCTAGTTCTGAAATCCCATCCTGCCACGGGGGACCGGGTCAGCACACCACAAAAATCCAAGGGATTTGATGGGATTTTGAAATAGAAGGGATTTGGTGATGGAGGAGCACAGAGAAGGGAGAAGCAGCTGGAAGCTGGAACCAGCCTCTTCCTCTCTCAAATAACCAGGGAATGGTTTGGCTTGGAAAGGACCTTGAGGCTCATCCAGTCCAGTCCCACCCCCTGCCAGAGACAGGAAAAACTTCCACCATCCCAGGCTGCTCCAAGCTCCCTCCAACCTGAGCCAAATCTTAATGAACTTTAAAATAAACCCCCAAAACTCCCTTTAACAACACGGGCATCCAGCACTGGGGGAAAAAAAAAAAACACCGAAGAGAGAGGGGGGATTTTCCAATTCCTGGTGCAGAAACCACAGCCAGGAGGTTTTTTTCAGGAGGGGTTTAACAAAACAAGGGTTTAGGCTGAGTTTAGCAGCTGCAGCTGCTGTGTTCTGACCACAGAGAAACCTCTGGGCCTCCTTCCCGGGGCTGTGGGGAGCAGGAGAGGGAAGGCAGAGAAGTCTTTGGGGCTTTGGGAAGTTTTGGGAGCTGTTGGATGTGTTGGATTCCGGACAGTGCTGAAGAATTTGCCAAATAAATCTCGTTCGACGTGCGCTGACAGTTTGTGCTGAGCTTAAGCAGGCTGGACTTGAGGGTGTCCAGGTGCTTTTCTTCAAAGGCTCTGGCAGTCCAAAAGGTTTTCCTTCATTCCAGGTGATGGATGGCTGGGAATTACTCCCCCCACCCCTGCTCCAGGAGGGCTGGGCAGGATCTGAGGGAAAGATGTTCCTGCAAAAAACCTAAAGCAGATTCCAGCTCAATGGCTTTGGAGTCAAAGCACAACCCCTGTATCCCGAATGTTTGCTGTGACTCCTTGCCCTTCTCCAGGATAAATCCTGGTAGGATAAATCCAGGATTGCAGAACCCAACAGCATCCCTAAAGGATTAACCCTTCCTTTACCCCCACACACCCCTAAAAACTCCCATCAGGAATAAATTTAAGGTTCCTTCCTACCCAAACCGGTCTGGGATTCTGGGATTCCATGGGCTGGAATTTTTTAAGGGAGATGGAGCCTGGGCTTGTGCCATCATTCCAAGGATCCCTGTGGGAAGCAGGGAGGAGGAGCACCCTGTTCCCAGGACATGATATCCCTGGAATGTTCTTCCCAGGGAAGCACAGCCCCTTCCCACCATGAGGGGCTGCAGATTTTGGGGACATTTCACGAGGGAAAAATGCCTGAAAAATCAGATTTTTTCCCTCAAAATTCACTTTTTGAGCTCCCATAAACTGAGAACCAAGGAATATTTCCAATTAGAAAGGACCCACGGGATTCATCCAGTCCAACCCTCCAGGAATGGCCCCTGCAGGGATCGAGGTTTGTTTGGTTTTGGTTTGGGGCCCCTTCTGGGACAAGAGAGGGCCCAGCCCCAAAAACCCAAACAAAGCCCGAATGTTTAGGGCTCAAAGATGGAAAGAATAAATAAATGAAACTGGGACAAAAAGGGGAAAAAAAATCAAGTTTTCCTTAGCCCAGCCTTGTGCTGTGGGGCAGGGAATGTTTATTGGGAGCAGATGAGGAGTGCACGGAGCCAGGGAAGCTCTGGGGACTTGGAAAACCCAAAAGGACAACAAAACAACCCCAAAGTGGGGTTTGTGCCTCTCCCAGCTCACCCTGCCGCAGTTCCCCCAGCCCCAGCGTGAGGAAAGGAGTCCCTGGAGGTCCTTGCTGGGATGTTCTGGAGAGCAGAGCCATGGGAAAGATTTTCCAGGAGCTCCCTCACCTCTGGGATGTGGGGAAAGCCCTGTTCTGCTGAAACGCTGCCTGCCCACATCTGGAAACCCAAGCACCGAGAGAACCGTGGAAAATTGTTCTAAAATCACGGAGTGGTTTGGGTTGGAAAGGAGCTCAGAGCTCGTCCAGTTCCATGGGCAGGGACCCCTCCACTATCCCAGGATTTCCCAAGTTCCATCCAGCGCTTTCCCGTCTCACTGCAGCTGCTTCAAACCAGGCAGGATAAATCAGGATAAACAAATCCCCGCCGAGTTTCACTGCCCGGCCCCACCTGGGGATCACTTCCTAAGTAAGAGCTGAGACTTCCAGCCAAAAAAAAAAAAAAAAAAAAAAAAGGGATGAACCCAAATCCTTCCCCTCTCCGGCAGAACGAGGGATTAAAGCTCGACTGGCGCCGTCCCCTCTCCCTGGAATTACTCCCTGAGCACAGCCATGATTCCCATTAGTCCCTAATTTGCTGTTAATGGAGCGTTTTAATCAACTGCGAGGATTAAATGCCACAGAGGAGCCAGGGGAGCGGCCTTTTCCAGCTGCAGGGATCCTGAGCCGGGGAGGGGAGGGCTCGAGGGTGAAGGAATGGGGACAGGGACAGGGTAAAAGTGACATTTCAGGAGCGGAGTCCGCCCTGAACCCAGAAAAGAGAGAAGCAAACAGGAAATTCTTTCGCAACCTCTCGCCACCAAAGCTCGCCCTGCTCCTCCGCGCTGCCGCGGACCCCAAAGGTTTCCCAGGAAAAGGGGTTTTTTCTCTGGATCCCGGGATGCCTCGGCTCCCACGGGATGCCCTCGGTGTGGGGGGGGTGCAGCAGCAAAGCCGACACCCCAAAAACTCCTTTGTCCATAGAGGGGGACCCGGCTGCTGCCCCAGATCCCACCGCAGGCAGGAGCTGCCACCGGCTTCCCATCACTCCAAGAGATCCCAGCGGGGATTTTGGAGCAGGCAGAGCCTCCCTGACGTTTGGGACTCCCGATTTTTCCTGCAGCACTCCGCACCTTTGAAATCCTCAGCTGCTTTCCCAGCTGGAAAATTCCCAGTTTGATCCTTGTCACTGGGAATGTCCCGTCCGCCTTCAGTGGTTTTAATGGAGCAGCTCCAAAACTGAGGGAAGCCAGGGCGCAGCCAAAGTTTCCAGTTTTATTCCCAAATTTTTATTGTCCTTTGAGTGCCTGGGGGGATTTAACACAACCCCCAGCGGAACACACACACACACACACACAAATATTAACTCCATGCCGCAACCTTTTAACTGGAATTTGGCTCCAGGGGAACTGAAATCCCCAGGTCCTGGTTTGGAAGGATTCCCAGTCTTCCCGAAATCAGCAGAAGGGGCCAGGAGAGCACTTCCAGCAGGCTGGAAAGCTCAGCGGGCACTGCGGGCTTGCCATAAGGTGCTGCTGCCAAACACTCCTCCCAGTTCCTAAAATTTCGGAGTGGTTTTAATCCCCCGCATCCATCCCAGCAAACCGCAGCCCCTGGAAAGCGCAGCCGCTTCCTTCCAACGGGATGGATTTGTATTTGGGTGAAGAATGAGGTTCTGGCACCAGGGATCTCCACCGTGAGCCGTTCCCTCCCTCTGGAGCTGAGGTCATCCGGCAGTGTCATGGAAATGAAGGACAGACTGTCCTGGCTGCTGCCAGCGAGCCCTGCCAGGAGCCGGGAATGCTCTGCGGGTTCATTCCCGGCTTTGTTCATTCCCAGGTTTGTGCATTCCCAGATTCATTCCCAGGTTCATTCCCAGGTTTGTTCATTCCCAGGTTTATTCCCAGGTTTGTGCATTCCCAGGTTTATTCCCAGGTTTGTTCATACCCAGATTCATTCCCAGGTTTGTTCATGCCCAGTTTTGTTCATTCCCAGTTTTGTTCATTCCCAGGTTTATTCCCAGGTTTATTCCCAGGTTTGTTCATTCCCAGGTTTGTTCATTCCCAGGTTTATTCCCAGGTTTGTTCATGCCCAGGTTTGTTCATTTCCAGTTTTGTTCATTCCCAGGTTTATTCCCAGGTTTGTTCATGCCCAGGTTTGTTCATTTCCAGTTTTGTTCATTCCCAGGTTTATTCCCAGGTTTATTCCCAGGTTTGTTCATGCCCAGATTCATTTCCAGGTTTGTGCATTCCCAGTTTTGTTCATTCCCAGGTTTGTTCGTTCCCAGGTTTGGCCATCCCAGGTTTGTTCATTCCCAGGTTTGTTCATTCCCAGGTTTATTCCCAGGTTTGTTCATTCCCAGGTTTATTCCCAGGTTTATTCCCAGGTTTGTTCATTCCCAGGTTTATTCCCAGGTTTATTCCCAGGTTTGTTCATTCCCAGGTTTATTCCCAGGTTTATTCCCAGGTTTGTTCATTCCCAGGTTTATTCCCAGGTTTATTCCCAGGTTTGTTCATTCCCAGGTTTATTCCCAGGTTTATTCCCAGGTTTGTTCATTCCCAGGTTTATTCCCAGGTTTATTCCCAGTTTTGTTCATTCCCAGGTTTGATCGTTCCCAGGTTTGGCCATCCCAGGTTTGTTCATTCCCAGGTTTGTTCATTCCCAGGTTTATTCCCAGGTTTATTCCCAGGTTTGTTCATTCCCAGGTTTATTCCCAGGTTTATTCCCAGTTTTGTTCATTCCCAGGTTTGATCGTTCCCAGGTTTGGCCATCCCAGGTTTGTTCATTCCCAGGTTTGTTCATTCCCAGGTTTATTCCCAGGTTTATTCCCAGGTTTGTTCATTCCCAGGTTTATTCCCAGGTTTATTCCCAGTTTTGTTCATTCCCAGGTTTGATCGTTCCCAGGTTTGGCCATCCCAGCAGGGCTGGTTCCTCCCGGGGAGCCGTGTCCTGAGCATCCCCTCCTTCCCAGCCCGGGATCTGCCCCTTCCAGCTGGGGCTGAGCCCTCCTGCCCTGCCTGGAATTATGGAATGGTTTGGATCGGGAGAGACCTTATAGCCCATCCCTTCCACCTCCCACTGCCCCAGAGTGCTCCAAACTCCCTCGGACCTGGCCCTGGACACTTCCAGAGATCCAGGGGCAGCCACAGCTGCTCTGGGAATTCTCTCCCAGCACCTCCCCACTCTCCCAGCCAGGAATTCCTTTCCAGGATCCATTATCTGGGGCATGGAGTGGTCACTGCAACCTCCTGTGCTCGTGGACATCCCAGATGAGATCAGCAGCTCGGCGTTCTCCCAGATAATTAATTGGATCTTGGATGGAAGCACTGGAGGGGGCTGGGAACAGCTGCAGCATCTTGGCTGTGCTCAGAGCAGCTCTTCCCTGCTGATCCATGGAAGGGGTTTTTTTTGGTTGGTTTATTCTGTTCTGAGGCTTCTTTTTTTTTTTTTTCTTTTTTTTTTCTTTTTTCTTTTTTTTTTATTCCGAAGACCAAAATCAAAACAAACAAAAATCCCGAGCCGTTATTTCAATAATAGGAGCTCGGTGCCACTGGTTTAAAGGGATTTAACTCCAACCTTAAAACCCGGAGTTCTGCAATTTCCTGATTAATTCTTCCCCAATAAAACAAGGATAAAGACCCTCCTGGCCTTGCCCCTGCTCTCCCTGGACCCTTCCCTTCCCCAGGTGAACATTCCCAGCTCTTTCCTGAGTCTCTGAAGTTCACCTAAATCCCACCAAGGTTTATTCCCAAGGCACATTCCCGTGTCCTGTTTGTCATTCCATCCATCTCAATGGAAGATTCTCCATCAGAGCTGATCCCCCAGATCCTTCCCCACCAACCTCCACCACCCCATTATTCCATTTTCCTCTTGGCTCTTTCCCCTTTCCCTTTTTCCCAGGTAATAAAAACCCTTCATCCTGAGATGGCCTCTTGGGAACATCCCATTATTCCATTATTTATACATTTGGAAGGAACTCTTGATTCCATCCCCCCTCTTCTCCCTCTTAATAAGCTTTTAATCCATTCTGGAAGTTCAACAATCCCCCCTTGGCTCCAGAGTTTCCTTAAAAGCCTCTTGGATGGCCTTTATCCAAAAGCCCTCAGGAAAATGGAATAACTGCTCTCCATTAGCCACGAATTTGTGGACTGAACATAAAACCAAGGGATTTCCACCCCCCCCCCATGTTTATTAGAAGGGTTTTAATTCTGCTTTTAATTATGATTTCAATTTTATTAGTACACTGCCACAGTTCCTAAATGAAATTGGCAAATGTGCTCAGGTAAACCATTTATTCCATGGAAAAATGCACATTTGGGATTAATTATGACTGGTGCCAAATTGGTCATTAATGAAGTTTTAGGATTAATTAGAACCAGGTGCAAATTTCTCAGGAAGGGCAGGAAACAGTGCAGAAAATCCTTTTTCTCTTTATTTTTTTTTCTTTTTTTTTTATTTTTTTTTTTTTTGGTAAAAAATGCAGCTCCCAAATGGAACATCCCAATTTCCCCTTTTCCAACAATATTCCAGGATTAATGATCATTTTCACCTCCCTCTCCACGTTGTGTTAATGGGTTTCCAGGGAAAACTCCAATAGCAACCAGCTCCAACCAGGCAGAGCTGCCTCATTCCAGCCCCCTTTGCTTCCAACAAAAGCCATGGAATTGATAAAGCATTTGGGAATGACTCCAGCCTTTCCCTCCTTCCCTGCAAGCAGAAAAGAGGTTGTTGGTCCCATTTTCCAGGTGAACTTTTCCAGGATGGAGAGCAGGGAATGTTCCTCAGGTTTCCAAGGAGCACCAGGGTGGTTCCTTCAATTCTTCAGTGGAAAAAAACCCTTCTTGGGTTGCTGTGGTGCCCAGGCTTGATCTGATCCCAAATCCCAGGGAAGGGATGCACCAGGACTCTATCCCTGCTCCCACAGCACATCTTGGATCAAAATTCCCTTGCCAACAATTCCCAGTTTTTGCTGGTTCAGGGGCATCTCTTGCTGAAATTGGAATGGGGTTGAGCTGGAGAACTTTTCCATGGATTAAGGGGTAATCAGGTTACTCCTGACTTCCAAAAGGCCGGAAATGCTGGCAGGAGCCCAGACATTTTGGGAAAACCTGGCTGGGCTTGTGGCACATGCAAGGGGAAAATCCCAGGGAATGATTTTTCATGGGACACAACCATAGTGCTCGTTTTCCTTTCATTCCTCTCCAGTGGGGGCGTGGATGTGGAACACCAGAATTCCATGATTTTGGAGCATGGATCCAGATCCAAACCTTCTCCTTTGTTTCCAGGTCCCATTGTGCGAGGCCAACTCTCCAGGCAGCTCTCCAGGCACTGCAGCCTTCCAGGTAAATTCATGGGAAAGGATGTCCTGGGAAAAACCTGGGAGGGAGTGAAGGAAGAATCCCAAACATCTGAGTTGCAGCAGTGCCTGTGATTCCCAAGTGTCCCAGAGCTTGGTGGTTCCTTGGTGGCACCCATGGATTATCCCCAAAGCCACTGTGTTTGTTGGACAACATGGATTCGAGGCTGGAATTGGATTCCTCAAAGCTCCCAGGGGTGGCTTTGAATCTTCCCAAACCCTGGGAAGCAGCGAGTGCCTGTCTGAAATTTGAAATAAAATGGGATTAATGCAGTTTTTCCAGCGGAGCAGAGCACGGACAGGCAGCACATGGAGGGTGTTTTGTTATCCCTGGGGTGAGGGAAAACCAGGACAGAGCAGCTCCTCTGTCCCAGGGATTAACCCAAAATCCCAGAGGTCTGACGGGAGGTGCTGGGAGAGGAACAAACTTCAGGAAAGCTCCGCCAAGGTGTGCAAAGCCTCTGGAAGGAAAAAAGCCTCCCTTGGCTCCTGGCACTGCTCCAGCCTCCACCCCCTCTTCCCAATCCTATTAGAATTAGAGGGATAGAGCTATAAGGGGAAAAGTCCATCCCCAGAGCAGCGCTGGCAGCTTGGTCTATAAATCTTTAATAAGCACCAGCTGCAGGTCAGCACGTGGAAGTGGGAATCCAGCACTCTGGAGCTCTGCTGGAATCTTTGGGAATACCTGGAGCTGTGTAAATGAAATGAGGGAGCTTCAACATTGCTCTTATTCCACAGAAAATCTTTCCTCTTCCACTTGTGCGCCAGGAATTCCATTCCAAGCCCTGTTCCTGTGTCCTGTCTGGATGTTGTTTTGCCCGAAAGGCTTTGGAATGTCCCACTGTGATGGAATTCAGCTGAGATTCCCTCCTCCAGGACTCTGGGATTTAGCTGGGTGCAAAACCGCTCTGGGATATTAATTTGGATTAGGAATGGAACCTTTCCAGCTGCACTGGTGGTGGCCACAGAGCCTCTGCATGAAGCTTGGAAGCAGGAGGCCCTGGATAGAGCCTGGGAAGAGCCAGGAATTGTCTCAGGAGCTACAATTAATGAGGGAGGCCTCGTTAGTTAATTAATTAATTTATGGGCACAGGGGACGCTGGCATCCTACTGCCTTCTCCTGGAGGATGCACCTTCTTCTGGATCACAATGGATCCTGGAGGTCCAGCCTGGCCAGGCTCTCTCAGGGTAAATTCCTGTTCTCCTGGTTTCTGGAAACCACTGAACACTGAATCCTGCTCAGCTGTGGGGGTTTTGGGAGCTGGAGGCATTCCCAGTTCCACCCCCTGCTTCCCATGGCCTGGTGGAGCAGGATTGGTTTTATCCCAAATCAGGGTGGCCTTGGCAAAAGTCTTCATCCACCTCTGGAAGAGCAGAGTTAGGTGGGATAGTGGGATAGTGGGATAGTGGGGTACTGGGAAGGAATTCCTGGCTGGGAGGTGCTGGGATAGAATTCCCAGAGAAACCGTGGCTGCCTTGGGATTCCTTGAAGTGTCCAAGGCCAGGCTGGAGCTGCTTGGATCACCCTGGGACAGTGGAAATGTCCTGGATGTTCTTTCTGGCTGATGATTCCATGATTCCCTGCCTGCCTGGTGGGAAGAGCTGTGGAACTGGAGCATTCATGGCACTGACTGCTCTCCGTGCCCACGGGATGATCCTGCTCCGACTCTTGGGCATGGAGAGGCAAATCCCTTGGATGGGGCAGGAACTGCAGCTGGATCCTGAACCTCATCAAGGCTGTGTGGCAAATGGAAGCGCCTGGAAATGTCAGGAAAGAAAAGGATGGAAAGCTGAAGCACTAATCCCAGTGTGGGATGAACACTTTGTATTCCTCCAGCTTGTAAATCCATGTCAATGAGGTAAAAAGGAAAGCTAGGGATAGAAGGGTTTAGGAAAAAGGCAGGAGAGCAGGACCAAAACATGAGGAACAACAGTTCCTGGTGGGAAATGTGGGATGTGGTTACAGGCACTGCCCAAAGCTCAAGGATCACCCCAAGAAGGGTTTGGGAGGCACTGGGAGTTTTCCTGATCATTCCTCACCCCGGGAACCCAGCGTGGCACTCTGGGACGTGCTTTGGATTCTATTCCCATCCACCACTCTCCCCACATTCCCCCTGCAGCATTTCCCTTCTAAGGTTTTCTCCTTTGGGTGTTGATTTTTAGGAAGCTCCTGGCTCAGCCTTCCCGTTCCTGAGCCTTTGGAGCCGGAGCAGAGCCCCAAAAAACCCATGTCCTCATCTGAGCCCATCCTGGACCTCAAGGGAGACACGGCAGAAGAACTTCCAGGTGAGAACCTGCACTTCCAGGTGGGAATCAGCACTTCCAGGTGGGCTATTGATCACTAATCCAAATAAATAGTCAGGCCTCAGAATCATGGAATTATTTAATTGGGAAAAGACCCCCAAGACCATGGCCATTCCCAGCCTTTCCCAAGTGTGGCACTAACCCATCCCCAAATGCCACCATCACCAGGGATTTTAAATCCCTCCAGCAATGGAGACTCCACCCCTACCCTGGGCAGCTGTGCCAGGCCTGGGAAAACTTTTCTGGGGAATAAAGGGTTTATCCAAAGGGATCGGCTTGGCCAAGA
Source organism: Cinclus cinclus (assembly GCF_963662255.1). Lineage (NCBI taxonomy): Eukaryota > Metazoa > Chordata > Aves > Passeriformes > Cinclidae > Cinclus > Cinclus cinclus. The sequence goes on from NC_085060.1 coordinate 1,154,171, forward strand.
GGGAAAGCTGCTTTTGCTCCACGTGGTCCCAAGCCCTCCCACCCCAGCCAGATGTTGTGCTGATGTAAAGCAGGATGGCTCCGTTGGCTCCCGACATCCAAGGGCTCTGTGCCACCACCGGAATTTGACCTCTGGTGTCCGAATCTGTCATAATTCCCATCCCGGCCATAAAGCTGGAGTGGCTGCTCTGGAAAAGAGAGAGGGAATCCAGTGGTCACGCAAAGTCTTGGCTGCACTTCCAGGGACATCCCACGGCTCCTCCCACTCATCCCAGCCCTGTTATCCCAAAGGATTTGGGGAGGAGCTGCAGGGAAAAGCAAAACTTGCACATGGAGAGAAGGCAGCGAGAGCTGGGAGATATTTAGAGGAGGGACTGGGAGATTGGAGAGGGAATTTGGGAGACTTTGGAGAGGGAATTTGGGAGGCTTCAGAGAAGGAATTTGGGAGACCTTTGGAGATGGGATTTGTTGTTCTTTTCCCTGTTTTCCTGGGAATGCCAGAACTGGAGCAGATTAGAGCAGATGTTCAATTAATCAGTAACAGGGAATATCCACTGCTATATCCACTGCTAAATGTGCATGTTTTATATATATGGATAAAAATAAGCGGGGAAAAAAAATACTTGGACTGCACAGATCCACAGGAAAGAGCCAAAAACTGACAGCAGAGGTCTCAAAAACAGAAACAAAACAAAAAGGGAATGTTTTGGAAACAAGAACAGCTGCACAGGGGAGGGATTGAATTGCAGGAATCAACTGTGATGAAGGCAGCCAAAATTCCAGCCCCAAACACCGCTCCCCTCGCTCAGATCTTGGGCATGGACCCGGGTAGCTCCAGAGAGGGCAGGAAATCAGGAAAATCGGGAGGAATTGGAGATGAAAGGCGCCCTGGGATGAATCGGGAGCAGTAATTAGGTGCTGATGGATATCGGCTCGCTCAGGGGGTGGGTGGCGAGGGCTGATTTAGATCCCGGCGGGAGCTGGCCGGGAATTAAAGGCACAAAAACCTTGGACGGGTTTGTTCCAGCTCCAAGAGATTGAAGTGCTGGGTAACAAAAGGTGGCAGGAGTTAGATCTCCATCTGTCAGTCCTGACACGCAGGCGGATTTAAAGGCTAAAAAGGTCGGAATTGCTCAGCATCCCATGCTCGGGAGTCGTGAAAGAGAATCCCAGAGTGGTTTGGGTTGGAAGGGACTTTAAAGGTCACCTAATCCCCCCCTGCCATGGCAGGGACGCCTTCCACTGTCCCAGGCTGCTCCAAGCCCCATCCAGCCCGGTCTGGGACAATTCCAGGAATGAGGCAATGCAGCCACAGATTCCAGGCTGGAGGCATTCCCACATTCCAGCCATTCCTGCAGCCTGTGGATATCCACAAGCACTCAGCAAACAGCGATTTAATTTAGATTAAGGATCTCCAGGGCATTTCCTGCAATCACATTATCCCTACATGGATCCTGCAAAGCCGAACATCCTGATAAAAACTGGCACACATTCCCAGAGCAGCTGTGGCTGCCCCTGGATCCCTGGAAGTGTCCAAGGCCAGGCTGGACATTGGGATTGGAGCAGCCTGGGATAGAGGAAGGTGTCCCTGCTCATGGAATTGGATGAGCTTTAAGTTCCCTCCCAACCCAAACCATTCCAGGACTCCACAATTCCCATAAAAGATGGAATTGTGAGCACATCTCCCATAATTTATGCAATTCCCAATCTTTTCCTCACAGAGAACCTGGGAGGAACAGGGGAACAGAGCTCCTGCCCACCAAGGGATGCTCCAGGGAGTGGGCAACCCATGGAGCACATGGAACCAAGGCCAGCAGGTACCAATGTCCACCTTTCCTGCACCTTCCCTCCAAGGAACCTCAGGAAAATCCCCAAAACCCCTGATCCCACCTTGCCTGCTCCTGGCAGCACCTGTATGATGGAGGAAAAGCTGGATTTTCTTCCCAGGGCTCCAAGGTCTTTCAAGAGGTGCCTTTTTTCTGTTGGGATTTCCCCCCTCCCCCCCCCCCCAGCTTCTTGCTGAGCTTTTCCAACAACAGGAATGGATGACAAAAGGAGAATCCAGGGAGAGCTGGGCTGGGTTTTCTGCCATCTGTGCCATGAGTTTGGAGCTCCAACAGCTCTCTGCATCTGAGCCTGGTGGAGCAGGATTCCCTGGGCATCCAGCTGGGATCCCTGGCACTGCCAGGGCCCTGGGTACCAGAGCACATTGGCCCAGCTGCACGGGAAGCTCCCAGTGCTGTTCCCAGCTGGATTCATCCCATAAAACAGAGCAATTCATGCAGAGTCAAGTCCTGAAATTGCTGGGATCCAGTAGCTGGAATGGGAGCAGCTGGTTTGGACTGGGCACTGGGATGCTGAGGAGATACCCTGGGCATGCTGGGGATGTTCTGGATCCCTTCCCACACTTCCCAAACCAAACGTACTCTCCCAACTTGCTTGGAAAGTTTCCTGGTTTTGGCCCACATCACCCAAGTTTAAGAGGCTGGAAGGAATTTTTAGAAGCTTGTAAAGGAACTGAGACATTTGTGGTACACCCCAAGCCATGTGAGGTCCTGGTTTTTCCATTTGAACACCAGAGGGAAAAGAGCTGCTGAAATAAAGCTATGGAGGAGAAACATGGAATGGTTTGGGATGGAAGGACCTTGACGCTCATCCCATCCCATCCCATCCCATCCCATCCCATCCCATCCCATCCCATCCCATCCCATCCCATCCCATCCCATCCCATCCCATCCCAACCCTGCCATGGCAGGGACACTTCCCACTGCCCCAGGCTGCTCCAAACCCTGCTCCAACCTGGCCTTGGGCACTGCCAGGGATCCAGGGGCAGCCCCAGCTGCTCTGGGCACCCTGTGCCAGGGAGGAATTCCTTCCCAATATCCCATCTTATCCTTTCCTGGTCAGTGGGAAGCTATTTCCCCTTGTCCAGTCACTCCTGGACCTCATTAAAAAAAAAAAAATCTTTCCTTGGTTATTTTGGGAGAAGTTGGGTCTCTGCAACAAATGGTGGGAAGGAAAGGAAAGGAAAGGAAAGGAAAGGAAAGGAAAGGAAAGGAAAGGAAAGGAAAGGAAAGGAAAGGAAAGGAAAGGAAAGGAAAGGAAAGGAAAGGAAAGGAAAGGAAAGGAAAGGAAAGGAAAGGAAAGGAAAGGAAAGGAAAGGAAAGGAAAGGAAAGGAAAGGAAAGGAAAGGAAAGGAAAGGAAAGGAAAGGAAAGGAAAGGAAAGGAAAGGAAAGGAAAGGAAAGGAAAGGAAAGGAAAGGAAAGGAAAGGAAAGGAAAGGAAAGGAAAGGAAAGGAAAGGAAAGGAAAGGAAAGGAAAGGAAAGGAAAGGAAAGGAAAAGGGGAAAGGAAAAGGGGAAAGGAAAAGGGGAAAGGAAAAGGGGAAAGGGAAAGGAAACCCTGGAGCCCGATGGGGTGTGAGCTGCAGATCCCTGATTTGGGATCACCCAGGAATGAGGGAGATGAGGGATGGAAGCAGCGTCAGAGAGCAGCAAACGCAGAGCTGTGAGCCTGAGCCCCTGTCCCAGCCTCTGGAATGACAGAGCGCTGTCCCCGAGCCGCAGGGTGGGGACACTTCGTGCTTCCCACTACCCCACCGGTAATTGTCCCCAGCAGGATTCCTGCGGCTCCGCGGGGCTGCTCGCAAGTGTCGCTGCTGAATTTAATTGGAGCTCTAAAGCACAACTGGCACCCGGGAGGGAAAATCTGTGGGAGAAAGGATGGGGAACATCAGCCGGGAGCAGCATCTGGGAGGGAAACTCAGGATTGTGAGGTGTCCTTGGATCATCCGAGGGGTGACACCCTCTGAATGCCAGACAGGGGCTCAAAATGTGAGGAGAGATAAAGCTGAGGAAAAAAAATGGGATGTTTGTTCAAAGCTACGAGAATGAGGAGGCCAAGGAGCTGCTGCAGGGCTGGAGCCAGGCTGGGAGAGCTGGGGGTGCTCACCTGGAGAGGAGAAGGATCCAGGGAGAGCTCAGAGCCCCTGGCAGGGCCTGAAGGGGCTCCAGGAGAGCTGGAGAGAGATTGGGGACAAGGGATGGAGGGACAGGACACAGGGAATGGCTCCCACTGCCACAGGGCAGGGATGGGTGGGATATTGGGAATCAGGAATTGTTCCCTGGCAGGGTGGGCAGGGGCTGGGCTGGAATTCCCAGAGCAGCTGTGGCTGCCCCTGGATCCCTGGCAGTGCCCAAGGACATTGGGATTGGAGCAGCCTGGGACAGTGGGAGGTGTCCCTGCCATGGCAGGGCTGGCACTGGGTGGGATTTGAGGTTCTTTCCCACCCAAACCATTCCAGGATTCTGAAATCAGGAGCAGGGAACTTTTAGGGATGTGAGTTTGTAGCCTGGCACCAGCCCTGCCAGAGCACCCAAAGGACATCAGGATGGTGGGATGTGAGGAATATTCAGGAGCAATTCCCTGGAAACCTGGATTTGCTCTCAGCCTGGTGACCTGAACAGTCCTCTAGGCCCCAGACAGGAATAATGGGATGTAAAATTGAAAAGTTTGGAAAATAAATGTTATCCTGAAGCAGCCACAGTCACGGGATGCTCCAAGAGCTGAGATGCTGGAGAGGAACTGAAGGATTTGAATTCATTCCCCAGTTCAGCCAGAGGCTCCTCCTGGGAATTTGGGTGCTTAAATTCCCCAGCCTCAGCTCCACATTTCCCAAAAAGCAGCTCCCAGGTTCGCAGATAAGATGATTAAATCAGCTTCGAGGTTTCATCCCATCACTCAAAGAATTTGGGGCAAAGATACATCCCTGTAACTTCCCGGAGAGATTTGCCAAAGAAAATCCAGCCTTCAAGGGTTCTTCTCGCTGATGGATGACATTCCTGCTTCCCACCTCCAGCAACTGCAGAGATGCAGCTGCTCAGCAAATGGCAAAATGGGGCAAAGAGGAGGGGGAAGGAAAAAGGGGGAAACAAATCCAAGTTCTGTCCTTACGGAAGTTCTCAAGGAAAAAGAAAATCCCACTTGACATTTTCTGCTCCTGTGCAGGGGGCAAAGTGTAGGGTGGGGGATTTTGAATAGGAATGGTTTATTCCTTGTTTTGTATCTCTGCCATCAGGGGCATTTTTGAAAGAATTCCCAGCAGGTCTGATCTCCCTCATCTTCCTCATCTCCTTCATCTCCCTCCTCTCCCTCATCTCCTTCATCTCCCTCACCGTCCTCACCTCCTTCATCTCCCTCATCTCCTTAATCTCCCTCTCCCTCCTCTCCCACTCCTCACTCTCCTCTCTGCCTTCCTTCCCAGCCCTCCAGGACGCTGTGGAGCCGAAGGAGAGCCCCGGGACGAGGCAGGACCCTCCTGACTCCGGGAATTCTGGAGCCCCCGGCCCCGGTGAGCCCATCCCAGCTCCACCCTCGGCCGAGCCCTCCCCCGGCACAGACGCTGAGTCGGAGGTGAAGGATCCCAGCCCCACCGACTCCCTGCCGTGGCCAGAAGCTCCCGAGGAATTCCCAGCCCGCCCCAACACCTTGGACTTCTCCAAATCGCTGAAGAAGCTGGAGGAAGTGAAGCAGGCGGGGCAGCGGCGGGGCAGTGACCAGGCGGTGGTCAAGGAGAACGGCGTGGAGCTCGCTGTGGCCACCACCACCTCCACTGTGGCCACCACCACCTCCACTGTGGCCACCACCACCTCCACTGTGGCCACCACCACGGCCAGCAGCGAGGAGCACCGGGCTCTGCAGTCCGAGCTGGGCAAGTGCATCGAGGAATTCCGCAGGATCAAGATCCCGATCGCCTTTCCCAACAAAAAGCGGCAGTGGCAGAGCGAGCTGCTGAAAAAGTACCAGCTCTGAAGGGAGATCCCATGGCAGGGAATGAGGTTGTCCAGCTGTTCCAGCTGTGGCAAGGGCTGTCCACGCTCCCACAAGGAGGAGCAGAGGTGGCTCATGAAGCTCCTCCAGATGTCGAAGGGTCTCAAGCCTGTTCCCACCAGGGTCATCGAGGGGATGCTCCGTGTCCTCAGTGGCACAGGTGCAGCTGGAGGGGGTAGGACAAGGAAGAATGTCCAGGGAGACGCTCAGGACCAGCAGAAATTCCCACATTTCTGAATTTCCCTGGTGTTTCAAACAATAAAATCGAGTTGGTGTCCAAAATGAGCTCCGGTCTCCTCATGGCTTCAGGGCAGATGTGGGAATTTGGGAATTTGGCTCTTTAGAACTCTGCAGGTGGCCTGGAGATGGAGTTTGGCTTTTGGGGGCTCTGGAGGGGGAGACCTGATCCACACTTTTATTCCTTTTATTTGGAGCCAGGTCAGTCAAGCGTGTGGGGAAGCGTTCAGGGAAATGTTTGGGGAAATGTCTAGGGAAGTGTTTAGGTAAGTGTGGAGGGAAGTGTTTAGGAAATCTTGTGGGAAGTGTTTGGGGAAGTCTTATGGGAAGTGTTCAGGGAAATGTTTGGGAAGTGTTTGGTGAAATGTTTAGAGAAATGTTCAGGGAGGTGTTTGGGAAGTGTTTGAGAAATATTTGGGAAGTGTTTGGGGCAATCTTTGTTGAGGGAAGTGTTAAGGGAAGTGTTCACAGGGACGTGGAGAGCGGAGGAGCGTGAGATGACCCCGGGCAGAGCTGGCAGCCAGGAAAAGTCTCCAATTCCAACTCCCTGCACAGGATCCCCAGTCCCTGGGAGAGGCAGATGTGGAGTCAGAGAGCCAGGGAGGGGCTGAGCCAGAGCTGCAGCTGGATCTGGAATCTGCCCACGGCTCCCTGGAGGCTCCTGAGCAGAACGAGCTGCAGAGACACTGCCCGTGCCAAAAGGAGCTGGCAAACATTCCCAGGTGGAGCTGGCAGCTGCAGCAGCCCTGTTCTCCTCAGGATTTGGGAATTACAGCTTCTCCCACCCGAGGGCACGCTCCAGCCTCTCCCTGCCTGGATCAGCCTCCAGCTGCAAGGGGCAGGCTGGATTTTGGGATGGAGGAGGAGGAGGTTGGAATTCCTTCCTGGATGGTGCCCATGGTGCCTGAGGGTGACAAACGCTGAACCCAAAAGCGTTTTACCGTCTGAGAGCTGCACACACTCAAAAATTCAACGAAAATTAAAAAGAAATGAACAACTCCCTAACTGGGCACCAGCCAACACAACTGGCACTTGGAGAGGAGGTGTGGAGCACTTTGGGATCTTTCTTGGGTGATCCTCTCCAGGAGCAGCAGGATCCCCTCGGGCTGCCCCTTCTCCTGTGCCTGTTCAATCTCCTGGTGCTGCCAGAGGTGCCTGGAATGTTTGAACCCACCACATCCCGGGCTCATTCCTGTTTACCCTTCAATATTTGTCATGCTTCGCTCAGAACAGGGCTCGGTTCCCGCTGATTTGGGGAATTTCTTGTCATTTATCTCCACATCCCAGGAAATTCCTCTTTTTCCAGAGCTCTCTTCCAAAGCCGAGAGGACACAGAGGCCCAATCTGATCCCAGGCTTTGATCCTGGACATCAGGGAGAGGAATTCTGAGTTTAGGCAGAGCCTGACTCCTGCCGAGCATGGCATTGGGAATTGGGAATTCCTGCTGTTGATCCTCTGGGTGATGCTGGAAGCACTGGGTGCTCTTTTCCTCCTTCCCAGAGATTTCCATGGTGTTTCCCACCTGCTGAGGGTTTGGGAGCACCTCCTGACAGGTCCATGCAGAGATTCCTGCTGTGAATTTGATCCTGGGAAGGGACAGGAGTGGGAGATCACCAGGACCCAGCTCCTTCCCAAGGGAATGAACCCCCCTGGATTCATTTCCCACAAATGCCTCGGCTTTCCTGGAGCAGCAGGAAGCCATTAATTATTACCCAGTGACAGCATTCCCTTAATTGAATGTCATTATCCCTTAATTAATTAAACACCAATTAATTACCTGGAACACTGCGTGACATGAAGCAAATGCCATCGGCTGCTGGAGACAGAATAATCTAAACCTGGTCCAAATAATAATGAGCAGGAATCGTCCAGCAAAGGAAACAAGAAGGATTTTATTTCCCTTGGGATTCATGGGGGAAAAAAAACCTTTCTAACCAAACCCCTCCAGGGAAGCTGGAAGAGTTTTGCTTTCCAAACGTGGCATCAACCGTGGATTCCAAGCTAAAATTCCAGCAGCTCAGAGCTCTTTTCACAGAATTCCACAAAGGAATTGGGACTTTCCATGGGAAGAGAAGTTGTTGCCTCACTTGGCTGTGAAGTATTTGGATTTGGTGGAATTTTCATGTAGGAAAATGGAAATTTTTGTTTCTTCCTGATCTGAGCAAATTTCAGGAGCAGATCTGAGCTTCCCAATCTGCTGGTTTAGGAAAAATCCCCCCAAACCAGCACGAGCTGGATCCTCTCCTCTCTTTAGGAAAACTCTGCTTTCCCAGCTGGCATAAAACCCATTTTTCCCTTCTTTTTTGGGGGGCGTTTCGGGATAAAACCTCCCCACGAGCTGGGGACAAAGCCTGGGAGAGGGGACAGGACATCCCTGTGGTCTCGCAGCTCCAGACCACAGCCTTTCCAAGGATCCCTGGAAGCGGGATGCTCCCGCCCAGCCCGGCAGGAGTTAAATCCTTGGGGATGCTCTGCCAGCCAGGCGCGGTAATAACCGTGCTCAGGCAGCCCTAATGGCCGGGAGGGAGGATTGGAAATGGATTAGGTTTTATTTTAAACCGGCAGGAAAGGCTGGAGCAGCTCCAGAGAAGGGAGACCCGGGCACTTGGAATAGGAAAAGGAATGTTGATCTTCCCGAAGGATGCCCCTGGATGAATGTCTGTGTTTCCAAACGCCTCCATCAGAGCCAAGCGCCCGCCTCTTATCCCTTATCTCTGTTTTAGGGCTGCCCGGTCCCTTCTCCAGGCTCCAGGAAACTCCAGCTGCCAGCAGGAAAATCCATCCATTGAAAAGGAAAATTGGGGATGGGGCTCGAGGGGAACAATTTTGGGTTCACAGCGTTTTATCCCCCTCAGGCTCCTCCTCAAGGATGGTTCTGCCTGGATCGCTGGAATCAGCCCAAGGCAGCAGGGCTGGGAAGGGCAAGGAGGTGACAAAGGAAAAATTGGGATTTTTTTGGGTTCCTGTCTGCTCTGGAGCCAGGCTGGGAGAGCTGGGGGTGCTCACCTGGAGAGGAGAAGGATCCAGGGAGAGCTCAGAGCCCCTGGCAGGGCCTGAAGGGGCTCCAGGAGAGCTGGAGAGACAAGGGATGGAGGGACAGGACACAGGGAATGGCTCCCACTGCCACAGGGCAGGGATGGGTGGGATATTTGGCAGGAATTCCTGGCTGTGAGGGTGAGGAGGAGCTGGGCTGGAATTCCCAGAGCAGCTGTGGCTGCCCCTGGATCCCTGGCAGTGCCCAAGGTTGGACATTTGGATTGGAGCAGCCTGGGATGGTGGAAGGTGACCCTGCCATGGCAGGGGTGGGGTGGGATGGGATGGGATGGGATGGGATGGGATGGGATGGGATGGGATGGGATGGGATGGATGAACTTTAGGATCCCTTCCCACCCAAACCATTCCAGGATCCCTCTGTACGGTGCCACCAAAGCCACAGCCAGAGCAGGAATGGTTTGAGAGGGAATCTCTGCAATGTTCAGGACCCAGCACCTCGGAACTGTTCATTCCCATGTCCAGACAGAGAATGGGATCAGAACCATTCCTGGAGGAAAGGATCGCTCCTCTCCTTTAACACATCCGGGCATTTCATTGATCCCAATGTTCTCCCAGAGGGAATCTGCAGCCTCAGCTATGACAAATAAACCCATTTTTAACTCTTCTGCAGTTAGTTTGATTTACGTCTCTTTTCCAATTACTGGGAGATGAAGATCAGGGTCAATGGATTTTTCTGGGAACTCTAAATCAGGGGAGAACTTTGTGATAAAGGGAAAAACATGGATGTGATCCAGATGGGCAGGAGAAGGCTCCGAGGTGGGGAAGGAGAACCCGGTGAGCCCAATCTCAGAATAATGGACAGGAAACAGAAATTCCAAAAAAAAAAAAAAAAATCCCAAGTTTCCAGCAGCACCTGCAGGCAGGGGGGGAAGCCCAGCAGGAGCAGGGTCCCTGTGGCTCTGGGCAGCTCCAGGAATGCTGGATGGAATTCACCAGGAGAGAGGAATGAGGGATTTCTTGTCTGCATGGAAGGGACGGAAGCACTTCATCCCTGCTTTGTTAACACCCAGAAAATCCAGCGGGACTTTGCCTACGTAAGGAAAACTTATTATGGGTTGTAATGAACCCCCCAGCAGGTCCCTGCTAAAAACTGCAGGGAAATGAAACTGTTTTGTTGGCTTTGCCAAGCTTTTTTATTTATAAGAATATATTTATCATTATTTTCTAGTGATGAACAGCCCTGTTTTCCTGGGATTTGCCTCACCAGGCCAAGGCCAAAGCTTCCCTCTGTTTCTCCAGAGGGTTTCCTGCTCTTCCCTTTATTCCTGCTCCTTGCTGTCCCCGTTTCTCTGGGGAAAAGGCATCACTGGGGCACCAGCCTTGAAGCCTCATCCCAAAATTTTCCACAGCTGCTCCTCAGGAGTTTCCTTGCTGGAAAAATCCCTGCGGAGGAAAGATCCACTGAGGATGGACAGAGACCCCAGATCCTGGCTCAACCTGATTATTTTCCTGCTTAATGCTGTGTAATTCTGCAGCAATTCCACATTTCCCACAGGAAAAACAGGAAAATTAGGATGAAGAGGTGCAGAGGGATGTGGCTGCCATTAAAATGCAGGGACAGCCCCGGAGCAGCCATGGAAAACTTGCCAGGAAGTTTTCAGCAGCAGAAATCAGCTCAGGGGGAAGCTCCCGAGGTAGAAACGCCTCCCATGATCCAAAGAAACCAAAATCCAGACAAAAGTGATGAAGAACTCTCAGTTTGGCAGGAAAACTGGGGCCAGGAGTCTGGAACAGTTCCCAAAAAAAAAACCCCACCAAACTCTGGATTATCCCCAAAACCAGAGGACTCAAAGAAAAGATGGAATTTCAGTCTCCTGGGAAATGAAATTCACTTTATTGGGATTTTTTTTTTTTTAAGATAAAAGAGAAAATCTCCCAACATTTTTCAAAACAAACACTGAAGGAAAATGTTGGAACAGGGAAAGTCTGAGCTCAGGTCCTGAACGAGGAGCCCTGAGTGTGCCAGGGAAGGATCCAGAGCCAAGATCCTTCGGTTTTCCAGTAGGAAGCTGCCCTGGCAAGGGCACAGAGCAGATGGTGGGAGCAGGAACAGGAGAGGAGCCCCACGGAGAATCCTTTGAGCAGGAGGGAAAAGGCACAGAGGGGATTTGCAGGAGAGAAAGAAAAAGGTTGGGGTTTATTTCAGGAATGACCCAGAGAGAGAAAAAACTGACTGGGGTGGGGACAAAGGTGATACTGCAGAGATTGGGATGGTCCTGGCAGAGGGAATCACTGGGGAGCACAGCTGGGATGCCTGGAGAGGATGGATTTGGGACCCGGGTGCTGGAGATATGGGGCAGCAATGGGGCCATACCACCATGGGTGGGACAGGACACACAAATTTGGGACAAAAAACCCAAAATCATCGACACCAAAAGGTCTTTGGGAAAGTCACGGCATGGGAAGGACACAAGGAATTGCCAGAATGTTGAGCCCAGCTGGGAATTTTATCAGGGGAGATAAAATTCCTCTATTAAATCCTTTATCAGCTCCATAGGTGCCCTTCAGAGCAGACAAAACTCAGGGACATTCATCACCTATGGGGAATCATTCCCTGCAAATATTCCAAATATTCCAGAGCTCTGCTGTGGTTTGGGAGCTGCCCTGGCTTGTCGTGCTGGGATCTGCAGGAGGCTCTGGGAATATTTGGGCTGCAAAAGATGGGCTCAATCTCCCCACGTGGAGATGTGGGATGCCACGGGATCATGGAATGGTTTGTGCTGGGGGAGGATTTAGAGCCCATCCCATCCCACCCCTGCCACGGCAGGGACACCTCCCACTGTCCCAGGCTGCTCCAATCCCAATTTCCATCCTGACCTTGGGCACTGCCAGGGATCCAGGGGCAGCCACAGCAAATCTGAGAATTCCAGCTCCTCTTCACTCTCCCAGCCAGGAATTCCCAAATCCAGTATCCCATCCATCCCTGCCCTCTGGCAGTGGGAGCCATTCCCTGTGTCCTGTCCCTCCATCCCTTGTCCCCAGTCCCTCTCCAGCTCTCCTGGAGCCCCTTTAGGCTCTGGAAGGGGTTCTGGGGTCTCCTATGGGGGCAGGATGAGAGTTCTGGGATTGTTCAGCCTGGAGAAGAGAAGGATCCATGGACCACCCTCTGCCCAGGATTTTTTTCCCAAGAAAAAACCCCCAACAATCAGGGGGAAAGCTCCCCATGGCTGCTGCTCTGCAGACCTTGTTCCTAAATCATGCCTGAGCAAGGGAGAGGCTTTCCTGGGATGTTTCTTCCATGGCTTTAATCCATGGAAAAGATAAACAGGAGCAGAGTGTTCCTCCCATCCCACAGGAATGGGAGCTGATCCCACAGGCAGGATGAAACCTCCCCGAGCTCTTTGGCTGCTGCTTCCCAAACTTGTGCTCATCTGGTGAACCTCTCCCTGCTCCAGAGGCTCTGGAATAAAGTCCAGAACCTTTCCTGCCACTCTCACACCTCCAGCAGGATCAGCTCCCGCCTCAGAGCATGACGTGCCCTGCGCCAGAGATGTGTGAAATCCAATGGCTTTTCTTGGAAAAATCCATACCTGGAGAGAACATGGGATCGCTGCCAATAACAGCCAAGCCTGGGGAGGCTGAGGAAAACAACCTGGAAAATCAGGCACTGATTGTGCTCCAGCCAGGGATCGGTGGATATCCCTGGGCTGGAGCCGGGTCAGACCCCAGACTTCCCATGGGAAGGGATGAAGAAGTGTCCCAAAGGGTTAAATTTGGGAGAGGGAAGGGAAGGGAAGGGAAGGGAAGGGAAGGGAAGGGAAGGGAAGGGAAGGGAAGGGAAGGGAAGGGAAGGGAAGGGAAGGGAAGGGAAGGGAAGGGAAGGGAAGGGAAGGGAAGGGAAGGGAAGGGAAGGGAAGGGAAGGGAAGGGAAGGGAAGGGAAGGGAAGGGAAGGGAAGGGAAGGGAAGGGAAGGGATAATTAATGTTATTAATAATTTGTGTTAGCAAATTATATAAATTATAAAATATAGCATTTTATATAATAAAATATATAATGAAATATACTCTATACTACATATAATATATAATATACAATATACAATATACAATATATAATATATAATATATAATATATAATATATAATATATAATATATAATATATAATATATAATATATAATATATAATATACATGATGCATAATGCATAATAAATATATTGTTATGTTATATGTTATGTAATATAATATAATGTAATATAATATAATTAATATAATATAATATATTCTATTCTATTCTATCAATAATATAATTATAATTATAATTATATATAGTATTATATCATATACATTCAGAAATTTATTATTTATAAATATTATATATTTTTTTCTATTATAATTTGTGTTAGCAAGGAGGGATTTTCCAGAGCCTCTGGAACTGACTGAGAGCAGCTCCATCAGGTTTTCCCAGGAGGATGGAGAGCGTTACCCTGGCACTGGAATCCTGCTGTTCCTGTCCAGCCCCTGATGATTGGTGTTCCCAAATTAACAGGCCCAGATCAATCATTTTCCCTCCTTTTTTCTGGGCTCATTCGCTGGAGCCGAGGTGTTGAGCCATCACTCTTGGGAAAATATTTCACAAGGTGCAGTTCTGGATGGAAATGAACTTGCCAAGGAGAGCAAATACCTGGATAACAGCTCCTGGCTCTATGGATGGCCACTGCCTGCTCAGGGAATGCATTATCCCGGGGCTGGGGACAATTCCTGGCCTCCTTTGGGATGATGCAACTGGAAAATTTCTTTCTGGAGGCTGCATCAAGTGTTAGTGAACAAGGGAGTTCAGAGATTTCCATCCTAAAAATGGAAATTTCCCAGGGAATTCCAGACGGGATCAGGGATATTCTGCTGTTCTCCATCTCCTCCCAGACTGGGATTTGTCCCCAAGAGCCTGCGAGTGACCCCAGAGCCCAGGCTGGCCCTGCAGCTTGGAGATGAAATTTTGGGAAGCACAACACCTTCACATCCCAAATTCTGGGATGGAACACCCACAGCTGGGCAGCAAAGAGGCTTCTCGTGTTCCTGGCTCTCTCCATCCCAGGATTCCACGGGATAATGGATTCCCTGCTGCCCCAGGGAGGGAGCAGACACTGATTTTTCCAGGCAGGAACGTTCCTCAGTGACGCTGAAAGATTGATGGGATGGATTCAATCATTTGTTCCGCTGGGATCCACGTTCCAATCCATCCTGGAGCTGCTCTGTCCTCACACTCCAGGGCTCCAGCACACCCCAGCCCATCCATAAAACAGCAGCTCATCCAAAATGCATCCAGAGCTGGGATCAGGAGGGTCCCTGATGGACTGAGCTTCATTTTATCCTCCCGAATATCCTCCCTGTCTGCTGCTCCTCTCTTTCCCTGGGAAGGGACTGTGCTCCAAGGAATGCACTGGGAGCCCCCAAATGATGGATTTGTGTGTGGGGAATGCTCACTGTGCCCAGACCTCCCAGAAAACAATAAAACCTCCCAGTCCTGGAGGTGCAAAAAGTCCCAAAAATCCAATTTCTGCCATAGAAACTTTGGCAGATTTTTTTTTTTCCCCCTCTGTCTGTCTCTGAGGATGGATTTCTCTGGAGAAAAATCTCTGGATTTTTGTAAGATGGAAAACTGGAGTGGATTTGTTAAAGGATGAGGCTGAGGTTCTGTAGGAAATGGCTGAGCCTGTCTTGTCCCTTTTCCCTGGGACTTCCACAGTCCTTGATAATCCCAGAATTCCAGGACAGGAGAGACCTTAAAGCCCAACCATTCCATGGGCAGGGACCTTCCACTTCCAGCACCCACGGGCAGGGACGGTTCCCGAGGGGGAAACTGCACAGGGCTGCTTTAAACCAGAGGGAAAGCTCCAGAATTTATCAATCCATAAACACCTGCCAGATCCCTGTCCCTGAAAAATGGGAAGCTCTAACCCCCACTCACCCCCAACAGGGATTTTTGTGGATTTAATTACTCCAGGGAATTCCAATTAACCCCAGGCCGTGTCCATATCTCTCCTGGATTTCTGACAGCTTTGGGCACATCCCTTAGCAAATATTGTCCAATTTACCTTGGGATCACCTTTCCCACAGCCAATATTCCTTTAATTTATCACCCTATCTCCTGCATCCTGCTCAGATCAGTGCTGTCCCCAACAGAGCTGCTCGGGAATTCCCGGATTCCCCCCTCGGGAGCCATCCAGGCTCATTCCCAAAGGAAAATGGGAGCTTTGGGAATGGGAACAGCAGCAGAGCCGGGAGCGGAGCTGGGCTGGGCTCTGCGGCATTCCCGGGCGGAGCCGAAAATGCCACGGGAGGGATCCGCAGTCCCTGATTTATGGAGCTGCTCGGGGCACAGCAGAGCTGGGGAGGCACTGCCAGGGCGGGCACCCGCTTGGGGCGGCACTGTCACCTCTCCCAGGATTTTGGGAAGGCACTGACACCTCTCCCAGCACTTTAGGATGGCACTGTCACCTCTCCCAGAACCTTGGGATGACACTGGCATCATTCCCACCGGCTTGGGGTGGCACTGTCACCCCTCCCAGCACTTTGGGAAGGCACCGTCGCCTCTCCCACCGGTTTAGGATGGCACTGCCATTGTTCCCACCAGCTGGGGGTGGCACTGTCACCACCTCTACTAGATTTGGGAAGGCAGTGTCACCTCTGCCACCCGCGTGGGATGGCATTGTCACTGCTCCCACCGGTTTAGGATGGCACTGCCATTGTTCCCACCAGCTGGGGGTGGCACTGTCGCCTCTGCCACTGGCTCCATCCTCATCATCCCCGGGCTGGCTGCTCCCTGCTCCCCCAGCACCTCCGTCCCCATCCCATGTCCCAGACACAGGGACGGGACCCCGGGATGGCACAGATTCGCCCCGGGGGAGCCAGCCTGGCCCTTCCCAGCCTCTGGAATGCTGCTGCTGCAGCCCCCGCCTCGAAGACGAGCCCTAATCACTGCTCGTACCCAAGAATTTGTTAATTAACTCCACAAGCAGCGCCCAGAACTGCACCGACAACATCACTCAGCTCCGTTCTGGACCCAACCCCTGCTCAGACCGAGCTGGAGCGCTCTGGTTCCGGAGGAACCTTCTCTCAAGGAGGCTGAGTGCTGCCTCCTCCTGGGACACTTAATTAGCGCTGGTTAATTGGGCTCCTCGGGGGCCGCTCCTGCCGGGAATGCTGGCAGGGCTGGGCGCACGCAGCCGTGCCCGGGGTGAGTGATGCTCCCCGGAGCTGCAGTGCAGATGAGGAGCAGCGAGCTGGGCTGCGGAACGCTCTGCTCCCTCTGCCCTCCTGCCAGCACCATGGGATTTGTCCCGGGATTTGTTTTATTCCCGAGTTTGATGCGCAGGCTGCAGCTTCTGGGTGATAAATACCCGGGAAGTGACAGCGGCTGGCACTCGGTGTCAGGAGAGGGAAAGGTTCCAGCTGCTCGGAGGAGCTGCATAGGGCTGGGGTGGTGCCAGGAGCCTCTGAGAGCTGATCCTGGAATGGTTTGGGACTGTGGGAAGGGAAGGGAAGGGAAGGGAAGGGAAGGGAAGGGAAGGGAAGGGAAGGGAAGGGAAGGGAAGGGAAGGGAAGGGAAGGGAAGGGAAGGGAAGGGAAGGGAAGGGAAGGGAAGGGAAGGGAAGGGAAGGGAAGGGAAGGGAAGCTCTTCCCATCCCACCCCTGCCATGGCAGGGACACCTCCCACTGTCCCAGGCTGCTCCAGCCTGGCCTTGGGCACTACCAGGGATCCAGGGGCAGCCACAGCAAATCTGGGAATTCCATCCCAGCCCCTGCCCACCCTGCCAGGGAACAATTCCTAATTCCCAATATCCCACCCATCCCTGCCCTGTGGCAGTGGGAGCCATTCCCTGTGTCCTGTCCCTCCATCCCTTGTCTCTCCAGCTCTCCTGGAGCCCCTTCAGGCCCTGCCAGGGGCTCTGAGCTCTCCCTGGATCCTTCTCCTCTCCAGGTGAGCACCCCCAGCTCTCCCAGCCTGGCTCCAGCCCTGCAGCAGCTCCGTGGATTCCTCTGGGTTTATTCCAGCAGCTCCATGGAATTTGTATGTTTTATCCCAGACTGGTTTGGGTTGGAAGGGACCTTAAATCTCACCCAGTACCACCCCAGCCATGGGCAGGGACACCTCCCACTATCCCAGGCTGCTCCAAGCCCCATCCAAGCTGGCCTTGGACACTCCCAGGGGTGTGGAGACCTCTCCCTCTGGAGCAGATCTCCGTGGATCAGGGCTCCCACCCAGCCCCCAGGCAGCCCAGGGGAGTGACTGTGCCCCCACAGCTGGGACAGGGAGTGATGGATGCCTTGGAGAGGGAGAAGCAGGAGGTGCAGGGAGGATGGAGCTGATTTTTGTGGAGCTGGGATGCCAGGAGTGGGGATAGGTGATTTATTGATTGATCGATTTGTTTATTTACTTATTTATTGCTCTCTCTTTCTCTGCACAAATCCAAAAATAAATCAAAACCAAGCCAAGAGCAGGATCAAATCAAGGCCAGGGGAGCAGCAGGAGCCAGGGAAGGTTGAGATACAATTCCTGCTCCTGGAGGGGGAACAGGGAAGGTTGGGATGCAATTCCTGCTGTGGGGTGGGCACAGGGAAGGTTGGGATGCAATCCCTCCCACTGGGGCTGGCATTTCTCTGCCCAGGATTCAAAGGTCACCACATCTGCTGCTGCTGCTGCTCCGTGTGCCCTCCCTGCTCTCCTTCCTGCTGGGATGAAGGTTTGGGAAGGCTTTGATCTCTCACCCTGCAGGCTGCAGCCTCCTCTCCTCAGTGGGAACCTCTCCAGGGAAAAGCTGGAGCTGCTCAGTGCTTCTAAGGGGCCTTATAAAACCATGGAATTATTTAAGCTGGAAAAGGCCTCTGGGATCATCAAGTCCAGCCTCTCCTCCAGCACTGCCAAGGCCACCATGTCCCCAAGTGCCACATCCACACCGATCAAGTTCCCAGGATCCTGCCAATTCCTGGGAACAGGACAGCTCTGTCCCTACACCGTGAGGAAAAACTGCACGGGCTGGCAATTCCAGTTCAACACCCCCCAAAAAAAACCCAAAACATCTTGGGGGGCTCCAGAGGCTTGTCCCTGTGGGATGCTCCATCCTTGCTGCAGGGGGCAGAGCAAATCTGGGAATACACAGCCTCTATTCCAGCTGCTGGAGCTGCCGCTGGAGGCAGGAAAGGAGAGACACCAGCGTGGTTCTTCCCTCTGGAATTTGGGGATGGATATCCAGAGTGCAGAATATTTTAGGCTGGTGCTGGTGAAAGATTTTCTGGCAGTCGGGAGGAGCTTGGAGCAGCCCCAGCCCCTTTCCAGAAACGCTGAGTGCTCTGCTCCTCTCTGGTTGTGCTGATTAATGTCACCGAGGAGGGAGAACACAGATATTAGCACTTAATAGTGATTAATGGGGCTAATAGGATTCTGTCAGGTTTGTTTGTCTCCGTGGCTTCCCGAGCCTGGCAAATCCAATAAAAATTCCCAAATAAAAAACAGATTGTTTTAATAATTCAGTGTTAGTGAAAACCAGCAGGGGAGAGTTCCTGCCACTGGGAATTTGTTGGAGCTCATCCCCTGCACTCCATGGATTGGGGTTTTTCATCCAGCCAAAGCACGGCCACATCCCATGGGTGGGAGCAGAGTTTGTGTCCCCGGGGTGGGAAAGACAAGTGGCACCCGTGAACCTGCCTCAAAAATTTCCTCCTTCCTTAAAAACAGCGGAGGTTTGGGTTGGTTTGGGATGGATTGAGGATTATCCCCGTGTCTCTGCAACCCATCCACGGCAGGGTTGAGGCAGAGCAGCCACAGCCCCGGTGTTCCCCAGCAGCACTTTGGGGTCCCCATTTTATCTAAACATGCCCAGGAGTCACCCCCTTACACACCCTGGTGGTGCTCAGGAAAGCAGGGATGGATAAATCCCAGTGCCTGAACTGAGGGGGACTGGTGTGGGAACGGGTAGCAAGGAGGGCTCCCGCTCCATCCCCCAGCCCTGGAACATCGGGATGAGCCAAAAAAAGGGACTTGGCAGGGTGAGGAGCAGCTCTCCCTCCGCGGGGCCCCTCTGTTCGCACACCCAGGTAACGCTGCGTCTCCTTGGTGACGGATTAGGGGATTAGAGAGCTCAGGTGAGCCCTCCGCACGCGATCCGGGAATGGCTCCGGGAATGGCTCCGGGAATGGCTCCGGGAATGGCTCCGGGAAGGTTCTGAGCCCAGGAAGGACCAGGCACCACCAGGAGAGGGGAGGGTTTATCCCACAGCCCAGTGCTGGGAGCACGTTTAGGGCTCAGACCCTGGTGCTGAAAAATTTTGGGGATGTCCTGGCCCTTCCTCACCTTCAGGGAGAGGAAAAACAAAAATCTGGGATTGGGAAAAAATGGGGTTTTAATCTAGGACAGTGGTTTGTCTGGAGGACGGTTGGGATTTGGGGTCCCTCTGTTTTGGGGTTGTTCAGCTTTGGAGCTGCAGGAGGGTGAGGCCCCTCTAGGACCCAAGGAAGGGTCTGGGTGTGGATATTCCCTGTCCTGGATCCCTCTGCAGATATTCCCTGTCCTGGATCCCACTGCTGCCTCTACACGGCAAATGGAGCAGGGAATGGGACAGGATGGAGATGCAGAGTGGAAAAATCCTCAGGAAAAAAAAAGGATTTCCCCCCAAAGATGACCAAAGGAAACCAGGGAAAGCTTGAAGGGATCAACGGCAGGAGACAAAGCCCCCCTTGGGCTGGGGGGAACCGAAATCCCCATAAGAGGGGGGTGGGATCCATTGGGATGGGAATGCCGAGTGTCCCCGTGGAATGGGAATGGTGAATGTCCCTGTGGAATAGGAATGGTGAATATCCCCATGGAATGGGAACGGTGAATGTCCCCGTGGAATGGGAATGGTGAATGTCCCCGTGGAATGGGAACGGAAATGTCCCCGTGGAATGGGAACGGAAATGTCCCCGTGGAATGGGAATGGTGAATGTCCCTGTGGAATAGGAATGGTGAATGTCCCCGTGGAATGGGAACGGAAATGTCCCCGTGGAATGGGAATGGTGAATGTCCCTGTGGAATGGGAATGGAAATGTCCCCGTGGAATGGGAACGGAAATGTCCCCGTGGAATGGGAATGGTGAATGTCCCTGTGGAATAGGAATGGTGAATATCCCCATGGAATGGGAATGGTGAATGTCCCTGTGGAATAGGAATGGTGAATGTCCCCGTGGAATGGGAACGGAAATGTCCCCGTGGAATGGGAGCACTGACTGTCCCCGTGGAATGGGAACGGTGACTGTCCCGGTGGCTGGAGCTCTCCCACCCCAGCTCCCTCTTTGCCGTGCCTTATTTGAGCATTCATCTTGCTCAAGCACCACTCCAGCGCTGCAGGACGGGCCCTATCTCACAGAAAAGAACCGAGAGCCTTCCTCCCCCTGTCCCTCACTTTCCCCCGGGCCTGGATTATCCCAAATAAACACTCACTTTGGGTAATGGTTAACTTTAATGGCCGGGGCTGCAGCGGGAGGCTGGAGGGGTTGATAGTCCTGGGTATACAGGAGATAAAGGCAGGGTTTGAAGGGCAGCGCTCGTGGCCGCTGTCACGGCCCCGTTCCCACCTCACTGGGAACATTCTGTGCCACCTTCCCCCCAAATTCACCCCGAGATTGTTATGGGTTCATATCATCAAGGAGCAGAGCAGTTGTTGGCTGCTGTGAAGTTGTTTATTGTAAAGGCACATCAGTCTCGAAACACAGAGAGTTCCAGGTGCTAAAGTCCGTGCTAAAAGCTTCCAGCACAGAGTCCTGATTAGAACTGAAGTCCTGACTGGAAAAAGGAACAGCTCTTTAATGCAAGATCCTCTTGGAAATAAAAACAGATCTTTAATGCAAGGTCCTGAGAGAGCCAAAGTTGCAGCAGCAGCAGCTCCTGTCTTCTTCTGGGTGATGATGATGGTGGTGAGAAGGAAGGGAGAGAGAGTCCTTACCCAGTAAGCTAAAAACACGAATCTGAATCTATTAGAACTCTAGATTTACAATACGAAAATTTATGCATCATTTATGCACGTACCCTATCTGTTCTATCAGACGAATGGAAACAATATTCTTACTATATTTTTATTATGTCTAGAACTATGTTTTTGAGCTCTCACTGAAGCTTGTTTTCTACACCAGATTCCAAGACTTTTGCTCTTTAAGGCACTTAAAACATATTCTTACTTACTTAAAATTACTTACTTACTTAAAACTTAAGCTTGCACCTCTATTTCATGTATAAGTAGCTTAATATACTTTAATTTACCTAAAGGTTTTAATTTGATTTCTGCACTCTGATCTCTCTCTGTGGAATTCAGACAGGCCTCTGTTTTACACACTCCAACATGCTGGAGCTCTCTCTTGTGTTTTCCAGCAGGTTTTGGCAGCCAGGGTTTGTCCCCACAAGTCACAGCCCGGGTGTTGCTTTGCCACAGCCACCAGCAGCGAAATGTGTGCGTGTCCCCATGCCACAATCCTGTCACATATGTGTGTCCTGATGCCACAATCCTGTCACATATGTGTGTGTCCCCATGCCACAATCCTGTCACATATGTGTGTGTCCCCATGCCACAATCCTGTCACATGCGTGTGTCCTGATGCCACAATCCTGTCACATGTGTGTGTGTCCCCATGCCACAGTCCTGAGCTCTGGAGGCTCCCGCAGAGCCCACCCGGTGGCTCCTCTCCCTGTAATTGTGTTTTCCCGAGTCAATGGATAACTTTACAGCCCGGGCACATCAAACAGAGCAGCCCTGATCTGCCGCGGGACTTCAGGGACAGCAAAGTTCAAAATTAAAGCCACGCTCAAAGTCACTGCCAGGCTGACAGGGGAGCATCTCCAGGGGCCTCCCAGATCCTCAGGGAAGCTGGGCTGGGTTTTTTTTTCTCCCTCCATCCCACCAGGGCACAGGGTGCCAGGTCCAGGACCTTCAGTGTCCTGTGGGACCTTCCAGCTTCTCCGTCTGGAATCACCTGGAGAGCAGAGGAAGGACAGAGCCTCACTGAGCCTCCCCAAGGACTTTACCATCCCCACCCTGCTTCTATGTGTTTTCCAGGTCCTGGACACAGCGTGGTGACACCAGCATTGCTTCCTTCTGAATTCCAAGAAGAAAGCCAAGAGGAGTCTCCCGTTGGTGCTGTCACCTCCTGGCTGTGCCCTGTGGGACTGTGTGGTCTCCTCCAGGCTTCCCCTGGGAATTTACCCCTCCCTCTGCCTCCACCTTCCCTTCTTGTCCTTGACCAGCTGGATCTTGGCATTCCCGGAGTTTTCACAGCCTGGCAGGAGCAGTCCATGCACTGACCCAGCCACGGCTTCACCTGGCAGAGACACGGCCAGGACGGTGGTGGGGGGACGCCGCAGGGAGTGAGAGCCATGGGGTGGGGAAGGGAGAAGAACTTTTTGGGACCCTGCTCTGTTGAGACCCTGTTGAGGGGTGAGCCTGAACTTCCATCTCTGCTCCGAGCCCTGTCCCAGATCTGCCACTGCTCAAGGAGGATGTTCCAGGGAGGAGTAGTCCCAAAGGGACCTCAGCCAGGTCTGACATCTCCCCACTGGGGCCCTCTCTGGGGTTTTCCTCACTTTGGGAGGACACTTCAGGTTCTCAAGCAATCAGCCACCCTCTAAACCTCCCTGGCATCTCCATGATCCACTGTCCTGGTGACCTGACCCGGAGCAGCCTGGTGGCACAGCCAGGGCACAGCAGTGTCCCCAAGGGCAGGAGGGGTTCACGGAATGTTCAGGTGTCTTGTCCCTGTCTTGTCCCTCTCCCCCTCCTGGCTCTGCTCCAGCTCCCTCCTGGATCTGTGGATGCCCCATTTCCCTTCTCAGGATAAAGAATGGCAGCACATAAAGGTGAGGGGGTCAAAACCAAGGGCTGTGTCCCTCCTTTCCCTTTCCACGGCACTGGGACACAGACAACTCCAGGCTCACACCATTCATGGAACCTTTCCTGCCTGGACACCCATTTCCCCAACAAAAAAAAATCTTTGTTTCCCCTTTTCCTTAAGCCTGGAAAAGCAGGGGATGAAGGCACAAAAAGCTCTTGGAGCAGGAAGGACCAGAAGCCAGCCCAAGCATACAGGTGATACAATTTTATTACAAAACAGGAGATGGATCAATATTCCTGGGGGGTTTGGTGGGGAAAGGGGTTCTGTAACAAACACAGCATCCCAGGAAAAGAAATCTTCTCCCCCACACATTTTCCAGGTCCCAATTTCTTCCCCATTGTGTTCATCTTGGATAATAAAGGATCACCTGGAAGAACCCACAAAGTCACACACAGCACTTTTGGCTATTTACAGCGATTTTCTCCCAGTTACCAAAGAGAGGTGAGGCACCCACATTGCAGCTTTTGATCCACTCCTTGCAAAGCTTTTCCAAGTTGTCCCAGGGGACCGGGGATGGAGGGACCTTCATTTGTCATGAGTGTCACATGGCTCCATCAGCACCGCTCCCCTTTCCCTGGATTCCTCCCCAAAAACAGCTGCCCTTGGCCATCAATACAAACTCAGAGTTGTCCACTCTGTCCATAGAAAAATAAAGGAATAAAAGCCAAGGATTTGCTGTGGTTTTCGTTTTTAAAAACAAACAAAAAATTGTTGCATAGAGAAGCATTTGCACATGAGGAGTTTGCATACAGAGCAGTGGGTGAGTGTTAAAACACTTCTGCCCCTCACCAAATTAAAAAAAAAAAAAAATATATATATATATTTATATATTTACACACACAGAGTCCAGGGGAGGACAAGCAGAGGCTGCAGGGAAAAAGATTCCCAAGATTAGCTGGAAAATTTTGTCCAATTCCCCTTGGATTCCAAGCTGCCTGTTGGTGGGTTTGGCTTTGCACTGGTTTTTAAAACATCACAGGGTGGGGAAAGAGGGGAATTAGGGATGGGAAGAGGAGGTTTCCTTCTCCAAAGGCAGAGGGGTGAAGAGACAGGGCCACGGGTGGGGCTGATGGTGACACACGTGGGGACCCTGTGCCTTGTGGTTTGGCTCCTGCACGGGGAGGTTCAACCACAAGAGATGCCCCAAAAAACCATCTTGGCGCGTAGAGGTCAGTGCTGAGGGCTGGAAAATGGTTCCCGCTGTTGGCAAAACCATCCAGCAATTCCATGGCCTTTCCCCCCTCCATTCCCACCCTCCCTGGGGGCACGGGAGGCTCCTGGCCAAAGAGCCACAGGGAAGAGTCACGGCTGAGCTGGACCATCACCCAGCCCAAATCCTTCCTGCCCTCCTCTCCTGTCAAACAGACCCATGGGATTGGCTCTGTTCATCCAAGGAAAAGGCCAAGCAGGAACCCAGCAGCGGCTTTGGCAACAGCAGAGAGGAGTGGCCTCCAAATTCCTACCTGACCATGCCACGGTCCAGCGTGGCCTTCCATCCCACACATCCAAATTTATCCAAGGAAAAACAAGAGAGGAGGAGGAGGAGGAGTCAATATTCTGCTGGACACAGCAGCCCCGTGATTTGGTCCTGATTTATTTACAACTCTCACAGCTGGTCTTGGAACTGGCTCTTGTTGAGCCCCAATTTAACCTCAGGAAGGCTTTGGAGAACGGGGATGTGCACCGCACGGGGTGGGGGAAGGAGGTGGTGAACCTGTGAGGTAGTCATGTGATTCCACTCTGAACAGCAGGATTTATTGGAATTTGGTTCCAAGCTGGTTTTTTCCTTTCTTTTTTTTTTTTTCCCCATCTGATGGAATGGCAACAGCTCAGGCCTGGTGGAACCAGCAGCCACCGAGTCCTTGTAGGATTTTGGAGAAGGGCAGCACTGGTGGCTTCTGGGACACCAGACCTTCAGGAGTGGCTCTTTTGCTGTCCCTCAGGTGGCTTCAAACACACTGGTCCTCCCAGACACACCTGAAGTCCAAATTCCTCTTGGAAGCAGAAATGCAAAGGACACAACCATAAAAACCTGGCCAGGCAGGGCAGGTGCTCGCAGTCCCAGGCTGGCTGCCAGGAATGGGCTCAGTGGGACACAGGTGACGCTCTTGTCACCTGCTTTTGTGCTGCCCTTTGTCTGAAGGGTGAGTTTGTCACAGGTCTGTTCTTCCATGCCTCCACAGAAACTGGCACTGTCACCCCAAGAGCCCTGGACACGGCTCCTGTTCTGGCACAGCACTGGTGGCACATCCATGGTCACACCATGTGGGACAGTGCCACGTCCATGGTCACACCATGGGGGACAGTGTAATATTCATGGTCACACCATAGTACTGGTGCCATACCCATGGTCACACCATGGGGGACAGTGCCACGTCCACCGTCACACCATGGCACCGGTGTCACACCATGAGACATTGATGCCACACCCACGGTCACACCGTGGGACAAGGTGCCACGTCCATGGTCACACGGTGTCACATCCACAGCTACGCCATGGCACTGTCCAAGAGAGTCCAGGTGAGACCTGTCACAGCTAAGCTGTCACATCCTCCTGGGCCTCACCAAAGGGGCGAAACCCATCCCAAAAGTTGAGACACACAGTCGCTCCTGAGTGACAAATAAATAGCAGGATTGCCAGAAGAAAACCTTTGGGAATCCTAGCTCCATCAGCCCGGTGCCACCAGGAGCCTCGTCAGGAGATCAGTCTGCAGTCAGGGCTCATCTGAAATGAGCTGGGCTGGATCCAGTCTCTTGGAAAACCAGACAGAGTCGGGGCCAGGCTGGCAGGGGTTCTCCTGCCGCCTCGGTTGATCGCGGCGCGGGGTCGTTCCTATGTACAGGCTCTCCCCTGGGAGGAGGGAAGAGTTTGAGCTGCTCTTGGAGAAGCGAGAAGGGAAGCTGCTCCTAATTCTGGTGTCTCTTCATGTGCAGGGCCAGGTGGTCGGAGCGGGAGAAGCAGCGGCCGCACGCCATGCACTTGAAGGGTTTGGCTCCCGTGTGCTTGCGGTAGTGCCGGGTGAGCTCGTCCGAGCGGGCGAAGCGCCAGTCACAGCCTTCCCACGTGCACTTGTAGGGCTTCTCACCTGCCCAGGGGACAGCCACAGCTCACAGTCACTGGTCACAGGTCACAGTCACTGGTCACAGGTCACAGGTCATGTGCCCAGCCTCCCAAAAACACCCCCAGGCCTCTGGAGATGCCCACCTTCCGTGGCGCTCCAGGGTTCCCCAGTGCGCACAGCCCACGGATTGAGCTGCACCGTACAGGTCTCGTCCCTCTTCTCCCCCTGCTCAGCCTCCCAAAAACACCCCCAGGCCTCTGGGAGACTCCCAAGGTCCTTGGCACTGCCGGGGCTCCCCAGAGCACAGCCCAGGGCCACCGAGGGATTGAGCTGCACCAAGCAGGTCCTGTCCCTCTTCATCCCTTCCCACTTTGCCTTCTGGTGCTCTTCAAATTCCTGTTGGATTTTGGAGCATTTCTGGCTAAAGCCAGCTTGTGAATTAGGGTTTTTTTAAAAATGAAAAGGTAAAAATTCCTAAGGTATGTAGGAGGCACCAGGAGGAAGACAGGGCTCTAAATCTAAATTTTGATCCGAAAAATCTGAATTTTTTGAAACCGCCATCCAACGTTGGTGGCTGCCTCATTCCTGGAAGTGCTCGAAGCCAGGTTGGATGGGGTTTGGAGCAACCTGATCTAGTGGAAGACGCCCCTAAAGGATCAGACAGCCTTTAAAGACCCCTCCCAAAGCCAAACCATTCCAGGATTCCATGACCTAACGCTCCACACCTCCAAGTTCCCCCTGCCAGCCACTCTGTACACAACTATTGTGTTTCCCTCAGGGCGTTCGGGTGATGTCATCCCCGTGCCTTCTCTGCCTCCTTCCCAAACACGCCCAAATCCCAACCTAAACCCATTCATCCATTCAACCTTCCCAGCCAGATGGGAACTGGGCTGGAAAAGCCCTTGGCCGCTTCCAGCCAGGCCACGGCGGCGCTGAACCCTGGCTGCAGCCCCGTCCCCACGCAGGGCGTGGTGCTCTCAAATATTAGTGCTGCTCTTAACAGCCTGAACAAGCAGGCAGAGTTCAGGGAATGTGCTGACATTCCCGACCTCAAATATTTACCCTTTCCGGGGCCAATTGCCGGGCGCAGCGGCGCGGCGGGAGCGCACGTCCGCACGCAGCACGCGTGCACGGGCATGTGTGCCCTGCCCTGCCGTGCTTCCAGGGATTCCTTCCTCCCCAGGCTTCCAGGGAGACCTTCCCGTGCTTCCAGGGAGCCTTTCCGCCCACGGGCTGCTCCATGGAACCAGGGAATCCTGGAAGAGCTCGGGTTGGGAAGGACTGGGAAGCTCTTTGTGTTCCACCCCGCTCACAACAGGTTCCACCAACTTCCAGGGATTCCTGCATCAACTTCCAGGGATTCCTTCCTCTCCGTGCTTCCCAGGGAGCCATTCCTCCCACAGAACCAGGGAATCCTGGAATGCCTTGGCTTGGAAGGGACCTTAAAACCCATCTTCCCTAGACCAGGTTCCACTAGACCACATTCCACCTTCCACTAGATCCAGTCCTATCCAACCTGGCCTTGAATAATTCCAGGGCTGGGAATGCCACGTTTGGCCGGGGAAGTGAAGTTGAGGTCTCCAGCCCAGGTCGCCAGTCTTATCCAGTAGATAAAACAGAAAAATGTGGATACATGAACCTGGAGGAGGCAGAGCAGCATGAGCATTTCCTGCTCCTCCAAAGACCCTTGAGCGCTGCTCCGTGGGAAAGGGATTTTTATGGCTCAGGTAAACACAGAACTTGCAGAGGGTTTGCAAGGAGTTGGTGGGGGTTTTATGGGATTTGGGACATGCCAAGACAAAGGTAGGATTATCCCAAATGCAGGATTCGCCCCAAAATAGGATTTTCACAAAAGCAGGATTTTCCCAAAGGCAGGATTTGCCCCAAAACAGGATTTCCCCAAAAGCAGGATGTCCCCAAAAGCAGGATCTGCCCCACATTGTCCCCTCCAGGTGCCCTGTCTGGGTCAGCCCCACCGAAGCCCTTTGCCTTCAGACTGATCTCCAGGACAGAAACCCAAGATTTCCCATTGTCCCGGGTTTTCCATTGTCCCGGGTTTTCCATTGTCCCAGGATTTCCATTGTCCCAGGAGCTGACTGCCCCTCCCAGGCCAGCAGGGCAGCTCGGGCTGGAACAAAGGATCCAGGGTGGCATTCCCAGCCTGGGGGTTTATGTTTAACCTCCCAGTGGCACCCAGGAAATGAGTGGTGGCTCCAGGAGAGGAAAACACCGGCCATGGCAACGGGAAACCACAAGGAAAGAGCTCCCAGGTCTGGGCTGCTCAGGCAGGGAATGGGAGAAGGGACGTTTTTAACCCTTTGGGTGATGGAGCTGAGGCAGGATTTGGGGTGAGCTCATGCTGTTGGAGCTCTGGTGATGAGCTCAGCGAGGTTGAGATCCAAAGAAAACATGAGGTTTGAAAATATTGGATGCAGAGATCCTGGGCCAGCATTGTAGGGTGGTTCTGGATGGCATTCCCTGCTTTTTGTTCATCCCACACCACCACCAGCTCTCCTCCCTCACCTCTCCACCATTCCCTATAAAAGCAGGGCAAGGGAAGGAGGTAAAGCCACTTTGGATTTCCTGCCTCATTACTGGGAAACCTGAAAAAAACACTGAGTTTTCCCAGATTTCAAACCCACCCAAGTTTTCCTGGGTACAACTTTCAATATTATAGGCAAGGAGGTGCCCAACTCATGGATCCTGTCCTGAGCATGGAGCTCCCAACAGAAGGGACAAGAAATATCTAATTTAATTTAATGTAATTTTAAAGCTCTGATTCCAGACTTTGATAAATCCCTATCAGCACCCAGCTCTGGGACAACATCCTTCCTGTTGCTTTTTTCCACCCCTTCCATGCTGTTTTCCAGCCCCCTCGTCCCCAGTCCCTGCCAAAGAAATATCGTGGCTCAGGCACAAAGTGAAATTCTTTGTTTGAAGGGCTGATAAGGGGAGGAAGGAACAGAGCCAAGAGCAAGAACCAATTCCCAGCCGCAGAATGGGGTTTGGTCGTTGTTCATAAAAAAGAGAAGTGAACTCTGGGCCCGGCTTAATTGCTCTCAGTAAAGATCAGCCCTCCTATAAAAGAGATTTATGAGGGCACTGATGGTTCCTGGACTACCTGGGGATCTGATAACGTTTCAGGTATAATAAATGCCTTAATGAGGGTGCTGGGGCTTGAATGCAGAATGTCACGGAGCTGGGATCAGCCCAGGGAAGCTGGGATCAGCCCAGGGGAGATGGGATCAACCCAGGGGAGATGGGAGATGGGATCAGCCCAGGGGAGCTGGGAGATGGGATCAGCCCAGGGGAGATGGGATCTGGGATCCAGGATCTGGGGTCCCTGTTTGCACTGCAGCACTCTCAGGAATGAGGGCACTGCCCAGCCCTGCCTGAACTGCGAGTGGTACCCAAGGAGACACGAGGGGTTCCTCCCTCTCCTTGGGAGCCACAGGGAAGGGGTTTGACACAAAAGAGACGCTCTGGTCTCCTCAGAGATCCTAAACGTGCAACACAACCTTCCTGTAGGATCAGCAGGATCAGCCTCGGGTAGCATTTGGGACATCTCAAGGGAAGAGCTCAGAGAGGCAAAAAAATCAAAGAATCAAAAAATGGATCAGGACGGGAGGGGACTTAAAGCTCATCTTGCACCACGGTAACTTCCACTGTCCCAGGCTGCTCTAAACCTGGCCTCGGGCACTGCCAGGGATCCAGGGGCAGCCACAGCTGCTCTGGGCACCCTGTGCCAGCCCTGCCCACCCTGCCAGCCAGGAATTCCATCCCAATATCCCATCTACCCCTGCCCTTTTTGGGGGTTTGGTGCCTGAGGCTGGCAGCATTTCCTGGAGCTGCCCTTACCTGTGTGAGTCCTCTGATGAGCCTTCAGGTGGGAGCTCTTGGTGTAAACCTTGGAGCAACCTGCAAGGGCAGAAAAAAACACAATTTCCTTGTGAGAGAAGGACCCTTGATCAAACAAACTCTGATATTTGAGGGGAGGGACAGAGCTGGGCCAGACAAATAATCCTGGCTTGAGCTCAGCATTAACTAGAGAGCATTTGCTCAGACTTTAACACCTTCTCCTGCCACACATGGGAATTGTGCTGGGAATTAGGGAGGGGAGAGTCAAGCACAGAGGTTCAACCCCCCCCCCCCCTTCCACCAGCAGGATGAAAAGCCTCAATTCTCCCTCATTTCTGCCTCTGTGCTTCCCTGTCTCTCTGGGTTCCAGCCATAGCTGATATCACTTTGCAAGGCTGGGTTTTGGAACAGCCCTGGCCCAGCAGACGTGCTACAAATGTTCCAGGAAGCAGGAAACAGCCAGGGACAGTCACAACTTGGCTTCCAGGTCCCAGAACAGAGCCAGGGGGAAGTGTTTTCACAGGACTAGCATGAACAGGTTTTATCAAAGACAGGGTTTAACAGAAACACTGTGACTGGGGAAAAGTTCCAAGAGTGGTGCCTCAAAATGAGTCAGATTTAATTCCTCCAAAGTTTCAGTTGGATAAAGTTTAAGGAAGCCTCTGATGCCCTTGTGGCCCTGCTGCTTTGTGTTTTGATGAGGACATTCAAATACGAATTTGAATATTTATGACCTGCACAAGCAGCACGGGGATGTTTTTCATCCCAGTGTTTCCACCCAGCCCAAAGGAGCCCCTTGCCCAGGATCAGCCCTTGGTCCCACCCGGCTCAGGTAGGGCAGGAGCTGCTTCTCCCCTCCTTGGAAGGAGGGACAAGAGCTGGTGGCCCCATTCAGTTTTGTTTCTGCTGCTCTGAAGCTTTGGCAACCTCACACACTCAGGAGAGAGATCACAGGTTTGGGTAGGAAGGAACTTCAAAGTTCTTCCCATCCCACCCCTGCCATGGCAGGGACACCTCCCACTGTCCCAGGCTGCTCCAGCCTGGCCTTGGGCACTGCCAGGGATCCAGGGGCAGCCACAGCAAATCTGGAAACCTGTTCCAGGGAGGAATTCCTTCCCAATATCCCATCTAATCCTTTCCTGGTCAGTGGGCAGCCACTCCCCCTTAGCCAGTCACTCTTGGACCTCATAAAAAAAATCCTTCCTTGGTTATTTTGGGAGAAATTTGGTCCTTGCCCACCCTGCCAGGGAACAATTCCTTCCCAATATCCCATCCATCCTGCCTCTGGCAGTGGGAGCCATTCCCTGTGTCCTGTCCCTCCATCCCTTGTCCCTCCTGGAGTCCCCTCAGACCCTGGAAGGTTCTGGATAGGGGGTTTACAATCAAGTCTCCCATGTTCATCTGGTTCCAGGTGTGAAGTCTCCAAGCCCCTTCACTTCCTGACTCTGACCAGACTGTGAGAATTCCTTGGAATTATTCCTGACTGGAGTCACCTCCAGCTGAACCTTCGAGGGAGGGATCACATGGATCCCTGCTCCATCTCTGCATCTACAGACCCAGGATTTATTCAGCACAGAGTGGGGTATTTTTCCTTTTTTTCACCACAAACCAAAATCTTGCTAAAACCAGATTTGCCTTGGTGCAAATCCTGCAGGATGAGCCTCTGGGCAGTCAGACACGAGCAATCTGTCTCAGATCTAATTCCACCTTTCATGTCCTCACCATGACCAGCAGAAGGTAAAAAATAAAAAATTCTGCACAAGCCATCAACCACTGGCAGCTTCTGGCCCAGAAAGCCCCTGATCCACAGGATGCCAGAGAGTGGGAAGGTGTAAGCACAGAAAGATCTCTCTCAGCCTGTTCTGTTCTTCTGCAGCTCCTGGCACTGTGGCTGGAGACGGGATCTGGAGCAGGCAGAGCCTCTGGGCTGCCCTCCAGCCACTCCCATGCCGTGGAAAGAGCCTGTAAATCCCTCAGGAGACAGCTGGGAAGTGACTTTCCTCAGTCACAAACCCCACAACTGGTCAGCACTGGGGATCAGACCTGGAAGTGGGAGACGTGTCCTTCAGATTCCTAAATTCAGA
Source organism: Cinclus cinclus (assembly GCF_963662255.1). Classification (NCBI taxonomy): domain Eukaryota; kingdom Metazoa; phylum Chordata; class Aves; order Passeriformes; family Cinclidae; genus Cinclus; species Cinclus cinclus. The sequence goes on from NC_085060.1 coordinate 1,186,145, forward strand.
TTCGCAGTGCAGACTCCCAGGAGCACATTTCTAAATTCAGATTCCCAAGTTCAGATTCCCAGGTGCAGATTCCTAAATTCAGATTCCCAGGGGCAGATTCCCAGGTGGAGATTCCCAAGTTCATATTCCCAGGTGCAGATTCCTAAATTCGGATTCCCAGGAGCAGATCCCTGGCTTTGCAGGCGCTCTCTGCCTTGCTGAGCTGCTTTTGCCAGAGTGAAAAGGGAGAGGAAAGGGGACAAAGCAGCAACCACACCATGCTGGTGGCATCAAGCTCTTCTACTCCCTCCCACTTCCCTGGGGCTCCACGCAGAGGTTCACCCAAAAAGGATCTCAGATTATCCCCCCTGGAGGCTCCAACCCATCCTCGGGGTGCCCAGAGACCCCCAAATCCCACCAAGAGCACACCTGGGTAGTCACAGTGGTGAATCCTCCTCTTCTCCAGCTCGGGGTTGTTGCGCCGGTTGTACTTGGGGGGCTGCATCACAATGTGCCCCTGGGACAGGCCCCCCACCCCGTTGGGGACTGGGGGGATCTGGGACGACTGGACCAGCTTCAGTCCAAAAGTGGCTTCGTAGGACGGCGGGGGAGAGATGGTGTTGATGAGCTCGGGTTGGTTCTCGGGGCTGCCAGGCTGCGAGTTGGGGGGCGAGGGGGGCAGAGTCACCCCTGGAGAGGGGTAGAACTGCCCGGGGATGTTCCCAAAGCTTCCCTGTCCTTGGGCCACGTGCGGGTACTGCTTGAGGGGCCCCGCCGGCTGCACGGGTCTGTGAGCCACGCTGGCCACGGAGCCCGTGGACATGGTGACCCCGCTGAGGCAGCTGATGGCCGTGGTGCTGCTGCTGGAGGAGGATGCCAGGCTGGGAATGTCGGCGCTGGCAGCTCCCAGGGGCAGCTGGAAGAGCTGGGGCTGCTGCGGGTGGGCGGGCAGGGGCATCTCCGTGGGCATCTCCTGCTTGACAAAGATGTTGTTGGCCGCCACGGACTGGGGCATGCTGAACACGCTGGTGAAATCAGGCAGGGTCTGCGTGGAGGAGGACGAGCAGGGCTGGGAGAAGCCAGTGCCGGGCTCGGTTTTGATCTGAGGGAAGGGGGCCATGGGTTTGGGGGGCCGGTAGAGCCCCGTGCGTAGGTGGGTGGTGTCGGGCAGGATGACGTTGATGTTGACGCTGTAGGGCGCGGAGCTGGGTTTTTCTGTGGAGAAGAACTCGTCCACCACCGAGGCGCTCTCCCGGCGGTACTTCTTGTCCGGGAGCATGGGCACGGGCGGCACCTCGCTGGACAGGTACTTGTCCATCTCCGAGCGTGCCTGGGGCAGAAACAGGGGCACGGGGAATGGGAAAGGTGAGCTTGACACCCAGCCTGGGAGATCTCACAGCAATCACAGCAATCACAAAATCACAGAATTCACAGAATCACAGAAATCACAGAATCACCAGGTTGGAAGAGACCTCCAAGATCATCGAGTCCAACCCAGCCCTAACACCTCAACTAACCCAGGGCACCCAGTGCCACATCCAATCTTTTATTGAACACCTCCAGGGATGGTCACTCCACCACCTCCCAGGGCACACCATTCCAGTACTTTATCACTCTTTCCATGGAAATCTTTTTCCTAATATCCAACCTAATTTCTCCTTGATACAGCTGGAGACTGCGTCCTGTTGTTCTATCAGAGCTGCCTGGGGAAACCCAACCCCACCGGACAGAGCCACCTTTCAGGGAGCTGTAGAGAGGGATAAGGTCACCCCTGAGTCTCCTTTTCTCCAGGATAAACAAGCCTCAGCTGTTCCTCACAGGGCTTGTGTTCCAAGCCCCTCACCAGCCTTGTTGCCCTAAAGTGAGCAGGAAATGGAGGCAGCAGAAGGGAACAGCCCAAGAACCTGAGCTGAGGTGATTTAGCTCCAGGTCTGACTCAGCCAGACTCCCCAGGGCTGAATCAGCATCCTCTGCCCCACTTCCCCCCTCCCTATCTCCCTGATAACACCCTGATAAGTCCCTGAGAGGATGCAGGTAGGACAGAAATCAAAGCTGATAAAGGGAAGCAAGCTTTGGGTACGAAGTTTTGGCCACACAAGCAGCAGGAGTGAGCTCCAGGAAAGGAATGAATCCCTCAGGCACGTTGGATCTGCAGCTCACCTTGGACATGCTCTGCTCTCCTTTAGACCCAGCAGCCTGAGGAGGGTTTTATTCTGGGACAGTTTCTTTAATGAACTGGGGAATTCTAGGACAATGGCTTTAATTAATTAGGAATCATTTGGGTCTAGAAATCGAAGTGATGTTGCCACTAATTCACCCAAAATGGGAACAGTTCCTGCCTCACCTGGGCAGTGACTCAGCCTTGGCCTAAGCTTTGGGTTAGTTCTGGTTTTACAGAGCTGTTTTTATGAGCCTGGCTCCTCCAAGCTACCAGCACCTCTGGCTCTGGTTCCTTCCCCTCCTGGTTCCTGCCTGCTGGAACTGGCTCCAGACCCAACAATCCAGGACCCTGATGGAGCAATCCTCGAGGAAATTCATCCCCTGGTGCTGCCTGACTCAGGTTCTGCTCTCTGCATTTACAGATCCCAGCACCAAAGCTCTTGTGCAGAGCTCCAGCCCTTAATTGCGTGGTTCTGCAAGTGTCAAAGCCCTCATTCCTATGGAGAGCAGCTGGAAAAGCACCAGGATTTGCCTGGCAGAGCCCAGAGCTGAGCTCTCCAGCCCTGAACTGTGTCACCACAGTGCCATGGGCCAAAGTCAGCCCTGCTGCCACCTCAGGGCTCTTAACAAAGCTGGGTGGGAGCCAAGAGATTTCCTCACCCTTTCCAGGGAAAGGATCACGGAGCTTCCAGCTCATTCAAAGAGCCTTTGCACCTCTGGGAGCCGTGCTGGTGACACATGGCTGAGCTGGCTGTCACCCAGGCACGGGGACAGCCACAAATCCACCCTCTGCCACTCGGGAGGGAGCTCAGGGAGGCCAGGCTGGGACTGGTGTGTGCACAGATTGTGCTGGGAATCCTGCAGGATCAGGGAATTGTTCCATGTGGGAAAGACCTCTGAGGTCAGCGAGTCCAGCCGTGGATTCGTCCGTCCTCGTCAAACGTGGAGTTCCTGTCCTGGGTAAAGGGAGCTCAAACAGCCCCCTTCAGAGGGAATTCTCACTCAGACAGAGCCTAAATCCCAATTCCGTGACCTGCGGAGTCATGGAACATCCCAGCATGGAAGAAATCCGCAAAGATCATCCCTGGTCCTGCACAGATCCCCCAGCAATCCCACCCTGAGTGACCAAACTCTCCTGGAGCCCTGGCATCCCTGGGGCAGTGCCCAGCACCCTCTGGACGAGGAACCTTTCCCTGATACCCACCCTAACCCTCCCTGGCACCACTCCAGCCGTCCCCTGGGTCCTGTCCCCGGTGCTGCCCTCCTTCTTTACCCCAGGAGACAGGGGATGGACTCGGAGAGTTGCAGCCCCATCCCATCCTCACCCAGAGCTCCAAGCCCTGCTGCGTCCCTCTGCCACAGGCACCGCAGTGTTTTTCCAGTAGAATGGGCAGAGATGAAGCACGAGACAATAAAAGAAAAATATTTTGATTTCGCTTCTGAGCCGATATTAGCTGTGCCAGTTAGATGTGACAGAAGAGGTGCTAATCCTAGATAGAAACCGATAGATCGTGAAGATGTTAAAAAGCTGAGAAAAGCGATAAAAGACAACGGGTTGGGCTCACTGTATTTTAACCAATTGCTAGAAGGAATATTTAAAGCCTTGGAGCCCAGCCCTGGGCACTGCTGGCACCCAGGCTGGCACAGGGCAGGTTCCCTGGGGAATCAGCTCGCCCCGGGCAGCTCGGGATGCCGAACATTCCTGAGCAGTGAACGGCCCCGCTTGGCAGCAGCAGGGGCAGGGCAAGGTGCTGGGTTGCTTTTTCCTTCCACACTTCCCTTATCTCTGGCATTTCACTTTCTCACCTGCAGTTCCCACAAGGGAAGGTCCTGCTGCCGCAGGGGACCAGGCAGGAAGAGAAATGGGGAAAGGTGGAGCTCAGAGGGACTTTCCAAACTAAAGGATTCTGTGGAGGGTCTGTCTTGGGGCGATTTATGATGCTTGTACCCCCAACTGTCTGTTCTGTTGGTGTTGAATATTGGGTTCTGCAGCTTTAAGACCCCATTCAGAGATTTTCTCCCAACTTTGCCCTAAACCAGGACAGGGTCCTTGTTTGGTGTCACCCAACCTCCCTTCCTCCAGAACTGCCCCTCCCTGCACAGCACTGTCTTTTCCTGGCCTTTCCATTAAAAATAATTGCAATTTTACAAAACAAACAAAAACAAAAACCCCACAGTAATTCCCCTTCAGGCTCCTGGAGAAAGGGCTGGTGAGGGACAGCAGACAGGACACCAGCCCTGCCCCACTGCTCTGTGTGTGTGCAGGACCTGGACAACAACAATCCCACCCCATGGAATTCTCCACACTGCAAGAATCCCAAGCACCAGCATCCTTCCCACAGGGAGAGACAGGAATTTTATGTCTGTAGCCCTGAAACACCTGGAAAACACTGCCCAGCCTGGTGCTGGCACATCTGACCCCAAAGCATTTCCCAACCCAGTGTCCCATCCAAATCCAGAGACTGAGGGAGCTGGGATGGGGCTGGAGAATCCCTGAGGGAGCTGGGATGGAGCTGGGGAATCCCTGAGGGAGCTGGGATGGAGCTGGAGAATCCCTGAGGGAGCTGGGATGGGGCTGGAGAATCCCTGAGGGAGCTGGAAAGGGGCTGGAGAATCCCTGAGGGAGCTGGAAAGGGGCTCAGCCTGGAGAAAAGGAGGCTCACGGGGAAATTCTGGCTCTGCAAACCCCCTGACAGGAGGGGACAGCTGGGGGGAATTCGGGATCTGTTCCCAGAACAGGGACAGGAGGAGAGGGAATGGCCTCAGGCTGGGCCAGGGGAGGCTTAAGGTGAACACTGGGAAAATCTTCCCCAGAAAGATTTGTCCAGCCCTGGCTGGAGTCCCCATTGCTGGAGGGGTTTCACAGCCTTGTGCAGGTGGCACTTGGGGACACGGGGCAGTGGTGGCCCTGGCAGTGCTGGGGAATGTTGGACTCCATGGTCTTAGAGGGCTTTTCCAAATTAAACAATTCTGTGATCCTACAAAGTGCTCAGCTCAGGATCAGCACAGCTGAGGTGGCCAAGTGCCACTCAAGCGCTCAGGTGCTCCTGGTGTCACTCCTGTCACAGCCCTGGGGACACACAGGCCACGGAGGTGACAGGGACACAGGGACACAGGGGACTGGCAGGGATGGAGGGACGTGTCCCAGCTGGAAGGGAGGGATGGAAGTGGATATGGGGAGTGGGAATGGGGAGTGGGGAAAGCCCCGGCTCAGTCTCTCGGGGATTTCTGGGTTTCCTCCTCCCACCAGGAGCAGGAGGATGCAGGGGGAGGATTGAAGAGAAGCCACTCACCTCCAGGATGAGCGGGGGCATCCTCTGGTCCATCCTCATGGGGTGCAGCTGCGGGAGGCAGGGCTGGGTTAGTTGGGTGTGCTCCCCGCCTTGGCCACCCCAAAAAACCCCCAAATCCCCCTGGACAAGGAGGGCAGCACCCCCAGAGCCCCCCCAGGGCCTCCAGGTGTCTCCCCTGCCCATGGTGCCAGTGGTTGCCCACCACAGTTGGGGCAATCCAAGGAGGAACAGGGAAGCCTCTTTGGGAAGAAGAGACCCATGGGAAGTACAGAGCTCTCCTGAGGAAACTGAGGCACAGCACCTTAAATCCCTTGACATCCCCACAAGGAGAGGATGAGCTCACAAATGTCCTGCCCCTCTCCCTTCTGCTGCCTCCGCCTCTCCCAGACTCCCACAGAATCCCACAGAATCCCACAGATTCCCACAGAATCCCACAGAATCCCACAGATTGCCACAGAGGACTGAGGGCTCATTCCAGATCCCTCAGACCCAGATCCTTTCTCCAAGCTCAGCATTCCAAACAGGCCAGCAGCAAGAAGAAGGGAAGAGATCTGGGATCCCTGCAAATCCCAAAGCAGGATTTACCCCAAACCAGCCTCCTGTGGGCTCATTCCACATCCTTCTCCTGCTCAGTTCCAGCAGAATTTCAGGTCTCGAGGCTGGAGACCTCATATCCCCCTCCCATGGGACAGCAATGACCTACAATGATCAGCCCTGCAATGATCAGCCCTGGAATTTCAGCCTGTCCCTTCATCCAGGCAGGGAATTAACAATTTCCTGGCTCTTTTTGGGGAGGACTGAACTGATCCCACACACAGGATAAGTTCTCAGGTTCACAGGGCACTCAGCTCAGCCCAACAGTGCACGAGATGTGAGCTGATGGGGAAAAGCCTCAGAGCCTTCCAGATGAAGAGCCAGCAGGATTCTAGTGGGATCATGGCCCCAGTTTCCCTCCAGTCACTGGCCAGGAGACCAGGATGGGGACAGGAGGCACCAGACAACACGGGCACAGGCTCCAGCAGCCACCCTGGAGCAGCTCAGGGGAAAGGGGAAACACCAAGAAACCTTCAGGGAGTCCAGAGGGACTGGGATCATTCACAGAACCCCGCAGTGGTTTGAGCTGGGAGGGACCTCAAAGCTCATCCCATTCCACTGTCCCAGGCTGCTCCAAGCTGGCCTTGGACACTTCCAGGGATCCAGGGGCAGCCACAGCTTCTCTGGGAATTCTATCCCAGCACTTCCCCACCCTCAGAGCCAGGAATTCCCTCCCAGTGTCCCACCTAAACCCACCCTCTTCCATTTGCAGCCATCTTTACATGTCCAGGAAGGGAAAGCCAAGAAGAAACTCCTCTCACACAGCCAAAGCACCGAATTCCAGGGGGGATTTTCCCCCCAAAGTCACCCAAGTTTGACCCTGGAGAAGCATCTCCTCAACTTGGCAGAGAAAGAAAACCAAAATACAAACGAGGAGAAGGCACAAAGCAGCACTTTGCCCACTCCAGTAAGGCCATGGACACCAGTTTGTGCCACTGGACCAGCAGTGTTCCACCCAGCACACCCAGACCAAAGGTCCCTGGAGGGGGGGATAAGCTCAGGAGCAGCCCCTGAAGAGATGGAGGATGTGAAGCCCCCAGCCCCAGTAAAATCAGTGGCTTGATGAAGAGAACAACACCATCCCACCTCTCCAGGGTGGATTTTCCAGAGGCTCATAGGGATGGACATGAGCCCCTCCATCCCTGCCAGCTCCCGTAAATCCTGCAGGAGCCTGGGATTTATCCCTGGATCAGATGTCCCAGCCTGGGGGAGCTGTTATCAGCACAGAGATCGATTCAAGCAGAGTCCAACACAAACATTTCTTGGCAGGGCCCAGATAAACCCGAATTAACCAGGAGCATGGGGAGCTGGGGGTGGGACGTGGCCGTCCCCTGATTAAACACCTCCTAATCTGCGGGTGAGAAATGACAAACGGCCCCAGGAACATCAGGTGGGACCGGGAGGGGAATCCGTGTTTGCTGAACAGGCAGCAGCTCTGAAGGTGGCACACGGAGGGGCTGGGGGAGAATTCCACCAGCCCTGTGCTCACTCCTGCCTGGCCACAGCTCCCATTCCATCCCCCAGATGGGAGATTCCTTCTCAGCTGGGTCCTGCTCACAGCCAGCCCCCAGCGTGGTGCTGTCACTGCTGCAAAGAGTTTTGGGGACAGGAGGGGCAAGAAAAATGTCATCTGTGTCCATGCTGGGCAGGCAAGAGCATCCAGCCCTGGGGGCCAGCAGCAGAGGGATGAGGATAAATCAGCTTGGATGGGGCTCGGAGCAGCCTGGGATAGTGGGAGGTGTCCCTGCCCATGGCTGGGGTGGTACTGGGTGAGATTTAAGGTCCCTTCCAACCCAAACCAGTCTGGGATAAAACATACAAATTCCATGGAGCTGCTGGAATAAACCCAGAGGAATCCACGGAGCTGCTGCAGGGCTGGAGCCAGGCTGGGAGAGCTGGGGGTGCTCACCTGGAGAGGAGAAGGATCCAGGGAGAGCTCAGAGCCCCTGGCAGGGCCTGAAGGGGCTCCAGGAGAGCTGGAGAGACAAGGGATGGAGGGACAGGACACAGGGAATGGCTCCCACTGCCACAGGGCAGGGATGGGTGGGATATTGGGAATCAGGAATTGTTCCCTGGCAGGGAGGGCAGGGGCTGGGATGGAATTCCCAGAGCAGCTGTGGCTGCCCCTGGATCCCTGGCAATGTCCAAGGGCAGGCTGGACGGGGCTTGGAGCAGCCCGGGATGGTGGAAGGGCAGTGCTGGGTGATCCCTGATATCCCCCTGGCACAAACACTCCATGGCTCCAGGATCCTCTGAGTGGGGGCTCGGGGAGTGGGGGGACAGCAGGACACAGCTCCAGGGGGAAGGGGGGCACTGTCCCCAGGGCACAGGTGTGGCACAACGGTCGTGCCACAACCCAGCCCTGGCTCTCTCTCCTCCGTGCACCTGCACGAAACTCCAGCCTCCAAGGGAATCAGCAAACAATGGGCAGGATAATCATCAATCAACCCCCCTGGCACAGCCCTGGCAGTGCCCCTTTGCAGGCTCACTTTATAAATAGCCTGTATTTATATCCAGATTTGGTTCAATATCAGCATTTATTGTCTCCTGGTTAAATATTGACCTGGGTAAATATTTGTTCCTCTGATCATTTGGGTTTGATACCGACCTGGATCGACGTTATTTTTCTGTTTGTTCCTCAAGTCTCCTGGAACTCTCTGTAAAACGGGATTAGCAAAGAAAGCCCCGGGACTCTTCCTTTCAAGTGCCCAACGTTTGGCTGCTGTAAACAACAAAGCCGTGTCCCAGATGGAACCTGAGCTCCGGTGGGAATGTGCTGGGCCAAGGGAGGCCCTGGATGGGCTCACACAGCCCCACAGGGGCTCAGAGCAGCTCCAGGCTGCCCTCGAATTCGTGGAATACTTGGGTTGGAAAACACCTCTGAGGTGATCGAGTCCAAGGTTTCCATCATCTACTCCAGACTTTTCCCCTTTTCCTGCCAAACCCCATCCTGCCCAAACAAACCTGGGGATTCAGAGCAACTCCAGGAGGAGGTGCTACCCCCAAATCATTCATGGAATTCCATTCATTCTCCAGGTTTGTGCCCACGGGTGGCCCAGGAGATGGGGAGGGTTATCCCAGTGCTCTTCCCTGAGTAGATAATGATTTTCCAGGAACCAGGGAAGCTGGGAATCTCCATCCAGGCAGCCCCACTCCCAGACTTGCTGGCTGTGTTTGCAATTCCTTCCCTCAGGCAGCTGATAAAGGCTCCCACAAAGGCAATCCAGCTCAGGTATTTATCACCGGGACCATGCCACAATCCCAAAGGCCAAGGGAGCCAGGGAAAACACCCTCATCCAACTCCAAGGTCAAGGGGCTGGGAGAGGAGCAACTGGGAACAGCCAGGAGAAACCTTTCCAAAAACAAAGCCATAAACGGATTGAAAAATAACAAAACCTTGGAGACACCTGGAGTGGGAAGGGAATGACACAGGAGCAGCTCACAGGGTGAGGGAACCATGCTGACTTTGGGGTTGATCCACATTTTTGGGGTTGATCCACATTTTTGGGGTGGATCCACATTTTTGGGGTGGATCCCACTCCTGCAGAACCCCCAAGAGCCACCTGAGCCCTGCAGGGAGCTGGAAGGAAGGTGAGAATCAGAGACGGCCTCTCCCATCAGTGAGGACAACTCTCAGAGGGTGGGAAGGGAGGACACGAGGATTTCAGCGATTTGGACCTCCACAGCTTTCAGGATTTTCCCATTCCATGGTTTCTGAGCTGCTCCTGCTCACCAAAGGCTCAGGGGAAGCCCCTGAAAGGCAGTGGAGGTTTTCCAGCAAAGCCAAGGGGAGGTTTTCCATCCAAACTCCTGGAGGTCGATCTGGGCTGATTTCTGCTGCAGCCCCTTGGATGGATTTTTTGGAAAAATTAAATTATTTAATGTCATTTCAACTCCTGGAAGATGGAGAAGCTTGGAGCTTCTCCAGCCTCGGCCAAACCACGGCAGAGCTCAAGGAGCCCTGGGTCCCACGGGCACAAATCAAATTCCAAATTGGAATTAGCCAGGAGGAGCAGGGATCCCCCACAGCTCCACTGCTCCTTCTGGACTCAGCTCCATCCCAGAACTGCCCCTCCCTGACTCTTGGACGTCACAATCCCCAGGATTACCTGGACAAATTTCTCCAGCTGTTCCTGGCCGCTGGGATTGAGTTTTTCCGTTCCCCCAGTCCCTGCCCCAAGTGCTGAACGTGCTGTGGGAGAGGCTTTGGAGCTCCAGGGATCCCCCCGAGCTGCTGGGATTCACTCCTTGGGGCAGGGATGCGTAACTGGGGCAACCGGAAGGCTCAAAGACAATCCCAGTGGCCAGGAACGGCTGCAGAAAATTGTCCGGGTAATCCTGGGGATTGGGAATGTGCTGTGGGAGAGGCACTGGAGCTGCCAGGGTGGTGGGGTTCACTCTGCCTGCCCCCAGCCCCGTGGCAGCTCACCCTCCCGTCCAGGGCGCGCTCCCAGGGGATGACGATGCAATGAGTCACTGGCTGCTTGCCGGGGCTTGTGGAGCCCTCCTGGCATCCAGATCCATCCAAGAGGCCACAAGTCCTGCTCTTCCCAGGAAAACCGCGGGGCAGACGCCGGGCAAGGTCAGGTTTGAGGTGCAGACAGCAAATCCCCCCCATCCCTGCAGCCCCAACCTCCTCCCAGAGCAAGGAGATCCAAAACAGGGACGAGGGGGACTTTGGAGCAGATCCACTCCTGCCACATGCCCCGTCCCCTGATTAAATCAGGGGGATTTAATTTCACGAGTATTTCGTGGAATTGTGGAGTGGTTTGGGTTGGAAGGGACCTCAACCACCACCTCATCCCACCCCCTGCCACAGGCAGGGACCTCTGGTGTGCTCCTGGGAGCAGAAATCCCGAATTTCCTCCAGCCCCAGGGCCTTCCACCTAAACCCTCCCTTTCCACGATTTCCCTGTGTATAAATATCCCCAATTGCTGTTAATTAAGCGAGGTTGATTACAGCACAGGCTGGAGAAGACTCCGAGCCCCGGGGAAGCTCCAAAGGAAGAATTTGGGACCTTGAGCATTGCCACTGGGATCCCCGAGGGGATGGCAAACCCCAAATTAAATGGTTTGAGTTCCTCCCACGCCACAGAACCACAAAACCCCCAAATATTGGAAGCTGCCCAGAACGAAACGTTCGGGAATGTTTTGGATGGGAAGCTGGGGGGATGCCCTGATTTTCCCAACAAATTTGGGGCTTTTCCACAGTTTAGAAACCTGCTCATTGTGGGGAATTTTAATATATCCAGCCATTCCTGGGTTTAACTCCCTGAAATATCACTGAGGAGCAGCGAAATTATGTTTTTTGTGGAGACAACAGTAAAATATTTGGGGTAAATAAAAAAAAAAAAAGAAAAGAAAGACTGGATGGGCCGGAGAAAATCCACATCCTCTGGCCTCTCCAGGATGGGTTCAGATCCATGAGATGAATTATCTCAGGTGTGAGGGATCTCATAAGGGATGGATAAATACCCTGTTTTTTGGGATAAACCTGTGTTTTCAGAGCAACTACACTGGGATGATTTTCAGCTTGCACTGAAAACCCTACAAAGAGCAAGGTCCTGAAATGCATTTTTAATACTTGCAAATCCTGCTCTGGGTGGGAACTCGAAGGTCCCTCCCCATCACGCCGAGGAAACAATAATTTTCCAAGAATTGTCGCAGCATTTCTGAGCTCATTGAAAGATTCTTTGTTCGACTTTCGATCTTGAACGGGGCTGCGAGCTCTTTGATGTGGTAAACAGCCCATGGTGGTGGGTTTTTTTGGGTTTGTTTTTTTTGTTGGTTTTTTTTTGGGTTTTTTTTGGAGGGTTTTTCATGCTAGCTCAAGTTCTGAGAACATCTGAATTGTAAACACGAGTTCTCCAATCCCCAGAGCCCGGCGGGATCCTGTGACTGCGGGAATTCTCCAATGGAGCACGAAGGAAAGCAAACACTGTAATCAAGCTCACAAGACGCTCGTAAGTGCGATTATTTGCAGTGGATGGGTTGGATAAAAGAACTCACTGGAGCAGGGCAGGAGAACAAAACAGCGCCGGGAGGTGACCGAACAGGTTTGAGAGAGGGAGGGAAAACTCCCAAACAATAACACACAAACCAGAAATGCATTCCCCAAAGCCCGGGGAGCGAGTTCAGGTGATGGGGTTTGCTTCCCACGCACGGCCAGAGAGGGAAATCCGCTCATCCCCTCCTTTTGCAGCTCTCCAAAAAAAAAAAAGGGGGGGGGGGGGGGGGGGGGGGGGGGGGGAGAGAATAAAAATAAAAAAAAATAAAAAAAATAAAAACCACCGGGAGCTTTTCCAGCTAATCCAAGCAGAGGGCAGGTCACAGGAAGGAGGACGAGCAGGGCACACCTGGAATTTTTGTCCCCTTCCCTCGCTCCTTTCCTTGCCGAGCCAAACTTCCCCAGGCAGAACAATCGGCCTTTGTCCCACCAGCAGCTCAAAGTTCGGCCACAGCGATTCCATGGAGCTGTTCCATCCTGCTCCTTCCTCCTTCCATCCTGCTTCTCGCTCCCTCCTGCACCCACCCGCTGCCTCCAGGAAACTTCGGGGCCTCCAGAAAAATAAAATAATCAATACTGTGGGTGAATTTGCCGGGTTTTGGCTCGCTGGTTTTATCCAGAGCTTCCTGCAGGCTCTGGAGCTGCTCTGCCATGGGAGCAATCCCTGGGATTCTCCTGAGGGTCTTCCTGCAAAATCACAGGGATAAATGGATCCTTTCTGGGAATCTGTCCCAGTTCCCTGCAGGCACCTGCCAGGCACAGAGCCCATCAGACTTGCAAATCCCAAAAACACTGGGATCAGCTGATCCCAAAGCAAAAACAGAGGGAAGGATCCTTCCCTCTGGGGATGCCTCATGCCAGGCTCCACCAGCTCCCAGACCCATCCCCGTGCCACAGGGATCAGGTGTTCCCATTCCTCCTGGCCAAGATCTAACTTCCCATCTCTCCCACCTCATTCCTGCACATCCTGGAGCCCACCTGAGCTCCCAGCACCCTTTAGGAATGGATTTTTCACACTTCCATGGAATTTCTGAACCCTCCTCCAAAGCCAGGAGGATTTTGCCCAGTCATCTCATTCCAGGTCCAGAGCAAAATTCCAAAGTGGCAATCTCCCCTTTCCCTGCAGAAAAGCCAAATTTACTCCCTGCCTGCAGCTCCTGAGATCCCAAGGAAATCAGTCATCCCCCGGGAGCTGTGCTGGGCACTCCAACATCTCTCCTAAAAAAATAAAGGAGCTTTCTTTATGGAAGGCAGGACTGTCCTGGCCCTGACCAGGATCCATCACCGTGGTTCCAACTGGGCTGTGCGAGGAGCACCAAGGAGCAGGAAAAGCCACCCCTGTTCCAAGGGACAGCCACAGCCACGTTCATGGCAAGGAGGTGGCAGAGGAGGTGCAGGACAGGACTGAAACAGCTCCTGAGAGCTGGAGCACTCCTACAAATGCTGGATCCAGAAGCAAAATCCCTGCCGAGATCACGTCAGCGTTCTGCACTTCCAGTCTGCTGCACAGTTCTTCCACGCTGCTGGAAGGGTGTGGGATGTGCCATTCCTGGCACCGAGGAGGTGATGTGCCAGGAAAAGCTCTGGGAATTCTCCTGGTCCCATCTGATGTACCCAAGCATCTCCCAGATGCTGCAGATGTTTTATTCCTCCTGATTCCCCCCCCCTCCCAGCCCAGAGGGAGCCAAGGACAGGGAGGGGAATCCCGTGGGGCAGGAATTGGGATCAGGGGACACAAAGGGAGCCCTTTGCTGCTGTTCCTCAGCCTGCAGCCAAGGAAAATCCCTTTCCACGCTCATCGGGATCTTCCTCGTTTCCCACCTCAGCCACACCGGGAGCTCACCACAACTGCCCTGGGGCCCGGCACAGGCAGCAAGGGGTTAAACCCAGGGATTTGTCCTTCCCTCTCTTCCCAGCAGCTCCTGCCCCGCAGCCTCCAACACCAGAATTCCCAGCGAGACAGGGATTGCCCTCAACACCGTCCCAAATCCTCAAGGACAGAGCTGCAGGGAAGTCTGGAGGAGTCAATTCCCACCCCGTCCTTCCCGGCCCTGGGTGATCCCGGGATGCTGCTCCAGCCCCAGGTGCCCGGGAATGTTGTGGCAGCCGGCTGGGAGCAAGGATAAATCCTCCATGCAGATAAATCACTCATCCAGGGCACCCGACAGCCACACAAAGGGATCAGCTCCTCCTCCCCTGAAATGTTCCCTGGATGTGCCTGACTTTACCATTATTATTATTATTATTATTATTATTATTATATTTTTATTGTTATTATTATTTTCTACAGCATTAGACGCTGGAGCTTTAAAGAGGAAAATGCGTTTTTTCTGGCTGATCTGACTCAAACCAGGAAGGAAAAGTTCTTTCCTCTCACAAGCCCTTTTCCCTCCTCTTTTCTCTGCTTTTTATGTTTTGTTTTTTTTTTTTTTTTTTTTTTTTTTTTTTTTGGTTGGAAAAGCCAAGGAAAGGGAAAAACTGATTGGAAATTCCACAAAGGATCTGTTTCCACCTGAGTCAGATCTAATAAAATTTTCAACAGCAAAGAGCTCTCACTTAAAAAGCAATTTTAGAGGGATATATGGCAATGAGACTTTGAAAGCACAGGGATCGTTTGCTGCTGCCTCTTCCCGAGCTTGGGCAGCCAGAGCAGCGGGAATTGCCCCGAGCTGGAACCTGACAGGTCACAGCCTTTGGCACCAGCCTTGTCAAACTGATAAAAACCCTCCGGAGCAAAGGCTTCCAGCCCTGCAGCCTCTCCCAGCTCTTCCAGCTCCGGAATCCGCTGGGAAAAAGGGGCCAGGGCTTGGGAAACTCGTCCCTGGGTGGGTTTGGGGATCCGTGGGATCAGTTCAGCCGCTGTCCCCGGATTGCCACTGCCCAGAAAGGGACACAGGAGGGTCAGTGGCAAAGGGGTGACACCTCCAAGGCCACCCCTCGGCTGCCACTGGCCCAGAGCAAACTGGGACCAAACTGGGAGGAGAATTTGCCGATGGGATGGGATGGGATGGGATGGGATGGGAGTGAAGGTGTCTCCAACCAGGGGTGTCCCCACAAGGGGACAAGAGGTGGCTCAGGGACAGCCACGGCCACTCTGCCCCACTGGCTGTGGCCACCCTGCCTCATCCCACCCAGATGGAAAAAGGGAAGACGCCAAGCTCGCCCTCCCCCAGCCCGTTCTGGGAGGTCTCGGGGGAGCTGACAGCTTTTCCCCCCCAGATAATCCCCAGCTGTGACCCAGGTGATCCCCAAACCCCACACAGAGCTGGAACAGCCCAGGGGAGGGAGGAAGGGCTCCCCTGTTTGACCCCACACCCACGAGCACTGCTGGTGGATCCTGGATCTCCAGGAAATCCAGAGATGGAGACGCAGCCTTCCGTGGGACGGAGCCCCAAAATGGAACACCGGTGACGTGGGGACGAGGGAAGCACGCACAGCCCCAACCCCTGGCTGGTGCCAGCCATGCTGGGATGGCTTTTGGGGGTCCCTGCGTGTCCCTGGAGCCGGGGCCTGGAGCATTCCCGCCCGGATCAAGATGGCGCTGGGGCTGTGGGGCTCAGGTTAATCATTACCCGAGCGCCCCGAGCCCCACGGAGCAGGAAAAGGGGAAACCACAGCTCCAGGGTGGGGCTGGGCCTGCTTCCCACCGGGAAAAGGCTGCAGGATCTGCTGGCGGGACACAGAGCCTCGTCCCCCCCCCGGCTGGGGTGGGTCTGAAGGAATATCCCAAAACCACTCATCCAGGTTTTTATCTAGGGGGAACGCTGCCAGGGAATCTCAAGGAGCATTCGTTCCCCGCCGTGGTGGCGGAAAAATACAGAGAATGAAATAAAATGGAAAATAAAGTCCTGTTTCCCTTCTGCCACACGCAGGCGCGGCAATCCAAATCCCAAAATCTTTTCCAGTGGGAGAAGCCCTGGACACACCCTGGCCTGCCAATCCCAGGGGCAGGGATTGAGCCCTGGAGTGGGAGCAAAACCCACACGGACATCGAGGAGTTTTGAAGGCAAACAGGAGGCAAAAAGGAAAAGAAACAAAAAACCACCCAAACCAAAATTCCCAAACGAAACCCAACACGCCCAGGAGAAAACCCAGCGGAGGGGGAAGTGGGAGCCGACAAAGCCATGGAGGTGTCGCAGCAAAAAAAAACAAAAAAAAAAACCAAAAAAACCCAAAGCAGAATTGAGCCCAAATCCAGAGATTTTTGGGAGGGTCCGCTCACCTGAGCGGGCGGAAGCGGCCCCTTCCCAACTCTTACCTGTGCCAGGTCGGGAGGGTTCTCCAGGGGCCGGGAAGGGGCTTTGATGTCCTCGAAGACCGGGGTGTCCTCGTGGGGGTCCCCGGACATGCTGACGGGTTTGAGCGGTGCCAACACCGCCGCGTCCACCAGCCCGCTGCTCATCCCCCCCGGCGGGGACGGCCCCGGCCCGGGAAACGGGGGAAAACGGGGAAAAAGAGGGGGGAAAACAAGGAAAAGGAAGGGAAAAAAAAAAAAAAAAACCCTGAAGCGAGCCGGAGCGAGCTGCGCTGGTGGGAGGCCGGTGCCGGGTCGGGAAGGCTTTACCTGGCTGCGGGAGGAGGAAACGCCAACCTGGAAGCGGCGCAGGGTGTGGAGCCAATCAGGCTCCACCGGGACACCGCACATAAAAGGGAGAGAGGTGCTCGGGAAGCTCCCACACCCCGTGATTCAATCCCACACCCCGCGATTCAATCCCAAACCCAGCCTGTGAGCTCCAGCAGGGAGCTCGGAAAGCTCCCACACCTCGGGATTCAATCCCAAACCCAGCTCAGGAGCTCGGGAAGCTCCCACACCTCGGGATTCAATCCCAAACCCAGCTCAGGAGCTCGGGAAGCTCCCACACCTCGGGATTCAATCCCAAACCCAGCTCAGGAGCTTGGGAAGATCCCACACCTCGGGATTCAATCCCAAACCCAGCTCAGGAGCTCGGAAAGCTCCCACACCTCGGGATTCAATCCCAAACCCAGCTCAGGAGCTCGGGAAGATCCCACACCTCGGGATTCAATCCCAAAACCAGCTCAGGAGCTCGGGAAGCTCCCACACCTCGGGATTCAATCCCAAACCCAGCTCAGGAGCTCGGGAAGCTCCCACACCTCGGGATTCAATCCCAAACCCAGCTCAGGAGCTCGGGAAGATCCCACACCTCGGGATTCAATCCCAATCCCAAAGGCTGAGCCCTTCCAGGAGCCTCATCAACCACAGCACCACCAGGATGGAGGGATCAGTCCCCAATCCCGAGGCCTGGAACACCCCCCAGCCAGGCCACTGTCCCCAAACTGAGCCCCCTGCAATGAAACAAGAGGGATATCCCAGTTTTTTACAGACATGGGTACTTTTCAATGAGAAAATGCCATTTTTCCATTAATTGGTCTATTTTGCATTGAAACTAATTTTGAGAGGAAATTCCTGTTTGCCCACACTTGCCAGGGAGAAAAAGAGAAGGGTAAAAAACAAAAGGGAAGGATCAAAAATGTAAAGAAAGGATCAAAAATAAAAGGGAAGGATCAAAAATAAAAGGGACAAACCCTGAAGGGAAGGAAAAGAAGAGCAACAGTTGGAAAAGCACAAGCAGGTAGGAGGGCCCGGGGTTCATATGGAGACACCAGGCAACTGTGTTTGGGTTTCACTTTTGGAAAGGAAGGAGTGCAAAAATCCAGAGATACAAGAGAATAAAAATAACCTTTCTGGCAAAGAACTAAAAAAACCCCTCTGTTCTGCTCCAGATAATCCAGCCCTGACTGTCCCCAGCCCCTCCCCAAGGAAGGGCCCGGATCCTCCCCCTCTCTGTGTTCACGCGTCCCAAATCAGCTCCAGATTCCCCACTCCCCCGTGTGCCCCAGGCAGGATCCCACACAGGCAGGGATGCCTCTGTCCCCACCTTGGGGATATCCCAGAAGCTCCAGGGGACCACAGGAGTTGGGGAAGGAAGTGGGGAGGGGGAGGGGAGCCGAGGCTGCTCTACCCCTCTGACCAAAGGGGAAGGAGAATGCCTGTTCCCATGGGATTCCTGCCACTCCAGGGCCTTGACGTGAGACCTGTGACCTCTCAAAGCAGAGGTTTGGGGGTGTCACCCCACCCCAGGGACCAAAAACATCAGCTGGGGGGCTGAGCATCCCGGAGAGCGGAGCTGGATGAGCCCTGGGGAAAGCAAACATGGGAACAGCGTTTTTTTTTTCCAGGGAAGCTGTGCTGCTGCTGGAGCACTCACCAGGGCTCCCAGGTGATGCAGGGACAGGGGGATGTGCCACCAACCCTGCAGGACCTCACGTGGAAAGAAGGAAGTTTATAATGAGGGTGGTGAGGGTGCCCAGAGCAGCTGAGGCTGCTCCTGGATCCCTGGCAGTGCCCAAGACCAGGCTGGACATTGGGATTGGAGCAGCTGGGACAGTGGGAGGTGTCCCTGTCATGGCAGGGGTGGCACTGGGTGGGCTTTAAGGTCCCTTCAACCTAAACCACTCCAGGATTCCATAATAAATCATAAAAACCAAAAGAATTCTCTTTCTCTCCATCCCACCCGCAGCTGGATGAATCCCATTCCTGGATTCCGGGCTCACACCCGGCTGCTCCTGCCCAGCACGGATCAATCCATGATTTCCCAAGGCAGGGCTGCCTCTCCTTGCAGGGATGGGCCAAACCCAGGCAGAGCCCTTATCTGCCCCGGGAGAACGGCCTTGAGCCCATCTCTGCCACCGAGCACTTTGTCCCGGGGGCTCCCCGGTCCCGTTGTGTCCCCACGTGTCACCCACGATCGCACAGAGATAACGGCGGCTCCCCGTGACCCGGGCTCCCCTCCCCACCTTCCTCACGTTTTCCTCCAAGCAGAATTCCCGTCTGGAAAGCCGGCACAGAGAGGCCGGAGGGGGTTTGGGAAGGGAGAGCCTGTGCAGGGAGGGATGGAGGGAGATGAAAGAGGATCCCAAGCCAGGGGCCACTGGGGGAAAACTGGGGAGCCAGCCCCTGAGCCTGGATCCCAGTGGTCCAGGTCCGTGGGAACAGTGAGGAAGGACAGCCGGGTCCTCCTCTCACCAGGGAGCGGGAGGTAGGTGAAACCCCGATTTACAGACTTGGGCTAAAAGGCAAGAAAGGCACCAAATTTTGAGGAAACCTGGATCAGGTTGGAAAGCAAACCTCAGCTCCCACTCCCCAAATAACCCCAGGCACAGCCAGAAGCACTCCCAGCATCCCCACAGCCACCCCCACACCTGGGCACTGGGCTGGCTCCCCAAGGGACCCCCAAGAGCCCCCATTCGGGGAGGTGGAGGCTGGGGAAGGAAGGGGCCAGCTCTCCCTGGCCCCGCTTTCCTCCTGCTGCCACCCCAAACCCACCCGGCACCCCGGAGCGATGCTGGAGCACCCACCTCTCTCGGAGCCGTGGTGGACATGGCCCAATCCGCTCTGGCTCTGCCTCCCTGTGCCGGGGCCACCCCGGGTTTGGGCCGGGAGCTCCTCGGGATCCCTCTGGGCAGGGGGACACCCCGCTCGCCTGTCCCCAAGCCCGGCACACAAAGGGCTGGGAAGCTGCCCCAGCAACCCCGTGCCTCCCCCGCTTCCCCACCGAAACCCAAAACCACCTATTTTTGTCTTTTCCTTTCTCCTTCTCGAGAGGTTTCCAGGCATCAAATGCTTCCCGGGAGCCCTTCAAAGGAAAAGCGGCTGCCCCATCCCATCCACTTGCTAAACCAGTCTGAGCAGTGCCGGGCGGGCGGGCGGGAGAGGCCCCGGCGGCCGCGACAGGGACAGGGACAAGGAACCGTGCGTAGGGACCGCGGTGATCCCAGAGCCAGGACATCGCCACCCCACTGCCCCTCTGGGGACACCGGGGTGCCATCAGCCAGCAGGACCCCCCAGCAGGCTGCAGAACCCCTCCCAGCCACTGCCCCATCAGCAGGGAAGCAGTTTTGGGGATTGATGAATTCTTCTCCCAGCCATGGAGAAGTGTAGGCAGGTGATGGGGGAAGATTCTGGCCCCCCAGTATCCCCAGTATTCCCAGTCGGGCGGTGGGGGAGCACTGGGAGACATCACAGCCCTCGGCAGGGAGATGGAGCAGCTGCTCCAGGTATTCCTGGGAGAGGAGGAGGAGGAGAGAGGTGAGGAAGCAGCAGGGCCTGAGGCTGAGGAGAGTTTCCAGGACAAATTCAGGGTGTGAGGAAGGGGACGATATTGACCTTTCTTCCCCAAAAAACCCAGCCCTGGACCTTTGGAAAACAACCGAGAGGGTTCTTCCTCACCGGGCACAACCCCAGGCACTGGAGAATTCCATGTGGAGCTGGATGCGCCCCTCAGGCCAAGGGATCTGGTAGCCACTGAGGGGCTTTGCTGAAGCTCAGGGACCCCCTCCCCAGAACAGGGGCGGCACATCCCTCAGGGGGTTCACCTTGCCCTGGGCACAAGCTGCAGGACAGTGCCGGGACACAGGGATGGGGACGGTCACGGTGACAGCCAGGGGGGTCAGGGGCTGCGGAAAGGGCTGAGACAGCCCCAGCACAGCACAGGGAGGAGCTGGAGACCCCAGGCTGAGCTTAAATGGGCCCGGAGATGTGG
This sequence comes from Cinclus cinclus, assembly GCF_963662255.1. Lineage (NCBI taxonomy): Eukaryota > Metazoa > Chordata > Aves > Passeriformes > Cinclidae > Cinclus > Cinclus cinclus. Next base: position 1,206,739 of record NC_085060.1, read on the forward strand.
GTGGGGTCTCAAGTGGAGCTGCTCAGGGCAACTAAAAACCCTCAGGGCTTCAGCCAGGAGAGGGGGACGGGGGGATAAGCAGCCTGGACCCCCGGGGATGGCGATTCCACCCCCCGGGAATGGCGATACATCCACCTACAGCCTTCTCACCGGCATTTTTAGGGCTTTTCACCCGTGCCGGGGGAGCACCGGGGCATCAGCGCTGCCCCAGCTCTCAGAGAAATTCCCAAGGAACGGGAATCCCTCGGCTCCTCCTCCATCCCTCGCCCAGCACGGGCCGCTGGCGCCACCGGGTGCCCGAGCGCTGCCAGCGGGTCACGGCAGAGCGGCCCGGCTGGCTTTGGGGGGCGAGCAGCCCCCCGGAACTGCCGGGGGTCCCAGCCCCACACACGGACCCCGGGGCGCTGGGGGTGGGCAGGAGGAAGGGGGGAACAGGGCCACCCCAAAACCAAACTGGGGAACGAAATCCGGGAGGGTCCTTCCGAGCATGGCTTTGTCTAGCAAAAGGTGAGCACAGAGCTCAAGTGCCCCAAAGCCACCACACGGTGACAGCACCCCCAAAGAGCGCCCTGTACCCCTAAAGGGCACGGCCCAAGAACCTGGCCTTGCCCCAACCCTGACCCGCAGTGCCAGCACGCTGTGGCCCCCGAGGGACCCCCAAACCCTGACACGCAGCCCCAGTGACACCCCTGAGGGTGCCCACAGGTACGTGCAGGAGAGCTCCGGGGGTCCCGGGGTGACGAGGAGCTGGTTTAGCCAGGGGGGGGCCCCGTGGTGGCTCATGCCGGGTACCCCACGCGTGTCCCGGGAGCCAGCGCGGGTTGCGGCGGGGCTGGGGGTCCCGGTCGCCCCTCGGTCGCCCCTCGGTCCGGCTGGCCGTGCCCGGCGCCTCCCGGGCCCTTTAAGAAGCTCCGCCCTCGGCGGAGCCCAGGGTGGGGCCGCGGGGCCCTTCAATAGGTGACAGAATTCCCGAATCCTCCAAAGTATGATTTCTTTTTCATTTCTGTAAGGAGCGTTTATATCTTTGTCATTTTTCCCCTCTGAAATAGGACATCTTTCAGGCAAAATCCCCAAAAAGCTTAAACTGAAGAATTTAGAGATTTTTCCCGTAGTATTCCTTAGTGTCCTGCATCTGGGTTGCTCAGCAGGATGAGGCTGGAGCCCTGTGGAACCCCAGCAGTGCCAGGGGCCAGGCTGCTGTCACCCACTCTGTCACCCTCTGTGCCCAACCCGTGAGCCAGGTTCTCCCCCATCCCATGGGGGATGTTTGTCCAGCTGTGGCCTGGACATTTTATCCAGAAGGACCCTGGAGAGACATGATCAAAAGTGTTGCTGAAGTCCAAAAAGATTCCATCTCCTGGCTTTCTTTGATCAAGCAGGAGGGATACCCTGTTGTAGAAGGAAATCAGGTTGGACAAGCAGGATTTCCCCTCATGAAGCTGTGCTGTCCTCCAGGTGTTTTCCTGTACTTCCCAGAATAATCTTTTCCATGATTTTACTGGGCACTGAAGTGAGACTGACAGGCCTGTGGGTTCTGGAAAACCAGGACAACAGTCCCCAGTTTCCAGCCAGCTGGTACCTCCTGGATTACCAAGACCATTCAAAACCATCACGAGAGGCTTTGTGACGGCACCAGCAACGCTTGGGAGGATTCTCAGATGAATCCCACCAGATCCCATGGTGGGATTCATCCCGTGGGGATCTCGAGCTTCCCAGGTCCCACAAGGATTTGGTAGGATCCAGCTGGAGCAGCAGATCCTGCACAAGTCAGGGGAGTTGATCATTCTTGCAGCTCAGAGCACTGGGATCCCCTTGCTCCATCCTCTGGACAGAGGATGGACAGCTCTGCCTTGTCCCTGTCCCCTTTGGGAGGTGACATCCTCACCCTGACCAGGCCCACCCACGGTATTTCCCCAGTGCCTCTTGCCATGAACAGATTTGAACAACCATTCCTCACCTGGCAGATTTCCAGGCACTCCTCCCCAGGCTGGGGTGGCTACAGCCAGGGGCAGCTCCCAGCACTTCACCTGCGCCCAACCAGACCGTCCCCTCTGGGACTGGTCAGGGACCACCTCAGGCCAGGGGCAAGTCCTGCCCATGGCACACTCGGGCTGCTGGAAGGCAAGCAGAGGAAAAGCACTTTCCCACGCAGCTGGGAGTTGTTTTCAGCTCCCTGAAGTGCCCCCCCCCCCCAGCCCATCCTCACACCAGTTTCCTCATGCCCACACGGCCAGGGCCAAAGCACCAGCTCAGATGGAGTTTGGGAAGCTCCAACTCCCAAGGAGCCCCCGCAGGGACTTCCCGAGCATGCGAGGTGCTGTGGTCCCCTTCCCACCACCCATCAGCTCAGAGCATCCAACCCCAAATACTGACACCCTTCCCAGCAACCAGGGGGTTGGCTGGGGAGGGATGGAAGAAGCACTCCTCAAAAACCATTATTAAAAAGCAAAGCGTGTGGCCACAGCCGCTGGTTTAACTTAGAAACACTTCAGGTGTCCCAGAGTCTTCCAAAAAACCCGAGAGCTGCTGGCCCTCGTTTCCCTCCCCCCCCCCCCACCCAATCCCACCCCCTCGTAGAATTCCATAAAATCAAAGTTCCATGTTCCACAAAATTTCCCTTTTTGTGGTGCTGATGGTCTCGTTTGTGGGTCACTGTCGGGTTGTGTTTCCCCCTTTCTTGATTCCTCTTCTCCTCCGGGCTCCGTGCCCCCAGCACTTCCCACTTCAGCACGTGCTGAAGGACACACTGAGAGCTGATGTCCCTTCTCCTGCTGGGACAGTCTGGAGATGGAATGGCCAACAGCTCCTCCACGGGAGGCTCATCACTCCCTGCCCGCCCCCCCGCCCCCCCCCCCCCAAGACGTCCTTTCCACGGCTCTCAGATTTTGCCCGCAGGCACTGGGAGAGGTGGGGCACAGGGAACACAGGAGGGGCAAAACGTGCAGGAGGCTGAACGGCCGCTGGGTGAATTCCAGGTGAGGAGTCAAGGAGCCTCCAGGCGAGGACAAACCCAGGAATAAAAACAGCCGGGGACAAGAGAGAAGGGGCAACAGTCCAGAATCCATTGTTTCCCGTCCCCTCCTGCAGCTCTGGCCCCGGCGCTCCCGCAGTCCCCGCCCCGGCCCGCAGGAGCCGCGGGGTGTGGATGGGCGGAGGGAGGGAGGCGCAGCCGGCTCCCAGCGCGGCGGGCAGCGCTCACATCATGACGTGCCGCCGGCGGTGCAGGGCCAGGTGGTCGGAGCGGGAGAAGCTGCGGTCGCAGTCCGAGCAGCGGAAGGGTTTGATGCCCGTGTGCTTGCGGAAGTGCCGGGTGAGCTCGTCCGAGCGGGCGAACTTCCAGGTGCAGCCTTCCCACGTGCATTTGTAAGGCTTCTCACCTGTGCCAGGGGAGCACCGAGGGGTCAGCGGTGCCACATGGAGTCCCCAGACCCCCTCACAGCAATTCCAGACGGAGAATACCCTCGGAACGCCCACCCCTTTGTTCAGGGATCCAGCACCATCCCTCCCCCAGCCCAGGGGGAATCCAGGGACACAAATCCCACCCTCACCTGTGTGTATCCTCCGGTGGGCTTTGAGGTGGGAGCTTTTAGTGTAGACCTTATTGCAGCCCTCGAAGTCGCACTGGTGGATGCGCCGTTTCTTCAGGTCCGGGGAATCGGCTCTGGGTCCCCGTGCCGCCGGCCTGCCGGGAGCAGGGAGAGCTGCAGCCACGGTCCCGGGGGGCTCAGGGGCCATAAAGGGGGATAAAGGGTGGGGAGGCACAGGCAGGAGGACACTCACTCTCTCTGGAGGTCCTGGAAGGGAGCCGGGCCACTCTCAGAAGCGCTGTCCTCGCTGTCGCTGTTCATGTCCATGGGGTACACGGAGCCAGGGTCCATTTTCACTGGAGGGGTCCGGGAAAGGAAAGCTTTAGGACACAATGAGGCAAGGGGTGAGCACGAAACAGAGAGATCCCCCAAAACACCCAGCCCACATCGGGGGTTCAGCCTTCCCCCTGCTCCTGCAGTGCTCCAAGCACTGCCCGTCCCTCCAGAGATTCAAATCCAACTGGGCACATGGAGAAACCCCAAAGGGAGGAAACAACTCGGGGGCACTGCTTTTGGCTGCCAGCTGCTGCCCAGAGCAGGCCAGATTCAGGCCCACCCACCCTGGATAAAGTGGGAAATTAGCTGGGAATATCCTGGGAAAGGGGATTGTGGGGGGCACAGGGAGCAGCTGAGCTGAAACCAGAGCTGCTGGCAGCAGGCAGCCAGTGGGAAGGGCAGGGCGGGCTGCCAGCAGCAGGATGGGTGGAGGACAGGCAGTGCCATGGCCTGTGTGTCCCTGCCCTCCCCACGTTCCCTGGGGGGCACAGGCTGGGGGCCGGCTGAGGGACTTTGTACTAAAGCGGCACACGGTGGTGGCAGGAACACTCCACGGTGAAAAATAAGATCCCCTTCAAGGGTGCCACTCCACGAGGCAGGACAGACACCCTCCACCCCCCAGACTGCAGGGTTCCCCCCAGGTGCCCTTACCAGACCCAGCGTTCTTGCCGTCCCCCCCGATGAGGGGCACGGTAATGGCGGTGACGCCGTCCGTGGGCACGGTGGTGTAGACGACAGGGAGGGACTGCACCACCACGGGGATGGTCTGCAGGTTGCCCATCTTGCTGGGCAGGTTGACGGAGGGGATGGTGTGGATGACGTGAAGGATCTGCTGCCCGCCGCTGCCCTGCGTGGAGGCCAGGATGGAGCCGGGTGAGAGGACAGCCGGGATGGCCGAGGTGGAGCTGAGACCGGAGGGCGGGATAGACACGGTGCTGGGAGCGGGAAGCGGGGGAGCCACCAGCATGGGGGAAGACTGGACCGAGGTCGGGGGCGGTGGCGGCGGGGCCGAGGCCGGAGCCACCTTGGATTTATTGAGGGAGAGATCGACGGGCTCGGCCTGGGGCTGGCTGCAGTCGCTGGCCAGCAGCTCCTCGGGGGGCTCCGTCTTGATGTCAGCCAGCAGCACCGGAGGATCGAGGGGGCCCTCAGCCAGCAGCGCCGACGAGCTCATGGCGGGCGTCGCCTTCTCCTGGCCCTGCAAGAGACCGGCAGTCCGTGAGGAGCCAGGGAAACTGAGGCACGGAGCGGGGGCGCAAGGGGGGTTTTTTTTAACGGGCTCTCACCAACCAACCGACCGGGGCGGTGCCTCGGGGCGGCTCCGGCGGGGCGTGGGGCCAGCCGGGGGTCGCCAGGCCGGGCATGGCGGGGCCCGCCCGTGCCCTGAGGCGGGGCCGGGCCCGCCCGTCCCTCACGGACCCGCCCGGCCCCTCACGGTGACCGCGGCGCGCGCCAAGGGCGGGAACCGCAAGCCCCGCCCCCCCGCCCGCGCCTTTGTGCCGGGCCGGCCCCGCCCCCCGCGGGCGGGGCGGGGTGGGGGCGTGTCCCGCTCACGGGGCGGTGGCGGCCCCGCCCCGCTCCTCCCCCCACCCCCCCCCAGCCTTAAAGGGGCCGCGCCCCCTCATGCTCCCCACCCGTACACCGCCCCCCCCCCCCCCAGCCCGGCCGGGGTCACTCACGCACTGACCCACGGGGCTGCCACGCGTGTCCGCGCTCACAGCTCCCCCCGGCCGCCCGCAGCACCATCTCCCGGGCCGCGCCGGCCGAGGTGCGAACGGCCCCGCGGCTCCACCTGGGCTCGGCCGCGGGTGGAGCTTCTTAAAGGGCCCGGCCCGGCCCTCGCGGGAGGCAACGGGCACGGCCCCACCCGCGGCGCGGCCGGCGCTGCGCCCCCGCGGGACCTCGACACAACCGAGGGATAAGAGGGACCTCCAATCTCACCGCAACCCCGCGCTGGGTCCCGGGGCACGCGTGGGTACGGGGATACCCCTGCCCAAACGAGCCGCTCGTCGCCCCCAACACTGCCCCGGGACCCCCCGGCACTGGCCCCGGGCCCCCCGCACGTACCTGCCCACGCAAGGACCGTCCCCGCCCGCGGAGCCCCCACGCACCGGCCTCGCGCGGCGGCCCCGCCCCGCCACACCCAGCGCCGCGCCCCGCGCACACGGCCCGGCCCCGCCCGGGAGGGGCGGCGGCTACAGCGCACCCCTGGCACCGGCACCGAGCCCTCCCGGTACCGGCACCGAACCTTCCCGATACCAGCACGCAGCCCCCGGCACCGAACCCCCCCCCGGCACCGGCACGGAACCCCCCGCTCACACACGGAGCCCCGAATTCACCGTCCCCATAAAACAGGACCCCCGCTCCAAAGTACCTCCACACTCAGGGCAGGGAACCCCTGCGAGTCCCCCACGAACAGCCAGGGACCCCCCCCAAAACACGCAGAGAGCCACGGAACCCCCAAACACAGCACCCCACGTATCACCATGGGCTCCCGCCCAGATACAGCCGAGAGCCCCCCAAAACACCCCAAAAAGAGCCAGAGACATCCCCCCTCCCCAGAACCCACCTATGCACCTGGGGACCCCCCACCACACAGAGCCCCCTCCAAACACACATCGCACCCCAAAACAGAGACAGAGACCCCCCCCCAGTACCCACGTATTGGGAGGATCCCCCCAAAACGTACACTTAGCCAGGGACCCCCACCAAACACCCCGTTAATCAGCCAAGGACCCCAAAACACCCCCCTCCCTCACACTCACAAATTACCAGCACCCCAAAAACACCTCCACTGTCAGGTAGGGACCCCCATAGTCCCCCACAAAATCCAAGGACCCTTAAAACACGCCCCCAAAAAAGGAGAGACACCGCACGTTTAGTCAGGGACTCCCCCACAACTGCCCCCCTCCTGGCAGACCCGCCCCCCAAAAACACACCAGGGATCACCCCCAGACAGACACCCACCTGCCCCCCGCACCTGGGAACCCCAATGTCCCCCCAATGTCCCCCCAGACCCCCCCTCACACACGGGGGGTACCCGCAAACAGACTCATGGGGGGTGCAAAAAGGACACCCCGTCCTCCCCTGGTGGCCCTCCCCTCCCCAAATTTGGGGGTTCCTTGCACCCGGGAGTTCCCCACAAACAAACTCACTAGGGGGGGTGTGTGCTAAAGGGACACGCCGTCCTCCCCTGGGTGACTCTCCCCTACCCAAATCTGGGGGTCCCTTGTACCCCAAAGCCCCGGCTCGCTGCCTCCCCCGCCCCCCAAATTCCACCATCGCTGACCCCTCGCTTTTATGGGTGAATTCCTCCGTCCTCAGGCTGGTGCACCCCAAAACCCAGGCAGGAGTGAGGAGTGGGTGCTCCCCTCCTCAAACCCGCAAAACTTTGGGGTGCTCCCAACACTTCGTGTCCCCAGCACCCCGAGAAGAATCAGTGTCCCCCTTTTTTTACCCTAAAACAGCTTAAGGAGGGATTTCGGATGACCTTGGGCGGGGGGGGGGGAGCGTGGGAAAACGCCTTCCACAGCCCCCCAACTAATCCCCTTCCCCCCGTTTTGTCCCCAGCGTGTCCCCAACCCCTCCCCCCGCTGCGTGTCCCCCACCCGTGGGCGTGGAGGGGTCACACCCCGCCGCCGCCGCCACACCCCCCCGTGGAATTTCCTCCGCGCTCCACCCTCCGCCAGCGGCCGCTCGGGATACGGCGTGGGGTAGGGGGGGGGGGGGGGGGCACGGAGGGGATACAGAGGAGGGGGGATCCCCGCGGGTGGGGGTACGGGGAGAGGGCTGGAGCCCAAATGGGGTCTGGCCCTTTAAGAGCAAAGGGCGTGGGAGGGGGGAGGGAAGGGCGGGGCCGCCGCCCGGTGTGACCTCCCAGCCGCGGGGGGGCGCCCTCCCCGGAAGCGCACGGTGCGTGAGGGAAGGGGGGGGACACCCCACGCGCGACCCCCGCGTGAGGGGGCGAGGAGGGAGGGGAGGCCTGAGGGGCCGCGGGACCCTCCCCCTCCATCCCTCCCTCCCTCCCTCCCTTCTTCGTACTCCCCTCTCCCCCCCTTTGGACCCCGCGCTCCCACACCCCCTCATCCCCCCACGCGCGTCCCGAGCCCCCGGCCCCACGCACCGTCCCCCGCGCCTCCTCCGAGCGCATCCCCGGCCGCCGCCGCTGCCCCCGGGGCGGTGCCGGGTGGGGCGGGGTGGGGCCCCCACGGGCGGGGAGGGGCCGCGTGGGGCGGAGCTCCCCTCCCCCACCCTCTTTTTTTTTTTTTTTTTTTTTGGGGTGGGGGTGCTGCCCCGCCCTTGAGGTGACATCATCGGCAGCCAATGGGCGGCTCCCCTCGCATCCGGCGTTGCCATAGGAACGCGCAGGATTTGGGGGAGGGGGGGTGCTGCACCCCAGTTTGCTCCCACTCCCCCCCCCAAACGGAGGGCACCCCAAAATCGGGCTGGGGGTGCTGCTGGGGGGCTGAGACCTGGACAACTTGTGGCAGTGATGAGGGGGAGCAGAGAGGATCCCCCCCCTCCATTTGGGGTCCTGTGGTCCTCCTGCACCCCCATCCACAGGGGCTTGGGGCACCTCCAAATCCGAGCACCCGCGGGTGTCCTGGGGGGCCACTGTCTGCAATCCTCCCCCAATCTCTGCCTCCTGAGCCTCCTTCACCACACAGGTAAGCCCCCAAATACTTGGGGTCCCCCAAGGTGGCAGAGCTGGGGGAGCCTCTCCAGAAGGCTGCAGCCGTGGGGGGCTGTGGGGGTCTTGGGGAGACCCTGGCCTGGGCTGGAGCTTCTCCCCCACTCATCCCACACTCCCTGGACCCTGCTGGTTTTCCAGCCTCTTGCCCCAAGGGGACCTGGCTGCTCTTTGGGATGTCCCCAACCCTGAGATGTCCCCACCCTGTGCTGAATTTGCCAGGGGTAGGCCCAGGCTGGGTTAATCACCCCATAACCGCCCCCCAAGTGCAGGACCCCAACCCCCAGCTCTGCCCCAGCTCATCCCCAGGGATGGGAAATCCTGGGGATGGGGACTCAGCCAGGTGTCCCCTACTCATGATGTCCCTGCCAGGGGTGACTCAAGGAGCAGGTGATGGCCACCAAGGTGGTGACCTTGGCACACACAGAGCTCATCCAGGGTGAGGAGGGGACCCCTGTGAGCCCCCGCTTCTGCCAAGCCACCACACCTCAACCAGGACCAAACTGACCTCTTTTTTTGTTAAAAAGCCCCTTCCCCTACTCAGGAAACAGCCAGAGAGGCACCAGGACAGGCTCAGGTAGGGACCCTCCCTCAGCCAACCTCCTCTGGGGAGCTTTTGGGGACCAGAAAAACTTTTGGGGGGGGGGGATGAGTGCACCCTACACCCAAAGGCACCCCCACCCCAGTGTCACCGAGCTGAAGGAGGCACAGGTGACCTCCCAAAAACCACAGAAGAAAGGGGAAGTAGGACAGGGGTTCCCCCAAGGTCCCGTCTCCTGCTCTCCCTGGCAGCTGCACATCCCCGAGGATGGATTTGGGCAGGAGGGGTTGAATGGTGTGGATGCTGCTCACGAGGTGCCTGCAAGCCACAGCTGAGCAGTGACAATCCAGGGTGACTTTGGAGAATCTGCCACTCCCTGGATGTGTTGGAGGAGCTGGTTCCAGCTGGAGAGCAGCGTGTGGCCACCACAGCCCTGTGTCCATCCCCCCAACAGCTCCAGGGGACAATTCTGTGCCACAGAGGAGCAAAAACAAGTGGAAGCATCCCCAGAGAAACCCTCAGGAATTGTCGCCCCTAAACAGCTCATCCTGGGGGAAACAGCCTGGAGCTGACCCCACTGGAGCCATCCATGCTCCGAGGCAAGAAAGAAATGATCAAAAAATCCTGGAAGTAGCTCCAAGACAAGCCCCGGGAGCACAGCCTGCCCTGGGGACCCACAGCAGCTCCAAGGGGAAAGGAACTGGGCCAAGAGGGGATTTATTCAGGAACTTGGTGACACATGGCATCAAGTTTCTCCTCATTCCAAGGTCAAGTGCTGAAGGAAAAGGTTGGATCACAGCCACCTCATCCAGGTTTAGGATGATGTTTGTGTGAGAAACATCTGGAGCAGGCATCTTTTTTTTTTTTTTTTTTTTTTTTTTCCTGAGGAGAAGAGAAAGGTGGAAGAGTTTTCCAGGAGGTGGGATGAGGGTGCTGAGCCTGACCTCCCAAATATCCCTGCTTGGAATGGAAGGAGCCAGAGCAGCCCCCAACCCAGGCTCCCAAAAAGGCCTGGAATCTGCTTTGGGAAGGGACAAAGGACACAGCTCAGTGCCATCAGAGCAGGCAGGGCAGGTGCTCTGACACAGCCACCCGTGTTTGTCACAGGCTGTCACTTAATGAGTGCAGTGGCACCTTGGCCACAGCAAAAGGATCAGGCTGATTCCCAAAGAGCCCCCAGATCCATGCACCTCAGGAAAAGGGATTTGAAGTAGAACAGCAGAACTTCGCCCCAACCCTCGCTGGGTCACTGTCCCAGAAGGCTCCAGCCCGGCCAGGATTTGGCTCCTGACAGCTCTGGCCACCTGTCCCTTTGTCACCTCTGCCCCACTCCTCATTCCCCCTTTGACATCATCCCACTTCCATGCGCTGCTTCCAGGTTTAATCCTTGAGGAAACCCAGCGGCAACTCCTGTCACCATGGCAATGAGGCAGCATTCCCACCGTCCCTCCTTCTGCTCCCAAATCTCTGCAACTGCGGCCTCTCCCGAAGCCCTTCCCAGTGGGATGGGATATTCCAGAGGCTTCAACACCCGCCCCATCCTCCTGCTCCGAGGGCAGGCTTGGAGTGTGGGAAGCCGTGACATTCCCAGCAGGGTCTGATCCCAGCCAAGTTCTGTCGGGGCTCGTTCCACGATTCCCACTCCAGTTATTCCACACCTGCATCCCGGCAAACAAACACAACCTCCGCTCATTCACAGCTCTCCAGCGGCTCCCTCGGGAGCAGCTCCCGTGGCACGGGGACGATTCCCACGGGAACTCCCCCAGGCCGAGGCACGGCAGCTGCCGGGTGGGCGGTGCGAGACGCGGGTGTCCAATTCCAGGGGGATGGAGCAGGGCTGGGAGCTCCTGCGCGGAGCCCCCAGGTTCCCCAGCCCTTTCGGCTCGCCGCTCCCACTCCTCGGCCTCGCCCCGGTGGATTTCTCCCCTCCCAGCGGGTGTGTGGGTAGGGATACAGGGAAGAGCCAGGCACGGAGGCACCACACCCTTTTTTACACAGCAATTCGATGGAACAAGAGGGAAAAAAGGGAGGGAGACGCTGCCAAGCGATTCCCAGTGAAACTCTGAAACGGCTTTCAGCCAAATCCCCCCAGAACCGCGAATGGAGCCATGCAGCTCCTACAGCTCTGCTTCCCAAAGCCGCCTCAGGATTTGGGAGAAAGCAAACCCACACTTCGCAAAGCTCTCGGATCTGAAATCCCTGGTAGCAAAAATTTATTTCCATGACCGAAGACGAGGAGAAATTTATAAACTTATTCTAGCAACCATCCAAGGAAGCTGTAAATATCCCATCACCTGGCAGCCACGCATCCACGAGGGCTCTGCCACACCCCCTGGGGGCACATCACCCGTGTCCTGCCTCCTTCCCCACCTTCCCGTGCCAGGGAACTCCAGGAAGGTCCTCAGCACATTCAGCCAACCTCCAGCTCTAGTGTCCAACGTGACAAGGAGAAAAAACAAGCAGCACACTCATTTCAAAGCCCAACAAAGACATGGACAGTGTTAGATTCTCCTAAAAAGAAGTAGTCCCGATGTGTTTTTTCTCCCCCCAAAGCCCCAGTGCCTGGGATCAGCGCATGAGCAGGCTGTGCTTTGGTCCATCCACCCTCTCCAGCTTCTCAAAGTGTTTCCTGGCGTTCCGGATGTTGATCAGCGTGGCTGCGGAAGCTGCGACGGAAAAGGGAAAGGGGAGATAAAAACAAATTAAAAAGGGGGAGAGTCACCACATCCAAATTCTGCCTGGCTTCAACAGCTCTGTCTGCAGGGTCTGGGGGCATCCTGCTGCTTCCCAACCAGGCAAAATCTACACTGGGATGGGCTGGACAAAATGTAATGGGAGATGGTCTGGATAGAATTTAATGGAGGAAGATTTGGGCAAAATTTGATGTGGGATGGTCTGGATAGAATTTAATGGGGAGTGGTCTGGATAAAATTCAGTGTGGGATAGTCAGGACAAAATTCGATCTGGGATGGTCTGGGTAAAATTTAATGGGGGATGGGTAAAAATTAATAAGCATGGGAAGGTCTGGGCAAAATTCAGCATAGAATAGTCTGAGCAAAATTTAATGTGGGAAGGTCTGGGCAAAATTTAATATGGCATGATCAGGGCTGTTGCTGATCCCAGAAGAACATGAGGAAAAGCCTCTCCCAGGGAGAGCTGCTCATCCCAGAGCTGCTCCCCAGCCCAGGAATGCCCAGCTGGTGCCTCACCCCAACACTGTCCCTAATTCCAGAAGTGAGGAGGGCAGGGAAGCCACAGCAGCAGGCCTGAGGAGCCCTGGGCAGTGTCCCTGGAGCCCCTGAGCTCCCAGCAGGAATTCCAAGGGCTGTGTAAACAGGGATCTGCTCCCAGGGGCTGCGGGCTGGCACTGCTGCACTCCTCCTTGGGATAAATAGATGCTGCTAAAATTAGAGCCTGTCCACCCCAGACAGCCCAGGCAGCCAGAGCAACACCCAAACATGAGCCAGCTCTGCTTCCTCCCCAAAAATCACCGGGGCTGTCAGCTCCCAGCTGCCCAAAATAGGTTTTAGGCACGACCTGCTCAGCCAGGTCTGGTTTGGTGGCTCCCTGTGACAGCAGCAGCAGCAGCTCAGCTGTGCCACCACCTCTGCAGGGTCCTGCTCACCCTCAATCCCTCTCTCTTCATCAGTTCTGTAATTAAAAACTATTTTTTAATGAAAGAAACACGGTTTGAACTGGGTAATTTCACCTTTTTTGAGGTTTTTCTGAGTTTTTTTTTATTTTTGGCTCTGACTTACGTATGGAGGGGTCTGACATGACCACCATCACGTAGGTGTTGGATGTGAAGATGTCAATGAAAGCAGCAAAGTTGGAGTTCCTGACCTCCATGCTCTGGAAAGAAGCTGCCAGCTTACTGGAAAACAAGGAAATAAAGGGGAATAAAAAAAGTAAATGAAGAGATTTTGTGCCCACGTGGCCAAAATCCCTGGTCTGAGCTGTTGGGAAGAAGGAGGAGCTGGAATTCCCACTTGGCAAGGTGTGGTTATAGCAGGGCTTTGGCTGGCCTTAGTTTTAAAGGGAAACTTCCTCAGTTTTGGGCCAAATGAGAACAGTATCAGCTGATTGTGCATTGAATGAAGGAAATTCCAGACACAAGCCCCCTGAGCAGGCCTGCTCCCTAAGGATACCAGCTCAGCCATTCCCAGCTGGATACTCTGGATGAGCAGCAGAAATAAGCATAAACAGGGAACAGCTGGAGACATCAGAACATCTGTAAACCCCCCCAGAAACTTCTCCATCCTATCCAGCTCCACACAGCCTCAGGATGAACCTGACTGTGCAGCTTGGGGGCTGCGTAAAGCCCAGCTTCCCACTTTTCCACTGAAAATAGGGATAAACCATGTCTACAAGCCCTGTCCTCCCCCCTGGAGCAGAGCTCTCCAGTTGCCATTCCCAGTTTGCAAGAAAAAACACTTTTGATCAGTTCAGCCCTGGAATTCCTCTGCCTTGATCCAACATAAGGAGGCCTGGAATAAAACAGCACCAAACCTCTCCCACCAGAGAGGTTAAATTAATGTTTCATGATTTGTTTTCCAACAGTATTCCACCCTGGCATTCCAGCTGCTGAGGAGTCAAACTGGGATTCTCTGGAAAAAGCTGGGATAGCCCTGATCTCCTCAGTGCTGATGAGAGCAGCTCACCTGCAGCTCAGCTTGAACTGTTTGATGATGTTGCTGATCTTCTCAAACCTGTGCACGTCCCGCTGCTCCTTGCACTGATAGTGGGAAATCACCTGGAAAAGGGGCACAGCCAGTCAGGGATTCCAGCCCAGCTCTCCCACAGCAATTCTGGGAAAGGCTAGGGAGCAGGGCAGGGATTCCCTGTGCCTGACTGCATGTTGGGAAGTGTTTACAGCAATTCTTGTAGAGAATTTCTTGTGGAGAAACTCAGTGACAGGATCAGCACACACAAAGGATGGCACAGATCTGCCAGGTGACACCACTGTCCCCTAAGGGCTTTGCCTCAGCAGCAATTTAAATCTTGATCCAAAAATAGGTGGAAACAGAGGAAAAAAAAATGTGTCCATCACCTTAGGAACGGGCTAAGTGCTGTGATAGATTTTCCCTCAATTTAACAGGTTTTTTAGGGTTTTTTTTTCTTCTTCTTCTTTCTCTTAACCATCACTTTTTAAGCTTTCCCAGTTATTCCCACAAACAGCTTTAGCCACATTCAAGACTTGCAATTCCCAGTGTTAAATTTCCTTCCTAAACTTCCCAGATGAGGTTTTTTTCACTACAATTTAAACACCATTTCAGAATAAAATTTTTGGAGTAAGATTTCCCAAAGAGATTTTCAGAGGAAGATTTCCCTTCAAGAGAAAAGAGTCCTGGGAATGTTTAAATACATGAAAATAAGGAAGGAGCTTTTTAAGAAGTCACCATTGCACTTAAATTAGGCACAGAATTTTTGTAGCAAAGATAATTTCTTTCAGTTAAGAATGTCCTTTTGACAATCACACTGTCACACACCCCAAGGTGGAACCATTTGTTATCTCCAAAAGGTCAAAAAGCAGAACTTGCCAGGCATGGCAAGTGTTTGTTTCTGATAGTTTAAGGAGGAAGAAAAGTCATGGCTCCTTTCCCAAATTCCCTCCATCCTTTCCAAATCACCAGCAAGGAAAACGCTCCAAAAAATTCAAATATTTCCTTCAGCTCAGCAAGAGTGAAGAGCCCAGCCCAGCAATCAGGAATATGGACAAACACCAAGCTGGTTTTATCCAGCACCTCTGCAGAAGGATTGGGAGCACAAGGACCTGGAAAAGCATCACAATCCCATGGCTGATCCTCCAGCCATGCTCTGCATTTGCAGAGCATCAAAACTCCAAAGAAATGAGGTCCAGCTCAAATACCCCAGCAGGAGGAAGTGAAAAGGTTTGGTTTTGAAGCTACAAAAGGTTCCTGCCTTGTGCAGAGAGGGATTCTCAGGGCAGTCCTACCACAATGAGGACATGAAACACTCCCAGTTCCTGCAAAAGGAAACCCCAACCAAACCAGCTCAGCTGCTGCAGGGGGGAATTTTGGAATGGTCCCACAGGCCCCAGTGGCTGCCTTCAGAATCCCAAGGTCTGGATCAGGGCATTCTGCACCTCCCAGCTCCCATGGAATCCCACAAGGGCTTGGCTTGGAAGGATCTCAAAGCTCATCCAGTTCCAACCTGACACCTCCCACTGTCCCAGGCTGCTCCAAGCCCTGTCCAGCCCGGCCTTGGGCACTGCCAGGGATCCAGGGGCAGCCACAGCTGCTCTGGGAATTCCAGCCCAGCTCCTCCTTATCCGAGCAGCCAGGAATTCCTGCCAAATATCCCACCCATCCCTGCCCTGTGGCAGTGGGAGCCATTCCCTGTGTCCTGTCCCTCCATCCCTTGTCTCTCCAGCTCTCCTGGAGCCCCTTCAGGCCCTGCCAGGGGCTCTGAGCTCTCCCTGGATCCTTCTCCTCTCCAGGTGAGCACCCCCAGCTCTCCCAGCCTGGCTCCAGAGCAGAGGGGAGGGAAAGGGAGGCTCCATCCAGGGAATTCATCCCAGGAACTCACCAGGAACGTGGCTCTCTCAAACAGCAGCACCTCATCTGCCTCGATGATCTGAGCAAAGTTCCTCAGGTTCATCTCCAGCTGCTGCACGTTGGGGATCAGCTGATAGACAATGCTGGACCAGGCCTGGACATGGAGACACAGAAAGGTCCCATCAGCTCCTCTCCTCCTCAGCCTCTCGTGACAAATCTGCTCCCAGAGGGATCTTTGGCACTTCTGGGTGCTGACAGCCTGGGCAAGGCTGAGAAGCTTCTCCCCCTCTCCGTGCCCAGGTCCCAGAGGGAGCCCAGACCTGAGGAGACCTTTCCCTGGCTCCAGTTCTTCTCCAGCAGGCAGAGAAACTACAGTGCTGCTGAAGAGACTTCACTCATCCCTGGTTTAACTTGGGAATGCTTCTGTGTCTCTTTCTCCCACTCGAGTTTCCAGAGATTTTGAATCCTGAGCAAGGTCAGCACACAGATGGACACTTGGCAGCTCACCCCTGATCCAAACAAAGTTCCACCTTATCCCAGAGGGCCAGGAATAAGCCCAGGAGGGACTGGGGGTGCTGGGATCAACATCTGTGCTCACCCACACTCGGATTTTCCAAGCTCAGCCTCCCCTCCCTGCCCAGCTGCTGACCCAGCTGTGGGGCAGTGCCCAACCTCACCCTTCCCGAGAGCCAGGGGATATCTGAGATGCTTGTCTGCCAAATTCCTGATATTTACCACACGCTCCTGACTTTTTAAAATGAATTCATTAAACCCAGGATTCATTTGGGTTTAATTGACACCCTGCAGAAGCAGCTGCTGCAGAGCTGAACACACCAGCAGCAGCTACAGGGATCCTCCTCCTGCTCTTGCTCCAAGTGGGAAGGCAGATGTGGAGAGGAAGGTGCACCAACCTTGTAAAGTGTCTCATCCCAGATGGAAGTTCTAAAACAAACACATTCCAAGGGCCGGGAAAGGCGCTTCAAGTCTTCCTCACGCTCCTTAAAAATCTGGGAAACAAAGAGAGTTTAGGGATTGAGTGTGAATGTTCCTACCTGTGCTGTAGCTGCTGTATGCATTTATGGGATGAGTTTCACATGGATCTCTGGGATACAGCAGGGGACTGGCCAGGAACCTTCCCAGGGAGCAGCAGGGCCAGGGATGTCTTGCTGGAAGACCCTAAAATTGTCTGGGTTGGAAGGAGCTGAGGTGTGCTGGGAGCTCTGGAACCAGGCAGGAAAGGCTTCTTTTGTCCCTAAAAATCACCACTGCTGTTCTCCACTGGATTCTAGGATGACACACTTTTAAAAAAGGCAGGAAAAGCTCTGAGCATATCTGAGAAAACCTTCGAGGAACAGCCCTGAGGTGTGACCCACATGGCACAAGGGATGCATTTCCATGGCAACCACCAGCTCCTCACCAGATCCCGCTGGTCCTCCTGCACCAAGTCCATCTTGTGCACCAGGCAGAAGATCTTGGCATCGGGGGAGTTCTGGAGAATGGCCTCCAGGCAGGACTGGTAGTAGTGCATGTCCTTCTCCAGCTCCCTGCTCTCCACATCAAACACGTAGATCAGCACCTCCACGTTGCGGAAGATGTTGTCCCTCTGGCTGGTGAAGTAGTTCTCCATGAAGGTGTCCTGCCTGAGGGAGCAGAGCAGGACATTCCCTTTAGAGCAGCTCCTGCCTGGCATCAGGAGTTTGTGGGAAATGCCTCCTGCCAGCAAGGCAAGGCTGGGATTTGGAATTGCAGCTCCAGGCTGGAGCTGTGTGCCCTGAGCATTCCCAAAGAAAGCTGGAAGCTCCTGGAGAGCGTCAGCCCCCACCCAGTCCCACAGGAAGCTGAAGCTTCCCCCATGTCCTGCTGCTTCTGGCTTTAAGGAGCTGTCTGTGAAACCCCATAGACGTAACCCAAAACATCAGTTCAGCCTTAAATCCCAGGATTTAAATCTCCTTTAACTCTGGCTGAGCATGGCTGAGATGATGGAGCTGAAGAGGGGACAGCATTCCTTAAAAAAAAAGCTGCTTCCAGGAGCCACAGGATCAGCCTCCAGCATGGCCTCTCTGCACAAATCCCATCTGGACTGAGCTGGAGATGAGAAATTCCAGCACCTCAGCAGGAGAAGAGCATTCCCTCAGCACCACCTCATCCCAGGGAGAGAAGAATCCACTCTGTTCCATCCCTGATTCCCCACAGCCTCCCCCAAAAGCTGGGAAAGGCCAGGAATAATCAGTACCTACCCTCCACAGTCCCACAGGTTCAACACCAGGTTTCCCAGGAATCTAACGTGGGAATGCTCCACATCAACTGCAAAGAGACAGGAATTCACTGCCTGCACCACACACCCGGGGCAGAGCAAAAAATCATGGGAATCAGCACAAAATCATGGAATGGGTTAGGTTGGAAGGGATTAAAGATCTCATTCCAGCCCCTGCCACCTTCCACTATCCCAGGTTGCTCCAAGCCTCGTCCAGACTGGCCTTTGACACTTGCAGGGATGAGCATTCCTCACAAAACAGCCCCAGTTTGTAAAATGCCACAAAAACACCATTTCCCAGAGGAACTCAGGCCTCCCTGCCCATTGCTCTCCTGAGAAGTGCAGCTCCCTTCAATCATACATTCCTGATCCCTGGGATATTGTCTGAATGACTCTGCAGGGCTTGAAGCCATCTTTATAAACAAAGCAGGAACACAGGGAATGTAAACTTCAGGAAGAGGCCAAATTTATGGCAAAGAGGAAAATTACACCAATCCCTGACATTAAATCCTCCCAGACCCTTCCCAGTGAGAAGCACCAGATCCCAACAACTCATCCCCTTCTTCCACAGGAATCACTTCTCGCTCTTTCCCAACAAAGGCTTTGGAAAGGGAAAAAGGCATTCATTAAGCCCAGTGCATCATCCTGACACAACCATGGGGACATTGCAGGATCCCTGGATACAGCAGCAATGTTCCACCAACACAGAGGAGGCTCTGACAGCTGTAGCTGCACCAAAGGCTGCTTCCTCATCCCAAAAAAAGAGGGAGTTAAGGATAAGAGTTGAACAATAAAGCAGCAAAGCCAACCCCAGCACTGTCTTTCCCTTCCCTCCTCTTCCTGCCTGTCCCTGGCTGATCCCGAAGCTCCCAGCAGGGTGTGGCAGCTGGGAGGACCTGCAGGGACACACCCGACCCAGGGATGTCTGCAGGGAACGGCCCTGCCCCTCTAATGAGGGGGTTGGAGCCCTGGCATCTGGGAATTGGGCCGGGAATTCCTTACTGGTGGCCCCCAGGCGCCGCGTGTCCCGGGCGATGTAGTTGGCAAAGATAATGGATCTCATGCTGGTCTTCCCAGACCCACTTTTACCCATCAGCAGCACCTGCAGAGAGGGAAAGCAGGAAAAATGAGTTCCCACAGAGCACTGAGTCCTTCCCAGCTCCCTGGAGTTGACACCTTACTGCCAAAGCCACCAAACACAGGAGTGGCACATTCCAGCTGGGAATGCACCTGGAGAGAGGCAGAGAGGAGCGCGTGGGAATCAGGACAGACATCCCAATCCTGCTGTCCCTGTCCATCCCAACCCTGCTGTCCCTGGTCACTGGGCCGTGGTCAGATCCAACACTTTTTTCAAAAAACATGGAAAGGACTCAGGAAATTCCCAGCTACCTGATGGCTTTGGTGGCACCAAAGGACTTTAAAGGTGAGGAACAGCTTTGTCTCAACCCTTCCAGACCATATACAATCCTTCACCCCCTGGTTTTCCACCCCAAACTCTCTGTCCTGACCAGAAAGGGTTGGGAGGGACCTTAAAGATCTTCTAATGCTGCTCTTCCCACAACATAACTGGTTTTCTTTTCCCCAAATACCAGGGACATTCCCAGTTTCAGGTGCCAGAAGACCAAAACAAAAAAATAAATGGAAAAGTAGATGAGACAGCCCAGGTCAGGGTCCCCAGAGCAGGGGAGACTCTTTATGGCTCCAGTGACGCCTCTCCAGAGGAGACTCTTGGCTCCATGAGGTCCCATCCCTGCAGACCTCAGGGGAAAGGAGAGGCAGCCAAAAAGTAGGGAATGCAGGGGGTGCGGATGAGGGGACACAGTCACACCAGAGACAGTCACACCAGGCAAGGCTTTACATTGCGATCTAAAAATAAAAATTAAACAAAACAAACCCATCGGCGGCAGCCAACGCAGCCTTGCTCACAAAACCCAGCTGTTCAACGAGTTCCAGTTACGAAGCCAAAACCAGTTTTTGGCAGCAGCCCTGCAAGTCTCCCATCCAGGAGGGATTTCAGGAGAACAGCCCAGGTTCCCTCCCACCCTCACCCTGGGACAGGAACTGCCACAGGCTCAGGATAAAAGCAAGGCAGAATTCCCCAATTCTGAATGCTCAGGTCATTCCTGCAGCAGCTCCAGGCTGGGAGTACCCTGGCCAGAGGGAAGCTGCCCACAGGCTCCAGGATTTGGCAACAAGGAGTGTTCCTGGCTGTTCCACATCCAGGAAGGCTGGGGAGGCCATCCCAGCATGCTGCCTTGTCCTGTCCTGTCCTGTCCCCTGAGCTGATCCCAGAGAACAGCCAAGATCTTATTTCACAGCACCAGCACAAAATCCCAAGCAGAAACTCGATGCCACCCTGAGGCATGGCCCAAAGCAACCCAAATTCCCAAAGTTTGGGCTGCAGAGGCCTTGCAAAGGGGTCGGCCAGCAGCACGGAGAGCCAGGCAGGGAACCCAATCCCACCTCACTACGGAAAAGCAGCCAGAGATTCCTTTAAGAATTATTCCTTTAAGAGCTCTGGATGTTCTCCTGCTTGGATACACCCACCCCTGCCATTCCCAGAGCTGCTGCTCCATCCCCACTGTTAAATTTCATCCTGCCGGGAGTCCTGAGGGAACTGGGGGCTCCTGGGACAGGAGGGTGCCCCAGGCACAGGGAAGGGCTCGGAGCAGATCCTCCTCCCTGAGCAGGGAGGGTTTTGCAACAGCCCCAGCAGCACCCGGGGAACAGCAACTGCCAGGGAAGGCTCTGCACTGAGCCAGCCCACACCCAGGCCGGGATTAAACCCGGTTTCAACTCCTGGCACTTCCAGCAGAGGATGCAGCGCTGACCCCGAGAGGCTTCCGAGGCACCGGAGCCCCAGCCCGAGGGATGGATACAACAAATGGTGTTCATGCACGGGGATAGAAAACGGAATCTCCCTCCTTCTCTTTACCTTTTTCTTCATGGCTGTGCTTGGCATCACACACCTGCCGAGAGAAGGCCACCTTGGATCGCTGCTTTCCACATACACAGGCTCCAATCCCAATCCCAATCCCAGTCCCAGTCCCAGTCCCATCCGCGGTACTGGGGAAACGCTGACACAGCCCCTGCTCCCTTCCCTTGCTCCGGGCCATGGGGAACTCACACTGCCCCTTCCCCGCGATGTTCCTCAGCCCTTTCCTCTGGATGTCCTTCCATTCCCCGGGGATGTCCTGCAGCGGCACCCCCAGGATTCCCCCGGGATGTCCCACAGCCCCATCCCCACAGTTCCCCCGGGATATCCCGCAGCCCCATTCCCGGGATCCCCCGGGGATATCCCACAGCCCCATCCCCGGGATCCCCCGCGATATCCCGCAGCCCCATTCCCGGGATCCCCCGGGGATGTCCCGCAGCCGCCCCCGGCCCCGCCGGGCCCCGCAGTGCCCGCGCCCCCCGGGCCGGGCCGCGCCCCGCTACCTTCGGCGGCGATGGGCGGCTCGGGGCCGGCTCGGGGTGCGATGCCGGTGGGACCCCGGTAGCTCCGGCGGCTCGGGGGGCGATGCCGGTGCGAGCCCGGTGGCTCGGGGCGGCTCGGGGGACGCTGCCGGTGCGGACCCCGGCAGGCCGGGGCGGCTCGGGGCGGTCGGGGGGCGCTGCCCGGGGCGGTGGCGGTGCCCGGTTCGGGGGGCCGGCCTGTCCCGGGGCTGTCCCGGGGCTGTCCCGGGCCTGTGGCGGTGCCCCCGTCCCGCCCCCCGCGCTCACGGGACCCAGCGCTCGGCCACCGCCGCCGGTCACGTGAGCGCCCGCGCGCGCCCCGCCCTCCCGACCCCTCCGGCGTCACGTGACGCGGGCGCGCGCGGGGCGGCCGAAGGCCCGGCCGCCATGTTGGGTGAGGGCAGCGCCTTCCTAGCAAGGCCGGGGGCGTTTACTGGGGGGCTCCCGGTGATTCCCGGTGATTCCCGGTGACTCCCATGGAACGGCGGGACCGCCCCAGCGATCGGCGGGGCGGACACCAGCGCTTTGGGGCGTGCGGGTAGGGTGCTTTTCAGCGCCTCCCATATGGTCTAGCGGTTAGGATTCCTGGTTTTCACCCAGGCGGCCCGGGTTCGACTCCCGGTATGGGAAGTTCAATCTTTTCCGTCCCGACAGGAAAATCCTCCTCTTCTGCCTTTTTACCAAACCTTCCCTCTCAAAACCCCTTCACGCCTTTTTTTCCCTCCCACCTCTACAGTAAATTTTCTCGGCGTCAAGAGCGTTCTGAAGCGCTTTGCCACTGCAAACGCAAGTGCATTGGAGTTTCAAGTGCATCGGAGCACAGAGCCCGCAGCTAATTAACAAGCTGTTAATTGGCTTCTTCTCTAAATCAAGCAAGGAAATTCCTGCTGGTGTCCCACGGCGTGTTTTAAATCGCCCTGACTTGCTCAAGGCAAACAGGATTGTGCTGAAGATACAGATATAGAAATTCATACATGATATATACATTTATACACGTGGGGGCTCATTTACTGCTGAAGGGATTCCTGGCAGCTCCCCAGAATCTGTGGGACTTGGAGATCTGCAGAGATCTGCTGGGGTTTCTTGGCTTCCAGAGATCCTGGGAGCTCCGGGGCTGCTGCTGCTGCTGCTGCTACAGAGCTGGGGCCATCACCTTTTGTGTCCCCTTAGAGCCATCACCTCGGGTGTCTCCCTGAGCTTTGTCACCTTGTGTGTCCCCTCCCAGGGCCATCAATCACCTCGGGTGTCCCCTTTGAACCTTGTCACCTTGTGTGTCCCCTTCCAGGGCCATCAATCACCTCGGGTGTCCCCTTTGAGCCTTGTCACCTTGTGTGCCCCCTCCCAGGGCCATCAATCACCTCGGGTGTCCCCTTTGAGCTTTGTCACCTTGTGTGTCCCCTTCCAGGGCCATCAATCACCTCGGGTGTCCCCAGTCACCCTGTACTGTCCCCCTCGAGCTCTGTCACCCTGTGTGTCCCCTCTGAACTTTGTCACCCCTCTCAGAGCCACCAATCCCTCGTGTGTCCCCTCTCAGAGCCTCATCACCCCTTGTCACCAAGCCTTGTCACCTCGTGTATCCCCCCTCAGTGCCTTGTCACCCCCTTCCCCAGCTCTGGCACCCCATCCCCTCCCTCCCTCTCTCCCCTGGCAGTTTCAGCTCCAAGGAAATTCCAGCCTGGCAAACCTTTAACTGTTTAATGGGTGGCAAAGGCAGCAGTCCAGGTTTTTAGGCTTTCTGAAGCTTTTTTTCCCCCATCCTGTTCCTTAAAGTTTTTTAATCCAACACGGACCAAAAAAAAGGGTTTAGATTTCTTCTTTAGAAACCAGGAAAGATGTCAGGAGAACACCCACACCCCCTTCCTTTTGGTATTTGATCTTAACAAATATTTTCTATTTACATTTTAAATATCCTTGTCATACCTCAAATTGCAGAGTTCTCTCTGTCTCTGGGTGTGTTCATTTTATATTCACACAAAACAAATCCCAGGAGCAGCTGTGACAATGACTTCGTGTCCCCTAAAACTGGGCCAAGGTCCATGAGAGTTTGGAGCCATTTCACCTCTTTGTTACTCTTGAACTCTCAGATATCCCAAATAAACAGAAAAAAAAAATCCAAATCTGATTAGCTGTGAAGTGGGAAGATAATAAAATGTGGTTTGTTTCTTTTTTCTCTTCCACCACTCCCCTCCCTTCCTTCTGGACCTCTCATCAATTTTTAAAGCAGACTTTTGAAGAGAATTGTCCAAAGTCAGAATATTCTGATGAAATCTAATTCCCTGATGTTCTTGTAGAACAACTTGTCTCCAGTTTTGGAAGTGAGTTTCTGAGCTGCACAATGACAACATTCACTTGCTGCCAGCAGCTGCTCTGAGCTGTCCTTGTCCTTCTGCTCACAGATCCTCTACACTCAAGTTGCTAATTTTTGAAGTTTTATAGGCAAAATTTTCACAAAAGCTGTAAAAAGTGCAGCTCTGGGGGTTGTGCAGAGGTAACCCCATGCTCCAGGAGCCAACTGCAACCCCAGACAAGCACTGAGCACTTCAAACTCCTGTTTTTATAATTATGGCTGCACCACAAAGAGCTGAAAGGGGTGGAGCTCCACTCGCCCTGTATTTGGGATTTAAGGCTGTTTGCACAAAGATTAAAAAATAAAGGCACCAGCACGCCCATCACCTTTAGCAGCAGCACAGGAAAGCAGACAGGAAATTGTGCTCAATCCCAAAAATATCCCGATTTTTTTTAAACTCAGCCCACAGGATCAAAATAGCTCAATCACCAGGTATTGTTTAATTGGCTTCAGTACTGCTCTCAAATAAATCAGTGACCCCACAGAATCCTTTCTGTCAAGGAGAAAAAAAGCCCAAACTGAGCTGCCAAAACTCGGAAGACCAAAACATTTTTGTGTGAAATGCTTACAAAAAGCAGCCTGGGGTTTGCTGCTCTCAGGTAAAAGTTGTGCTCAGGGTTCAGCAAATGCCAAAACTCTTTGTTCCAAGGCTCTCTCTGCCTCCTCTGCGGGGTTTTCTTCACTGAATGTTTTCATCTCTTTTATGGAACAGAGAGCCACAAAATGAGCTGGAATGTGTTTCAGAGCTGTCAGTGTTGCCCCTTATCCGTGGCAAGGGAATGAGGCACCTTTAGAGCTCTGGGCAATTTTAAACTAGGAGAAGTCACCAGCCAGGCCTTCCTTTGTCTCCTTGGCCCCACCCTGACTACAGGGGAGCAATAAATGCTATTTAAATCCAGGGCAGCAGTGCCCTGTGTGTAACACTCGCTCCTTCCAATGCTCCAAAAATCAGCAAAGTCCTCTGAAGGACGCAAGGTGTGCTGACGGGGTGAAATCTTTGTGCCAAATTAGCACAAAATCATTAATTAAAAAATCCCAGACTGGTTTGTGTTGGAAGAACCTTAAAGCTCATCCAGTGCTATCCCTTCCACTGTGCCAGGGTGGCATTCCCTAGGAACACGTGGATGTCACAGAGCTCAGGCTGACAGGAACTGCAGCCTCTGCCACCCCCTGTTCAGCTGGGGGTGACCTCTTGTCCTGCAGTAACTCCAAGGGATCACACAGTGCAGGGGAAAAGGAGGGAACCAGGGAATGGCCAGAGCTCTGTGAACAGGTGAGAGCCTCCAGCACCACACAAATTCCCAGCTCTGCTTGCAAAGCTGCTGCATCCCCAGCCTTAACCATCCTAAATTTCCTAAACATTCCTGTCTTGTCGCCTGCTTTGAAGGCTGCAGAATCCTTCCCCAAACCTGTGGGGATTACACAGGACAAGTGGAGATTGCACAGAGCTGCTAATGAGCTTGAGAGATCTAGATGCCAACCACAGCTTGCGCTTTAACCCTCTGTGCTGTAAATCAGCAAAATATTCACCCCAGCTCAGGGGCAGGGCTGGACATTCCTCCTCTGCATGCTGCCAAGTGTGGGGCGTGTGCCAGCAGCACAACATGATGTGGGGAAGTTCATCCGTGGATAAATCCCAGCCTGGAGCAGCTCCTTCTCTTGCCCACCTCCGACTCTACTTTTGGAGATCATTTGCCACCGGGTTTCTGCGCTTTCTCTGTTGCCTGGAGCTCCAGGACACCGCAGCCGCCTCCTCCACATCCAGCCTGGAAAACTCACCCCGGCACCAGCACCGCACCAGCCTCTTCCACAGCACGTTCCTCAGGGGAGACGTTCCACCCACAACAAGGCTCCTTCCTTTCACCCTCCTAAGGGCCACCAAAGCCACCGTGTGACCACTGGGATCCTTTGGTCTAAGTACCGGAGCCCAAACCCGCTCCCGGACCCCAAAATCGCTCCCGGTTCTTTCGCCGCCTCTTCCCGGAGCACGCCCCCCCTCAGAGCCCCTGTGACTTCACGGCCGCGCCGCCGGCTGCGATTGGTCGCTTCTGTCCCCGCGCCTGCGCACTGCCGCGGCTGAGGCGGCGCTGCTTCCGGGTTGCTGGGGCCGGTACCGGCGTTCCCGGTGCCCGCGGCGTTCCCGGTGCCCGCGGCGTTCCGGCCGGGCAGTGCAGTGCAGTGCAGTGCAGTGCAGTGCAGTGCAGTGCAGTGCAGTGCAGTGCGGTCCCTTCGCTGCCCGCGCCGTGCCGGAGGCGGGGCGGTGCGCACGGGAGCGGGCGCTGCGCATGCGTGAGGCGCGCCGCTCCTGGCGCCCCCTGGCGGCGGCGGCGGGCGCCCTGAGGCGCGGGGCGGGAGCGGCGCCCGGAGCTCCGTGAGGGAGGGATGGGTGAAAAGCAGCGGGATCGGGCCTGGGAGGAGCTCGCTGGGTCTGGGACGGGTTTCCGAGGCAGGAATGAGCACAGACATCAGAAGGAAGAAGCTTTGCCGGAGCTGCCGTGCCCAGCCGGGCTCGGGGGTGTTCCGGCAGGTCACCCAGAGCCGTTCAGCAGTTTTTAGTGACAAAGTCCCTCTGCAGTGAGTGCCCAGGTGCCGCAGGCTCTGTCCGGCCCCACAGCCCAGAGCAGAGACTGGAGGTGAGGCAGGAACATCCCACGGCTGGAATTTAGCAGGACTTTTCCTTCTTCTGCAGGTTCTGGTGACATTCCCCAGACTGCCTTGCTGCTCCATTGTTTCATCCGGTTCACCAGGGATCACTGAGACAATCCCGTTCCCCTCCTGGCACCATTTGTTACCCTTGGTTCCATCTCTAGACCAAACAGGAACTTTTAATTTAATTCAAATGAGATTCTAAAACACTTAAGCATCATTTCACCACCTTCTTTTTGCTTTTCATCTTTTCTTTCCTCTCTCTTTCTTTCTTCATTTTTTCTTTCTTTTCTTTGTTTTTATTTTGCTTTCTCTTTGTCTCTTTTTCTGTTTTTAAATTTATTTTTACATCTAATTTTTCCACCTCTTTCCTACCTCTTTCCCTTTCTCTTTCCCACCTCTTTCCCTTTCTCTTTCCCACCTCTTTCCCTTTCTCTTTCCCACCTCTTTCCCTTTCTCTTTCCCACCTCTTTCCCTTTCTCTTTCCCACCTCTTTCCCTTTCTCTTTCCCACCTCTTTCCCTTTCTCTTTCCCACCTCTTTCCCTTTCTCTTTTCCACCTCTTTCCCTTTCTCTTTTCCACCTCTTTCCCTTTCTCTTTCCCTTTCTCTCTTCCTTTCTCTTTCCCTTTCTCTCTTCCTTTCTCTTTCCCTTTCTCTCTTCCTTTCTCTTTCCCTTTCTCTCTTCCTTTCTCTTTCCCTTTCTCTCTTCCTTTCTCTTTCCCTTTCTCTCTTCCTTTTTCTTTCCCTTTCTCTTTTCCACCTCTTTCCCTTTCTCTTTTCCACCTCTTTCTCTTTTCCTTTTTCTTTCCCTCTTTCTCTCTCCTCTTTTCCCTTTATTTTTCTTTTTCCTTAAGAAAATATTTTTATCTCGCCGCTTGCTGTTTAATGCACAACTCAAATCTTTTTGAAAACAGTAAATTCCATATTTAAGCTCTGATTGCTGGATAGGGAATCCCCCAACACCCTTTAGGTCAAATCTCTTCATGTGATTCACATTTATCTCTAAAAACCACAGGTTCATTATCCAGGGTTCAAGTTCCACCCTCATTGCTGAGAAGCAAAACTCTCAGACCAGTCCCTAAAATTTTGCTGGAAAATGCAGCTTCTCCCTTCTCAAAGTGCTGGAGCTGTCCCATGGGAAAACCTGCCAGAAACAGGGAGCAAAATAAAAATAAAATATCCCCTGGCCCTGAGGTAGGTCAGCACACGCAAATGTCCAGCATCGCCTTCCCAGGCTGAGAGAGCAGCTTTGGCCAAGGAAAAACCCCTTTGGTGCTTTCCCTCCCATCAAAAACACCCCAAAACCCCCCAAATCTGAATGGGATGAGCTGCATAAATCAGGATTAAAATCACATTTAGGGCATTTGCGTCTTCACCCGCTCGGGTGAGATGGAATCCTGAGTTCAGGGAGTTCACTACAGGCACCTCCCAAATTCCCTGGAGGTGAAGGGTTGAGCTGGATCCTGCTGTGGGGGGCTGTGGGGAGAACCCTGGCTCCCTCCTGATCTCTGAGCCCAAAGGGGCCATGCAAGCTGCCCAAGGAGGATCTCCTGTGGATTTTGGGATTCCCTTGTGCTCACACGTGTCCGGAGCTGCAGGGAGCAGAAATTAAAGACAGAAATCCCCTGATTTTCCCTCACCATCCTGAAATCCTCTCCCAAACCACCTCAAGGAATGTTTCTGGTTTGTTTTTAGGGGTGCAGAGGGAGGCTGGGTTAATGCTAAAGGACTTCTGTTATTCCCAAATTCCAGAGCTCATTCCCACTGATTTTTAACCTTTCCACACCGATGGATTTTCACCTCACCCCAGCAGCACCTCTTGGTTTGGCAAATTGGGAACCTGAAATCAGAGTAACCAGCAGCCAAGGGCTCTTTGATCTATGCCACGGGAGACAGGAGGGAATGAAGGGCAGGCAGTTTCCAGCAAATGGGCAAAATTCCTGCTCCTGATCCCTAAGTTTGCCGTTAGCAGCTCATTATTTAAGCAGTGCCTTCCTTCCCCGATTCACTCAGACACTCCCGAACCTTTCTGGAAAGCTCCTCCAGTCTCAGCAGGTCTGAGTCACTTGGAATATTTCCTTCTGCATTCCTCAGAAGAGATTTAAACAAATTACATTGTAACCTCTGGATTTTAATAATTGCAAAAGCTGCAGGGGAAGAAGTAAAAGCAGAAGTAAAACCACTTTGCACTTATTACGAGTTTACCAACATCATCCATAACGTTTAAAACCCCAGCAACAATAAACCCACACAAACACTCTTCCCCTAAAGAACAACCCCCATCCTTCCACAATGCTTTTCCTCCAGATTTAGCAGGGTAATGACACGAGATGGAATTAGCACAACTCCAATAACAGCATTATTTCTGTGTTCTTCACCAGCCCGGGGCTCTAAAACGATTCTGATGTTGGGAGGATGGAGTTTAGTTTTCAAACACACACCAGCAGCAGGTCTTGAGCACATGAGCCTGGAGCGAGGCATTCAGTTCCTTACTTGTGCCTCTTGAGGGAATTTTGGTTCACTTGTCATATTTGGGGCTTTTCTGGTCGACGAGACATGCCAGGCTTCTCCCTCCTGCCAGGTTCTTTGTTCCCCCCATTATTCCTGCCAAGCAGCTCAGCTCTTTCTTAGCCAGGGAATTGCTCTGGAATTCAAGCACCTGGCAGCTCCAGCTCTGTCTTCCCACACTGATTTAAGCCTGGCCTATCTCCTGATCTTCAGTCATGGGCTCTGTCCTTCAGGAAAAACCAAGCCCAGCTACACCTGACAGGAGAGTTGAGCCCAGCCTTGAGGGCAGAACCGATTTCAGGCTTTCTTTGCATATTTTCTCAGCTTCACATGAGCTGGACTCACCCGGACAACCTCAAGCTTCCACCCGAGGGGAAGGAAAATGAGCCCGAGCTCTGCCCTGGTTTGGCTTGCTGGGGCATTGTCAGGCTGGTGAGCTGGGAAATTCAGGATCTGCTGGGGGCAAAGCAGCTCCAGGATGGATCCTGAGCCTCTCTTGAATTTTGAATTCTCCTTGTGCAGCAGCCACATTAAAAAAAAAAAAAAAAAAACAAAAAAAAAAAAACCAAAAAAAAAAAAACGGGTTTGAAAGCTTTTCTTTTGCAGTCCTGCTGAACAAGAGCACTGAGGGAGCTGCTGGGTTCTATTTTCCAAGGATTTTATAGCCATAGAAACCATGAAATCCTTCAATATCCTTCAGCCCCTGCTCACTCTGAAGGCAGAGCTGAACACCCGTGGTTTAATTCTTGATGCTCCAATTCTGCCCAGTTAAAAAAACCCAAAACAAACAAACAAACAAAAAAGGACACTGGAATATTTATCCCTTTAGAAAACAAATTAACCAGTAATGAAAGCAGTGGTCCCTGAAAACCTTTGAACAACATAAATTAAAGGCACCCAGAAGGTTGAATCAATAAAAGTGAGCCCAGAAACTGAAGGAGATAAAAGCAGGGAGGGAAATGAAGCTGCAATATTCCAGCTCTCAATCCAAGGGATAAACAAACACATGGCACTAGAGGACGTGGATTAACGTGACCATGGTGGGGGCTCTTGTTTGGATTTCATGATCTTAAAGGTCTTTTCCAGCATAAAATCACATTAAAATCACATTTCCCTGTGATTCCAGTAGTAAATAAATTAAATTAAGTTAATTCCACTGTTTAAATAATGATCATTTCTAGAAAATTCCAGCATTTTCTGCCTTTTTCTCCTGCTCTGGGACTGAGACCTCTCTTGACTGGAGCAGCACTGGGAGCCACAGGCTGCACATCAGATAATAGTTAATATTAGTTAGTTAATTTAGTTAATATTTAACTTAAGTAGTTCTTGGATTGTCAGCCACCTACTAAATAACCTGACTCTTTTACCTCCAGAGGCACAATACAAACTAACAACTTCCAAATTAATTTACTTTCTACTAAATTGTCATACTATAGTATCCACAAAAGTAACAAAAACATCACAAAGGAGACAAGATTTTCTAACTATAAACAAAAAAAAAATCACATTTTAATGCTTATAGTTTTTCCATCTATCATTTCAACCAATCACAATAAAAAATAAGTTTTAATACAAGCGTGGAGCCCTCTGCTTATTGTTCCAACAAGAACTCCAATAACCACAACTATTACTTTGCCACCTAATATAATAAAACACCTCATAAAAGACAAAAAAACCCCAAAACTAAAAACATTTAAACATCAATATAAAAACACTCTGCAGGTGTTTTTAATCCATCTCTCTCTCCATGTTTATGGAATTTGGAATCTCGGCTCCAAAGCATCTCCCCAGTTCTGCATCTCCAGGCCAGATCTGAGGTGAATGATCCCCTCCAAGCCATTCCAGTGGCAATCAGTTCCCAGAAAAATAACTCCTATCAAATTTAGGAGCCTTCCCTTGGGGAGGGAACAGCCATTTCCCCTCCTAGCTGTCATTCTTTTTCATTTATGGGCTGAATATGCACGAAATCTGGCAGGCTTCAGGTAAAAAATGAGCTGTTCATGGCAAAGAGAGCCTCCGTGGATAAAAAAAAAAATATATAAAAACCACCACAAACTGTTGGAATCAAGATGCAGTTAATAGGAGCAAAAATGAATAGAAACAGACTCTAAATGTAAATGAACATTACATCACTGCTGGCATTTCAGCTCCTTTTCAAACACAGAAATAGAAGCAGATTTAACTTGCAGAAGGTTGCTGTGTTCACACAGCCTGAGCTGCTTTGGGGGCACAGCCCCGAACCTTCTGCTCCCCAGAACAATTCAAGATATGAGAAATGAGCAAGAGGTGGAAAAAAAAATCCCAACTTTCTCGTCAAAAGAGGTTGAGAAAAATATGATTCTACTCCTTAACCCTGTGGGGATGGGATTTGTTTGTGCTTGCCAGCTCCAGTGCAGCTCACTCCACCTCAGGCAGATTGGAGGTGAAAGGAAATAATTCAATTGAAGCCCAGGAGAAGGCTGGGCTCTGAATTAAGTGACAGAGATGACAGGAAGAGGCAAATTACCTCCAATGCGATTTTAGCAGCAGATTTCCCTCCCAGCTGTCACCTCAAATCCTCGAGATCCACGTTGGCCACACGAATTCCTGGCACAATTTCCAGCCTGGAAATAAATTTGGAGTGCTCTTGGAGTGAGATCTTAAAGCTGGAGCACTCCAGGAGCACCTGCTCAATCCCTACCCCCAAATACTGCAAATCCCACCCCAACTCGGGGGCCAGAACCCTCCAAATTCCTCTGAGTTCCCAGTTCCATGGGACCCTTCCCTCTGAGTGAACTCCTCTGCTCCTCGAGCTGTGCCAGGGGAGGCTCAGGTTGGATATTGGGAATAATTCCTTCGTGGAAAAGGCTGTCAAACACTGGGACGGGCTGCAAGGATCCTGACATGCTCAGGTCCTGGAAAAGTCCAGGGAAAAAGGAAAATTCTGCAGCTTTTAACAT
The DNA here is from genome assembly GCF_963662255.1 of Cinclus cinclus. Taxonomy (NCBI): domain Eukaryota; kingdom Metazoa; phylum Chordata; class Aves; order Passeriformes; family Cinclidae; genus Cinclus; species Cinclus cinclus. The sequence goes on from NC_085060.1 coordinate 1,238,502, forward strand.
GGTGCCTCATCCTCCAGGTATTTTGAGTGATTTCAGAGAATGAAGAGTTAAAGGGCAGCAAGCACAGAAGACTTGAGGTGATTTTCCCTTATTCTTACCCACCTCAGACATTCAAATCTGTACAAGTTGAGGTTTCAAACCAAATTCCTCCCTGTGGGAAGGAGGAGATGGATGCTGGGCTCCCAAAGGAAGAGTGACAGAGGGAGGGATGTTAATTTAGGAAGGATGGCACACTGACATTTCATCGTGTCTGATATGGCAGAGAGATCTCTTTTTTTTTTTTTTTTTTTTTTTAAGCAGGAAGAGCTTCGATATTTCACAAAATCTGTGTTCCCTGTGATTATTTGTAAAGCATCGTGGATGGGCTTGGCACTTCCCTGACAGAAACACTGGCAGGTCCCTGCCTGGAGGGATCTATAATTGGAGCAGAGCAAGGGAAGGTGGTGGGAAGAGTGGATGGGAGGGCAAGGATGCAGCAGAGGGAGATCAGGAGGAGAATTAAGGATTTTTTTTATTCCTTTCTGATTTTTTTCTTCTTTTTTTTTGGCTTAAGATCTGAGTCAACTTCCGATTTTATTTTTTTCTTATTTTTTTGCTGCCCCAAACTTTTCTCTGGCCGTGACTGGAACAGAAAATCAAAAATGTTGAAATTCCTCATGGAATAAATAGAAGGATGATGTGGGAACAGCCTCACTTGGCCTGGAGGAAACATTTCCCTGCAGGTTTTTTTTTATTCTGGAAACAATTCTGGCCCAAAGAAGGGAAGGCAGAGAGGGACGTGGCCAGTGGGATGGGATGTCCCCATGTCTGGTTGTGGAAGGCTTGGGGTGGGATCCTGGGAGGTGCTTAGGAAATCAATCCCTGAATTAATGGAATTTCTGCTTTTTCCTGCCTGGATAATGGAGCACAAAACCCTTTCCTGACCCTGCAAGGACTAAAAAAAAAAAAAAAAAAAATCCCTGAGCAACCACCCCTCAGAGCTACACCCAGCCAGAAGGGGAAGGTGCCTCCAGCTGCTGGCTGCCAGATGGGGGAACATTTTGGGATTTTGGGAAAAGCATTCCAACTTTTCCCTGCCCATGAGGAGGTATCTGCCCCCAGGGAGCTGAGCTGGGACAACCCCACTACTCCTGGAGAGAAATCTTTAGGGTTAGCTGGGGGACGACAGCACCCGCTCCATTTCCTGCCCTTGGGGACACCAGCCTGAGGTGTCCTGGAGCCCCAAATCCCACTGGAACCACCTCATTTTCCACCCCCTCGGATCCAGTTCCAGGGCAGGATGAGCACGTGGAGGACAAAGCTGTGCTGCAGCCCAGCCCTGGGTGACAAACATCCCAACAACAACCGTCAGAAAGGCTGAGCTGAGGGAGGTGCTAATTAGATTAGGTGGTAATTAGCAGTGCTGCTCCCATGGCTCAGCCTTCAGCTGTCACTCACCCATTCCTGGGCGAGGGAAACTCTTCCACCTCCCTCTTCCTGCAAAAGCACAGGAATCCTTGTCCCTGGATGTCCCCTGGGTATCCCTGGATGTCCCTGGGTGTCCCCTGGATGTCCCTGGGCATCCCTGGATGTCCCTGGGTGTCCCCTGGATGTCCCTGGGCATCCCTGGGTGTCCCCTGGATGTCCCTGGGTGTCCAACCCCAGGCTGTGGCTGGAGTCCTCATCCCTGGAAGACTCAAAAACTGTGGATGTGGCACTGGAGGACAGGGGTTGATGGTGGTTGAGCACTGGGCCTGATGATCCCAAAGCTCTTTTCCAGATATTCTCATGCAAATGGAATATTTCTGTTAAATAGCAAAGAATTTAGAGCTCATTGAGCAGTTACATTTCAGTCAAAACTCTGGAAACAATCTCTTTGTGAGGTTTTTTAAATTCCACCTTCCCTCTGCAGCATCGATCCAGTGATTCCAACATGGATCTCGAGTCCCCTTTCTGCTTTTTCAGTCCCATTTTCTGATTTCCAGGTGACATCTCACAGCTCCAAAAGCTTTTGTAGACTTACTCCAACTTAGACTGAGCCTAAAGTGAACTCGAGCACAATGTCCAGGTGCACTGGATGCTCTTGGAATGGCACCAAAATCTAATCCCATGTGTCACATCCCATTAAACTTCTGCTCCCTGAATTAGAAAGGAACTTGAATGGTTGGGAAAGAAATCCCCAAACCGTGAGCTGAGAATGAGTTAATGACTTGGAAATCATCAAAACTGGAAGTTAAATGGATTCAGAGCTGGTCTCAGGGGCTGGCACAAGGAGGGGAAGTGATTCTGCACTGGTTCCTCCACTAAGGGGGTGCAGGAAAGCTGATGGCATTCCCAGCTCGTGTGAAGTGCAGGGAAAAGAAATCCAAAATGCAGCAGCAGGTCAGGAGAGCCAGCAGCTGCCTGGGAACACTAGAGGGAGCAGGAAAAGGAGGGAAGGCAGGAAAGGAAAAACCACTCCAGCTTCTGAGAGGGCTTCTGGGGAAAAGGGAAAGGCAAGGGAAGGGAGCCCTGAAATTTGGGGAGCACAGGAACAAAGGGATGTGCAGGACAGGAGGGACAACTTGGGATCTCCTTTGGCACAGCTGAGAGGAATGAGGGATTTGTCTTTACAAACAAGAGATAAAAGAAACAATGGGAAGGATTCCACTGATTGATGAATGAAATATATATTATATATATATTTGCCTTTACAAAAAGGTTTGCTGATGAATGAAATTGGATATCGAAAGATGAAAGAAGCCATGGGGGAAACCCACGAATTCTGTAAGAATTCCAAATGAGAAGGGAGGGTTGTACATTAGAGGGCAATGTCAGGTACCAGGTGTTCTGGGAAGTCTGAGCCTCCCAAGTACCTCGGCCCATGGGGAAAGAGAGGGAAATGTGGCAGGAAATTGGGATAAAAAGGAGGCTGCATCCTCCAGAAATGTGAGAGATCCCAGGGGAAACACCCGTGGCTCTCCCTTTATTCCAATAAAGGACTCCTCTGTCTCCTTTTTGGCCATAAACCTCTGGTGTTTGTGGCTGAATTTTCCTGACACAGGTGAGCTGGATCCCTCTGGGCACACAACAACTCTGCTGCTCCTCTGGAAAAGATCCCAGCTCTCTGTGATACCTTAAATTTTAGCTTTTCTGCTTTCCAGACTCTGTACTGCATTAGTTTATAACTCTGAACATTCAAAGTGTTCCAAGTTCTGCTCACAGCTCAGGCACACAAAACAATCCTTTTCCAGCCCCACAACCAAGGACACCGCTGCAGCTTCAGCCCCAAAAAAGTGCAAAGAGCAGAGAATTGAGGAGAGAATCTGGGGGGGTGGGACTGCAGAACCTGGAGCTGGGATGGGACAATGAACCCAATGTGGGAATGGAGAAAAACTGATAAAAGTGTGAGAACTTGTAACCAGGAGTGGAGGCAAGAGCCTCAGCTGGGCTCTTGCAGTGCCCAAGGTGGATCCTTGGAAGGATTTTAATAAATCCCTGCTTTATTCCTCTAACCCTGTCCAGCCTCCATTCCAGGGAGCCTCTCTGGGCATCACAGCTGGCAAAAGAAAAGCAGGAATGAATTTTGCTGCCTCTTGGTGAGGCAGGCAGAGCCCGCAGCCCCGGGAGGGACAGATCCACCTGCTTCTATCTCAGGTTTGGGCTGGAATTTCTCTGAACATCCCAAAGCAATTCCAGGCTTTCCCCACTCTTTGTCTCTGTGAAATGCAAACATCTGCACCTCCCTCTCTTTAAACAATCAGGGTATGGCAGGGCTGCTCTCTCCACGGTTTAATTCTCTTTTCTAGAGGCATTAGGAGTTGTTTGCACCTCAGTTTTTCCCAGCTCTGTGCTTTGCTCCTGTGTTTCCAGCAGTTTCCAGGAGCTCTCCCTGAGCTGCTCCCTGCCTTGTTCAAGAGTTCATTTTTTTTGGAAGCAGCTCCAGGCACCGAGGAGATGCTAATTAGTGTCCAGGCAGTTAATTTGGAGAGGGGCAGGAGAAAGGAGGGCTTTAAACTGCTCCAAGCCTTGTTCCTCCTGCTCTGGGAAATGTGAGCAGCACCTGAGCAGGGTTTGGGGCGCAGGAGGTGAATTTGGAGATGAATTCTTTCAGGTGCTCAGCAGATGCTGGCCATGCTGTGAGGATGGAGCCTTCCTCAGCTCCTAATAAATCTCAAACCACTCCACCACAAAGGTTGGCACAGCCTCCTGAGAAGCGGCATTTTAACAGGATTTTTTTTTTTTTTTTGAATCATTAACTTTTGTTTGCAGGAGCGTTCCCCTGCAAAGTGCTGGATCTGCATCCCAGCTCTCAGCACTGAAACCCCTCAGTGCTGCTTCTCGTCCCAAAAATGCTCTGGAAAAAGGAGATTTGTCTTCTTTGGGTACATTCTGAGAAAGCCTTTGGAAAGGATTTATCCCAGTCTTAACATATTAATAGATATTTTTATTATTATTATTATTATTATCATCACTAGAACTTGTAAATAATAATAATAATAATAATAATAATAATAATAATAATAATAATAATAATAATGGAAAATCTACATATTAGCAGCTAGCAGGGGTAGCCCACACAATTCCATGGAGGTGACACCAGTCCTTTTGTGGGAATCTCAGCCCAATTCCCAGCTTTTAGTGCCTTCTGCTGGCACTCATCCCACTTTTGGCAGAACTGTGCAGCTCAGTGGTATTAAAGTCAGCAAAACTCTCAAGTATAAACTAATTTTCCATTTTTTTTTCCAGGAGGGAACGTTCCTGAGGTCAGCCCTGCACCTTTTGCTGAGGCAGGATTTCATCCTCCCTTGCTGGCACAGAGCTCCAAGTGAAGGAAAGTGCCCCAGGAAATCTGTTTTGGATAAATCCAATCAAACTATGCTGGGGGAAAGCAAACACCACAAAACCTGGGATTTGCTGACACAGGGGCTTGGCTATCCCACAGCTTTTCCTGCTCCCGGGTACCAGAGTTATCCGAGATTTCCTGAATAGCTACACTAGTTAAAAAAGGATTTTTTTTTTTTTTTTTTTTTTTTGCCAGCCCAGGTGAAGCTGCATAAAGGTTTGGAGTGGCAAAATGAAAAGAATCTCAAATCCCACCTTGGAGTGAGATGGTGCCCTTGGATCACAACCCCAAGGAATGCTCCAGGCTGGGGAAGAGGGGCTGGAAAACTGGGAAAGGTCCTGGGAGTGCTGGGGACAGCACTGGGCACGAGCTGGGTGTGCCACAAACCCCTCAGTGACACTGGCTCTGAAGTGGCTTTTCCCTCCCAAGAATTGTGAATCCACAGCCCAAGCCACGTGCACACACAGCAGATATAAATTGTATTTTTATTCCCAGCAAGTGCTTGGGAATTAAAAAAAACAAAACAACTCAGCACTAAAGCTTGATATCCAAACAGCAACACAGAAGTTATCAAACAGCTGTGGAGAGGGACAAAACAGAACAAAAATAAAGCAGAAAAGGAGTAAAAAAAAAAAAACAAAAAGGAGAAAAAAAAAAAAGGCAGAAAAGGAGCAGAAATTCATCGTGCTTGCCTCGATTCCGAGGGTGACAGGGGCTGCTGTGCAGGGAAAACTGGGAATTCAGCACAAACCTCAAATATCCTGCTGCAGCTCAGGAAGGACATGGAAATCCCCCCGCAGGAATCAGCATTCCCCCAGGAACAGCCAGGTTTAGCCCATTTTGTATTTCCAGCTCCATTTCCTTAGGGCTGCCCAGAGAGGTGGGATTTGCCCTTGGATCCCTGGAATGTGCCAGGTTTGGAGCAGCCTGGGACAGTGGAAGGTGTCCAGGCTTTAAGGTCCCTCCCAGCCCAAAGCACCCTGTGAATTCTATAATCCTGGAATTATCATCATGGAGGTGGAACTGGAAGAGCTTTAAGGTCCCATCAACAAAAAAAACCAAACCAAAACAAAAAAATAAGTAAATAAAATAAAAACCCAAAAGCATTCCTCGCCTCTCTGTGATCTTGGAGCTGTTGGTGAGTTGAAATCCAGTTTCAGAAAAGCTCGGAGGGAATTGTGTTTTGGGAAGAGCAGAGTGGATGGAACAGAGGCACAAGAGCAGTCTCCTTGGGCCACCCCTTGTGACAAAGAGCAGGATCAGCCTGGCTTAGCACCTGGACACTCACACCACTGGGGGATGGAAACGTCCCCCCGCTCCTAAAAAACCCCAAACCCTTCCCAGGAGCCTGGGGTGGGACTGGGGGGTGGCCGAGGGGCCTTGGGCACAGCCTGGAGCACCAGGGGCATCCCAGCGGCGTTCCCAAAAATGAGCCTTGACTTCCTCAGGGAGCTCAGCTCCGTCTGTTCCCAACATCCACCGGCAGCCCTCGGCCACTGCCTCTTCCCCGGGGGAAACCCCCCTGATTCCACTCTGTGCCTGGAAATGAGGCTAAACAGGGCAATACTGGGCAGGACCCGAGCTGGAACGCTCTGGGCATTCTTCTCTTCCCAATCCTGTTCTTTGTGAGCCCTCCCTGGAAGGACACGGCTCAAGGCGCCAGCTCCTTTTCTGGGGGGATTTTTGTGCCCAGAGCTCGTCCCAAGGTGGCTCAGGTAGCCTGGGACTCCCCACACCTCATCCCTCCACATTCCTGTCTCAGGGGATGGCACAGCCCTGCAGCAGGCAGCGCGGCCTTCGGGGATTCCTCCGCTCCAGAGGAGCAGGGAAGGGAACATCCCACCCCAAAAGGGAACATCCCACCCCAAAAGGGAAGGGCTGGGGTGCTTGTTTGTCCCAGAGAAGGCAGCACAGCTCTCTCTCCCAGCTCTCATCCCGTTCCAATAAAAGCTGCCACTGGGATGTCAGCAGCAGGGATGTGAGGGGCTGAAGCTGGGGATGCTCCCAGGATCTCATGGAATCGTGGCAGGAAGGAGCAGTCCTGGCTGGAACCTCCGGGGTCACCTCCAGCCACACCAGCCCCTGCTGGATGTCCTGCAGGACCCTCGCCCCTCTGGGTGGGTGGGAGGGTGGAGGAATCCGAATTTAGAGCAGCAATCCCATCTCTGTTCTCTCTTGCCCTGCAGCCCGTTCCTGCTGCCTTCCCTCCTCAGAGAGAGCTGAACACCTCCCTGATGGAAGGTTTCCGTGCAGAACAAGACTTAACCCACTCCTCACCACCAAACTCGGGCTCTGCTCTGAGCACGCGTTGCTAATTTATTCCTGGTTTTACCAACAAAATGCATTTTTGATTAACTTAAGGTCCCAATTTTATCTTGACTGACTGGTGAAAAAATTATGAGGAAGCCGCTGTGCTGTTAAAAATGTTGGTTAATTTGGGATATGCAGTTTGGCCTCGGCAGGAATGGGGACAGCAGGACAGAGTAAGGGACAGTGGGAATGAGAGCAGAGATGGAGGCACAGCAAAGTGGGGAAAACAGGAATTTTCTGCCGCAGAATCCCTGCATGGGTTGGGTGGGAAGGGAGCCCTGGGACAGCAGGGAATAAAAGGGAATTCCAGGAATCATCCTGGGATTCCAGGAACCCTTTCAGCACTATAAAACAAGACCTGGTGTGCTGCCTGCTCTCTGTCCCACACTTCCAGGATCCTCATCCTTTAACCCCAGCTTTTTCCAGGAGGTTTTTGATCCAGCAAAGGAGGAAACCCATCAGCTCTCCAGTCCTCAGGACTGGGGATTTATGTAGACGTGCACAGGAGTGGAGCTCAGGGGAAAATCCAGATTTATCTTTCTGTTGTGGTGTTGAATTTCACGGACCCAGAAATGTTCATGGTGAGGAAACAAAAGTGTCAGCACAGGATCCAAGGTTGTTTGTGCAGCCCCAGCTCCTGACACTGGTCACCCCCAGCTGCCTTCAAGCTGCTTCTGCACACACAGAGCAACAGGAATCCAGGAAATCTGCCCCAAAAGGGAATTTCCTCTTTGCGCTGCTCAGTTACAGCCCCACAATGAAAACCACTGCTGATGGTTCTGGGTGATGGAATTCCCAGCCCCACAGGGATTCCCAGGAATCCTTCAAGGTTTTCATCCTCAGAGCACACCTGCAGCAAGGAATTCCTCGAGGGAATTCTGTTCCCTGTGCAGCAGCATTTCTGTGCATTAATATTACCTGCGATGCCTTTCAGTTCCTCTGGATTTCTCCCCACTCTCCCCAAATGGCAGCTGAATTAGGAATTCAGGTTTGTGTCTTTTCTGTGCCCCTACCACACCCCCCTTGCCTGCCTCCTTCCTGGAATAAAGAATTCAGGAGCTGCCAGTTTTCCTCAGGAGCCATTTCAGAGATAGGGGAGCAGCCTGAGAATTCCAACAATGCCTCAGAAATCTCAGACCTCATTCCACATTTCATGCTCAGGCTGAATGCAATTAAAATCAGCGAGACTGATAGATCAGCAGTGCTGGCTAAGCCACTTTTACATTATGAGCTCTTAACTGATTTTTTTTATTAGGTCAATTTTATCTCTCCTAATAAATCCAAACCTTCCACTTAGGATGGAAGGAAGAGCAACAACCCCACACAAACTTTCTGCATGATGAGCTTTCATTTCACTCTGTTTGCCTCTAAATTTTGCTCTTCCCCTGCAGTCAATATTTATAACTTTATCCAATGAGGAGGAATTTGATTGCCTGGTGTCGATGGGAAATCTTGCTTTTAATAATTCTGGTTTTAATGCCTCCCTGCTCAGCTGGGATTAGGAAAAGCCAAATTCCTGATTCTCTGCTCCAAGGGGAGATGGGGACCCATTAAAGGTGAGGAACCTGCTCCAATCTCTGCAACCTTGACATGGAAAAATCAACATTTCCCTGGGAATGATCTCCTTGCATCACCCACCTGCATCCAGGGACACCTTCACAGTCCCAGCTGCTCCAGCCTGGCCCTGGGCACTCCCAGGGATCCAGGGGCAGCCACAGCTGCTCTGGGAATTCTATTCCAGGGCCTCTCCCCACCCTCACAACCCAGAATTCCTTCCTAAAGTCTTCTTGTAGTCAAGGTTTTCCTGATTTTCTGGGAATGGTAAGTTTTCCTGGAGGAGGCAGAGCTGTGCCATATCAACACTGCCCCTGGTCAGCAGCTCCCCGAGAGCCACAAAATTCAAATTATTGATACAATTCCTGACCTGTTGCAAGCCTTAAAATAGAGGAGATTCAGGAAGTGGCAAATCTGATAGTGTGAGGAATTTGAGTGGATTAGTCACAGTGGATTAAGAGCAAGCATTTGAAGAAAAGCTTAAATGTGGCATAAAAATATATTAGAATATTTTCAGACATTCCTTATGGGCTTAGCTCATTGGCAAAGTGTTGGGGAGAGTGAAATGTAATAAAACCAGAGGAAAAACTCCCCTTGCACCAATGCAAACAGGGAGGAATTTGCATTCCCAGGTCTTTGCATATGTATATGGGTGAATTTATATAAATATGCATTTAGACACACATTATATATAGATTTTTCACTTGACATCAGACACTTCAGCAAGAAGCAGCATATAAAAATATATAAGGAAAGTTTCATGGAATGCAGGAGACAGAAAACTTCAGCCAGCAAGGAAGAAAGAACTTGGGGATAAAATATAAATCAGGGGTGACCAGGGCTGGAAAAGCCTTTGGCAGGTCTGGTCCTACCTGGCAATGCAGAGATAAAATCAGATCAATGCAGAGATAAAATGTCACAAAATAACCCCAAACACCTGGAGCTGCTGGGCAGAGGGACAAACCCTTCCCGTGCTGAAATCCAGGCCAAAAAGTTCCACACCAGGGCACAACCCCCAGGTTTTCCTGGGGAAATCTCCCATTTCTCTGTGCTGGAGCAAAGCTGCCAAGAGCTTTCCCTGCACTCACGGATTTGCCCCACAAAAAAAAAAAAAAAACAAAAAAAAAAAACCAACAAAAAAAAACCAAAACAAAATTCTCCCTCCAGCAGAAGCAGATGTGGAAATGTGGTAATTTCACCACTTAAATAGTGGTGCATTTTCTTCTGTCTTCACTCAAAGCCAGGATGAAAAACACGAAGGAGATGAATTTTCTCGTGTTGGGGCTTGGTTGTTTATTAAATCTTACCTAAAGTACAAAGAGTTCTGCAACACTTCCAGCTACCAGCTAAAAGTGAGAAAAATGGAGCTGAATTTAGCTGGTTACAAGGTCTTTTAAAGCTAAACAGCCCAACAGAGAACTAACACCTATATTGTTAATAATTTTGACTCAACAACCAAACCCCTGTGACCCGCAGTACAGCACTATCCAACCAAAAACTGCCACCTGAAATCATGAAGAAGGAAAAACATAGAGAAAGAAAACACCCAAAATCTTCCACCTTGTCCCATACCTATTACTATATTGTAAAAACCTCCAATGTAAAACCCTTCACCGTGTGAAATCATTCACTTCTGTTTAACCACACACCCCTGATTTTAACTCCATCACTCAATTTTGGAAATCTTCTCCAAGGCCTCAGGCCAAAAGCAGTGTTCTCCTGGGGGTCAGTGTCAGAAAGCTCCAAAATTCCAGCTTGGAGGATTCCAACAGAGCTGCATTCCCTGGATCTTCTGGGAGCCACGGGAAGCAGGAGCCTGGGACAGCTTCCCCCCTTTTCTGGGGAGAGGAAAGCAAGGGATGGGAATTTGTGTCCCAGCCAGGGACTCAGCTTTGCCTTTGGGTGCTCTCTGAGGTGAGGGTTGTGCTCCTGGTGTGATGTCCTCATTTACATCCTCTCTAGTCCAGAGGCTTCATTAAGGAGCTGCCAAGAATGAACATTTTGGCTGTTGCAGCCTTCCAAGTGCCAAGGCTGGATGATTTTCTGCGAGCTGAAGGAAGGGAAGTCCCTCTGTAGGCAGCTGCCACTTGTTCCAAACACCCTCCCCTGGGTTTTTATCCTCCCTGGACACACCAGTGGCACTTCCCCTGGTTCCCAATTCCCTTCCATCCATCAGGTGTCCTGCTTTGGGATGGATTTTCTGTGGGGCAGGATGGAATTTCCTATGGGCAGCAGAGGAGGGAGCCAGCCTATTTTCCAAAGCTCATTTCTGTCTCAAAGTGTGGACATGAGGAAGGTGGAGAGGGTGGGATGTGACTCCGAGGCAGATGGAAATGCACAAGAACAGTTGCTTAGCACCTATAAAAGTCAGGCCCACTCCTCCACAAGAGATGTGTGTATTTAGGGATCCACACTTCGGAATCCACGCTTGAATTCTGCCCTCTGAATAACCCAAACCCATCGCAGCTTTTTGGGAATGTGTGGTGAGGAAATAAACAATGATATTAAAATCCTGCTGCGGCCCTGGCAGCAAGCAGGGGATAAATTTTGTGTTACCTAAAAGCTAGCCATAAATGGATGAAAAAGAGCAGGAAAAACCCAGTTCCACAAGGATTCCTCAAGGAATTCCACAAGGATTCCTCAGCCCGTGGGACAATGGGGATGAGGCAGCAGCTTCCAGCCTTTGTCTGAGCAGGAGATGCAAATTAAAGATTTGAGAGCAGAGGATAATATTCTACCTGGCCCTTTGGACGTGGTGCTTTGGGATGGGTCGGGGACATCCATTTCCGTGGGGCTGGATCAGCAGGACAGAGGCAGGAACGGGAAAAGAAAAGGATCGGTGCGCTCGGAGGCTGAAAACATTTCCTTCACATTCCACTCTTATTTCTTGATTAGGAAAACTCACCTGATGAAAGGAGGGCGAAATCACCTTGTTTAATGTCCAGGGAAGGGGAGGGAGCTGAGATCGCCCCCGGCTCGTCCCGCCTTTGTCTCGGGATGCTCTCCCTGCATCTCAGCGCCGCTGGCCGTGACTAACTCGCCTTTCTGCCGTGACCTGATTCCGCACCGCCAGCTCCTCCCAGCTCGCTCGGGCTCCCCATGTGATCCATTCTTCCCCCTAAATAAAGTTGACAAATTCGGCCGGGCTCAGATAGTGCTGCCGAGTGGGTGTGGAGCGCTTCCACCCTCGCTGCAGCTGCGGCACCGCCGGTCGGGGGCTACCTGCCCGGGGCTCGGGGGCTACCTGCCCGGGGCTCGGGGGCTACCAGCCCGGGGCTCGGGGGCTACCAGCCCGGGGCTCGGGGGCTACCTGCCCGGGGCTCGGGGGCTACCAGCCCGGGGCTCGGGGGCTACCAGCCCGGGGCTCGGGGGCTACCAGCCCGGGGCTCGGGGGCTACCAGCCCGGGGCTCGGGGGCTACCAGCCCGGGGCTCGGGGGCTACCAGCCCGGGGCTCGGGGGCTACCAGCCCGGGGCTCGGGGGCTACCTGCCCGGGGCTCGGGGGCTACCTGCCCGGGGCTCGGGGGCTACCTGCCCGGGGCTCGGGGGCTACCTGCCCGGGGCTCGGGGGCTACCTGCCCGGGCTCCCCCCTCACACAGCCCCGGGGAGCCGGGAGGACGCGGCCGGAGCAGGTGAGTGAGCGGCTGCGGAGGGAAGGGAGGGGAGCGGTGATTCCCAAATCCAGCCCCGTGCCCTTCCCCGCTGTGCCCCTTCCCGGAGGGATGCGCCCCTGGAGCCGATTCCCGCTGAGCAGCGGCGATCGCGGGGCTCGGGCAGCGCCTGCGGCAGAGCCCGAGGATGCTCCGCTGCAAACCGGCCCGCAGCCCCCGCGGGGACACGGCACGGCACGGCACGGTACCGGTGTAGGGGCTGGCACGGCACGGTACCGGTACCGGTGTAGGGGCTGGCACGGCACGGAACCGGTACCGGTGTAGGGGCTGGCACGGCACGGAACCGGTACCGGTGTAGGGGCTGGCACGGCACGGTACCGGTACCGGTGTAGGGGCTGGCACGGCACCGCACGGCACTGGTACCGGTACTGGTACACGGGTTGGCACGGCACGGTACCAAACGTGCGGGCTGAGTGGCACGGCACGGCACCAGCGTGTGGGACTGGGGCAGGCTGGCACGGCACTGAGGTACCCGGGGTGTGAGGCTGGCACGGCACGGCACGGATGTGCAGCCTGGCACGGCACGGTTCCCGCGGTCCCTGGCACACTCCAGGGCTGCGCTCCCATCCCGCTGTCCCCACTCCTGGTCCCCAGCGAGGGTCCTGCTCCTGTGCCAGGTGTGCCAGGTGTGCCTCTCCGGGGTGGGTCACCCCCTGCTCCGGGTGCCACCCCCGAGAGCTCCATCCCGCTGCTCCCGGAGCTGTTCGGGCACCCCTGAGCTCAGCTGCCCCCTCCTCTCCATCCCTGGGCTCTGGGGACCCCTGACCTTTCCCATCCCTCCCACGGCTGCACCCCCGGGGCTGTCGGGGCTGTCCCTGTCCCCGTCCCCTCGGGGCTGTCCCCGTCCCCCCGGGGCTGTCCCCGTCCCCCCGGGGCTGTCCCTGTCCCCGTCCCCCCGGGGCTGTCCCTGTCCCCTGCCAGCGCTGCCATCTCCAGCACCTTTCCTGATCCCACATGGCTGATCCTGCCCGGAATGGGACTGGGAGCTCCAAGGAAGGTCAGAGCTGGAAGCTCTGAGTGCTCCAAGCCTTCGTTCCCTCCCTGGCTCGCTGCTGGGACCAGTTCAGTGCACAGCAGCTCACTGGTTCACTCACACTCCCTGGGTGCACATGGGGAGAGGGGGGCACTGAACGGTGCTCCTGGAACTCCCAAATCCCACAGAAACTCTTCCCAGCCTGTGCTGCAGGAAAAGAAATGTGATTTTATTCCAGCAATGTGGAGACGAAGTCACTGCCTCTAAACTGACACTCATCACTCCCCCTCCCAGCCCCTGCTCCCTCCCACACTTTAACTTCTTATTTTCCTGCACAATTTAAAGGTGAAATTCCCCGAGTAGTGAATTTATTGCAGTTCTAGACTGGGCCTGTTCATCAAGAGCAGGAGAGTTTTCTTTTGAAAGGAGATGGATGAAAACTGCAATGTTCAAACAGTCTTTTGCTCTTTGCAATATTTTTTTTTCTTAAAAAAAGAAATCTCTCCATGCAGGAGACTGAGTCAGAGTTTAAATCCAAAAGAAAGGCTGCAGTGTCCCAGCTGTAATGGCTTTCCTTGCTCATGGTAGGGCAGGAAAAAATGGGAAAGGAGAGATTAAATAGGGAAGGGGACACAAAACCAGATCTAATTTGTTCATCCCTTCACAACTAGGCCAGAATTAAAACCCTCCTTCACCTGCACACAAAATAAGAATTGAACCAAAAGGCCATTCGTTATGTTTTATGAGGGTTTGGGGTTTTCATTTGAATTCAGCCCTAAACAGCTTTCAGTTTTCATTTCCCTACCTCAGCAATTCATCATCCACCTGTACCTGCACGACCTGGCCTGGCTTCTAAATCCTGTGACTTTGGGGCAAATTGAGCCCAAAAAACAGCAAAGGGGGAGGGGAAAAAAAACCACTGAACAATTCAAGCTCAGTGTAGGTTTGGGGATTGCTCACTCCAGGGTTTGTGTTTGCACAGAATAACATCTAAAATATGGACCAAGGAGAACTGTGCCTGATTTTGGTGGGGAAGAGCTCTTTTAAAAAAAAAAAAAAAAAGAGTCTGAACTAAATCAGTAATGAGTGAACCACAAAATAGAATTTCAGGGGGACAAAGAACCCCCATTTTGCAGTGTGTACCCTTGAAGTGGTGCTGGAAGCCTGCTGCTGTGGCAGGAATGGCTGAGCAGGAAAATCTGTCCTCCAAAACCAGGCATAGCTGGTGCTGCTTGGAGAAAAACAACCTCAACAGAGCTTTTGGGAGGCAGTGAAGCCCCTTGGGAAGGGAACACCTGGAAGGAACGTGCTCAAAGAACATCTGGGTACAGCCCTGTTCTCCAAGCTTAGAAGGGAAAAAAATCCAGACCCTTTCCTAAATAGAAATTATTATTAGTCCTGCAAAAAGAATAAACACCAGTTTAACAAATAATATACCAGAATAAATCCCAGTCTCCTCCTCACATGTTTGTGCCAGCTCAGTCCTCACACCTCTGGGGAACATTCCAAGGAGATTTCAAGCCACCCTAAAAACGGCATCCAAGAATTCCACAGGTCAGGATAATAAACTTTCACCACTCATCCAAGAGTCCCAATGCCCAGAATAACAAAATTTCCTCGCATTTCCTGGACAAGAAGGTTAAAATGTCTATCCCAGGTAGCTTCCAGTGGCTGCTTTAGGGAGGGAACCCCTCAGGGCTTCAGTTTGGTCCTGGGAGCAGGAACCATTCCAGGAGGATTTGGACTTTGCACAGAACAAAGCTCAGATCTGCCAGCACAGGCAGTGACAAGGAGGCTGTGATCACTCCCTAAAAGCTGCTGCTGTTCACCAAATCCCACTTAGGCTAAATTAACACATTCAACTATCAGAGGTCACCAATATAATCAGTGGGATGGAAATCAGCTTCAGAGAGAGCCAAAAACCAGACACACCTGTGGTTTTAATTAATTTGCACTTCAGGGATTGCGCCATTAAAATTAAAACCACAATGAGCCTCACATGGCTCCTGTGTCAAACAAATGCCCAGGAAAGCAGCACCTTACATTTATGGCCCTGCCCACATGTCTGAGAGCTCCTCTGGACCCCAAAAATGTCCTGAGCAGTGGCACGGGATTATTTTCCTCAGGATTTCCCAAGCCAGAGGGAAGGTGGGATCAGGTTCTGCTCTAAAATCATCTGGTTTTGTTGTACACGAAGTTCTCCAAGCCCAGGAGAATCAGGATCCCACCAGATATTGATGTTTTTATAGGAACACAACTTTCCCCTGGCTCGTGGAAATGGAATGAGTGATCCCAAAAATCCCAGCCCTTTTTTTTCTTCTTCAGGAATAACAGAGAACACACTGAACAACAACAGCAGAGATTTCTTGTTCATTGGGATAAAAGCAGGGCTAGAGTTTTGTACACTTAATTAAAGGATTAATTGGCTTGCTCCAACCTTTCTAAGGTGCCAGTTCTAGCACTGGATGTAATCACAAGGGGTTTATGCAAATGATGTTTCTAGGGGTGGAAAAATCAAACACAGATCATGTTTCCTCTTTGGAGATTACCAATACAGAATAAAGAGGTTTAATGGGAGGATTTTGCAGGTAAATCTGTGCTGTTTAACACCCACAAATCTGGGGGCACTACAAACACACCGTATGGGAGCAACACAGATCCCAAAGGACACAGAACCTCCAGGAATTCAACTGAGCAGCACTTTGGAGACTTCAAACCTGCAGATTTCCAAAAGCATTTCGAGCATCTGAAAATGAATACATCTATATTTATGGACCTGTTTTAAATACTCTTAAAGCCTGGCCTTTTGTTCCTCTGAGTTGACAGAAGATGCAGCGAGGCTGAAACATCTCACTGTGTTTTTTTCCAAGCGTTTTCTGCCTTCTCCCATCCCTTCCTCCTCCCCTTTCCTCCTCCTTGTCCCCCTTCCACTGCTCCCACTCCCACTGTGCCTTTTATCTGAGCACAAGTGCTGGAGTTGATGTCTCTGCTCCCGGCTCTGGGGGAGGAGGAGAAAGAACCTTTTCCAAAGAACCTTTTCCATATCAGGTTTAAGCATGAGGGACAACTTTCATCCCAGTGTTTTCACATCAAAAAGATGCAAATGCAGAGAGAGGAGCTGCATTCTTCCCTAATGCAATTAAAATGGAAGAGGCAATTTGAAAGGCAGAGGGGAGATTTGCAAGAAAGCTGAAGGCAAAAGGGAAGAAAGCAAACCTGAAAATGTTAAAAAAAAATCAATATATATTTAGAATAACATAAATGCAGGGAGTAATTCAGCAGTGGGAAGAGTGGTGAGTGGAGAGATGAGGACATGAGACACAAAGACAGAACCCAAGGTTCTCCTGCTATCAAAGAGATTTTTTTTTTATATCATTTTATATCCCAAGGAACAGGTTTGTGGTTTCAGGGCAGTCACCTTTCCTTTGGAAAGCTGCTTTGTGCTCCTTTGAGAGCAGGGCTGCTCCTTCTCCTCACTGCTTGGTTTGATGTGCTTACAGCCTGTTCTTTATCAGCCCCAATTTCACAGGAAATGTGAATTATCCCAAGGGTCAGGGATGTGCCAGCAGCTTCCCTTTGGAGCAAGGCAGCTCCCGTGGGATTCCTGCCCTTCATCCTTCCAATAAACCTGAAAATCCCAGACATTCACTGAACTCAGTCACTTGGACTGGAATAAAAACCAGACTTGTAACTATATAAAAGACCCAAACCATATCCAATAAGACTTAAGTCTGATCTTCCACACAGTACTTTGTTTTATTGATTTATTTTTAGGAATGCAATGCAAATCATCGTTTCTGTCTGGAATGTAACACTGATAACATCATTTTACCAAGTCTGGCAAACAGAGGGAAGGTTTGCCCTCAGAGAAGGGAGCACTCTCTGGGAAATCAAAAAGCTGTTGGTGAACACTCTTCTCTCTTTTCAGTAATTCAGTATTGACAGGTGCCAATACCCTGAATTCATCTTGAGACACTGGGGTTTTTTACTGTAATTTCCTTTGCTCCTCTCATATAAATTGCATCCAGCCCTCTCTTACTTCCCACCCTCAAAAACTACAAAAAACCCATCAAAAAATCTATTTCACTCGGAGGTCCTCAAAGGTCAAACTTGGAGGACAAAGGGAAGACAATGCCTGTCCTAAGGATATTACAAATCAAGGAGCAGATTTTGTCATCCCCATCTTGTACTGAGTTGTACTTTACTTTATAATTTGCTAAAAAAGACAAGGGAACGTGAAACAGGGTAGGAAAGTCCATCCCAAGGCAAGCACGTGCTACACCAAGAGCCTGAGCTTGTAAAAATACCAAAGTAAAACATTATTATTTCACTAACAGCTTTAAAAATGTGTTCAACTTCCAGGTAGTCTAATGTGCTTGTACGAGTTTATCCTAACAAATTTCCAGATTAAAATAATTATATTTCTATTTTATATTCTCATTATATTTGTCAATACTTGAATCTTTCTAATATATTTTAATGGGAATTAAATTTAATGGGAATAAAACTGAGCTCCTGACTGCAATGTTTGCAATGCTCAGGCCACAGCCACTGAAGGTTTATGACTCACACAAACCCAACCAAACAATCACAGCGCTCTTTGTTCTCTGCTGCTGGAATTCAGCTGAAGCATGGAAAAGGAAGGGGTTTGGGGGATTTTAATGGGGTGTTTCCTCCTGGGGATGTGGTGCCAGTGAGATCCCAGTGGATGGGATGGGAGTTGATCATTCCGTGGGTTCCCCTCCGGAGCCCAGGAACCACTGCCTGCTCCCCTGCCAGGGCTGTGCTGGGAGCTGCTCAGCACTGTGCCATTCCCACAGGGGGATGGATCTCAAATTCCCAAGGGAAAAGGCAGCCTAAACTCCTTTTTTTTAATTAGCTATCAAATCCTTTTTAAACCACCCCTACCACGGTGTGTTTCTATTTCCATAGCCTGTCCTGTGATGTCACAGAGAAATGACAGATTTATTGTGAACAGCACTTCTAAGTAATCTTTTCTAAGCGACTGATGGGTGTAATATGAATAAATGTCATTGTTTTATAAAGTAGAAACCATGTGAAGGTGCCACCAGCCCCTTGCTCAAGTCTACAGCTTGCTGCCCTGCCAGGCACACGGGATCCAGCACGGAGCTTCTCCCTGGAGCTTCCCTGGCTCTGCTCCTGCCAGTGCCCAGCCCAGGGGAGCCCTCCAGACATGGCTGGCAGCGTTTGGGGTGTCCCTCACCCTCTGCTCTCCAATCTGCTTCTCCAATCCCTCCCTGAGCAGCAGCAAGGGCAGTGCTGGCCCTAAGGCAGCAGAGGTGACACTGCTGTCACCCACAGGAGCAGAGGTGGCACTGCTGTGTCACCCACAGGAGCAGAGGTGACACTGCTGTGTCACCCACAGGAGCAGAGGTGGCACTGCTGTGTCACCCACAGGAGCAGAGGTGACACTGCTGTGTCACCCACAGGAGCAGAGGTGGCACTGCTGTCACTCACAGGAGCAGAGGTGGCACTGCTGTCACCCACAGGAGCAGAGGTGACACTGCTGTGTCACCCACAGGAGTAGAGGTGGCACTGCTGTCACCCACAGGAGCAGAGGTGACACTGCTGTGTCACCCACAGGAGCAGAGGTGGCACTGCTGTGTCACCCACAGGAGTAGAGGTGGCACTGCTGTCACCCACAGGAGCAGAGGTGACACTGCTGTGTCACCCACAGGAGCAGAGGTGGCACTGCTGTGTCACCCACAGGAGTAGAGGTGGCACTGCTGTCACCCACAGGAGCAGAGGTGACACTGCTGTGTCACCGTGGGTTTGTCCCTGGCACTCCAGAGGTCACAGTCCAGCCACCCCAGCACCTCAGGGTTTTTGGGGATGACATTTGCCCATAAAAGCCATTTCCTTCCCCAAATGCAGCTGAAACACGAGCAGAACTTTGCAGATGTGGGATTTCCAAGAGTTTTGGATTGGAATTCCCACCTCCCTGCAGCCGCACAGAACCAGCTGCTCTCACTCTGACTCTGGATTTGTGTTCTCCCCCAGGAATGTGCCAGCTGTGGACACAGATGAGATGAGATCCAGGTCAAGGCAAGTACAACAGATGAGATTTCTCTCAGTGCTGAGCCATGCCCCCACGGGGAGCTGACACTTGGCTGCTCCAGGAGCTCACAGGGACATTTCTCAGCTTCTCAAGTGCTTTTATTGCAGTCTCTGTCTTCAGGCTACTTGAGAGGGATGTTGAATACACGGCCAAGGAGCACTGAAATATTCTGTTGTCACCCCCTCCTGATGCATGACTTGCCAGCAGTGCCATTGTAGCCATTAATAAACATGGGACCTTCTGTAAAACGAGCTTTCAGTCAGCTCTCCCTCAACCACAGCAAAATCTGAGTTCCAAATTTCCTTGAGAATCCCCATTTCTCTCTGACTCTGTGAACATATTGTTCCAAACTGGCAGAAAATGCTATTTACATCTTTCAGCACCAACAGAATGCTGAGCTATATAAACAGTGGTTATTACTAATCAGAACGTGCTGTTAATTAGGAAGAAAGACCCTCAGTTCTCTGTGAGACTGAGTGGGATGAACTTTATTTCTATAAAGAGGATGAACTGCATCCTCTTAAACACAGCATCTCCAAACAATGATGCTCCAAGATCTCTGAAACCTAATTTTGGCCTCCAAGCATTTCGGAGGAGGATGGAGAGGGTTTGGAGCAAGCTGTTATTTGAAATAAATAGCCCTGAAAGAACTTGCAGCTCCTCAAAGGAAAATACCCCGGAGCAAATCTTCCTGTCCTGATTGGAAGCAGGAATCAAGAGCAGAGCAGCCTTGTTCCTCAGGTTGAATTCCAAAATTGGATTTGGATCAGGGAAGGAACGGGGAGGGCAAAGCAGCTTTGGGTTTCAGAAATGCTCAGATGAGTGAATTTTTTAGGGTTTGTCACACACAGCACGTATCAAAGGCAAAGGACTTAAAAGTCTTTGAAATTCCATCAGAATTGTGGAAGGGTGGGGGGGGGGGGGGTTAAATTCCAGTTTACAGCTCAGTGCCTGTAGGGGAGCTCACCTCTCCAATAATCCAGGGTGCTTTTTCACCCAGGACCTTTCTCCAGATCCCAGACGTGCAATCAGTGAGGAAACCCCCTCAATTCCACTATAACCAAAACTCCAGAGGATTAAAACCCCAAATTCAATTTTGGACCCCCAGTCCAAAAGCAGACACAGAGAAAAGGGGAAATTAAACCCCTTCATTAATGGAGAACTCCAGTTTACAGCTGATTTTGTTCACGTGGGTCATGTGCAAAACAGGCCTTTGATTTCCCTCTCTTCTGGGAATATTTTGGGAAAGGAAAAAGAAATCTTTCACCAGAACAATTCCGCTGATAGAAAGTTACACTTGTTGCACACTTGCTTTGCTTTCAGCCCCAGGACAAGCTCCTGATTGGATTCTCTCCAATTATCTCTTGCAGAAAACAAGGAATCCAAAACTGGCAGCTGGCTGAGCCTTTCCTGCTCTTTGATGAAGAAAGCAACACATTCCTGTCCTCGACACCTGGCATCAAGCTGACCTGAGCTGGAAAATCTGTGCCACAGGCTGTTGTTGCTGCACTGCCTGGTACCACCAAACCCCACTGCTGAGCTTCCCTGGCATCACCAAACCCCACTGCTGAGCTTCCTGGTATCACCAAACCCCACTGCTGAGCTTCCCTGGTACCACCAAACCCCACTGCTGAGCTTCTCTGGCACCACCAAACCCCACTGCTGAGCTTCCTGGTATCACCAAACCCCACTGCTGAGCTTCCCTGGTATCACCAAACCCCACTGCTGAGCTTCCTGGTATCACCAAACCCCACTGCTGAGCTTCTCTGGTACCACCAAACCCCACTGCTGAGCTTCTCTGGCACCACCAAACCCCACTGCTGAGCTTCCCTGGTATCACCAAACCCCACTGCTGAGCTTCCCTGGCACCACCAAACCCCACTGCTGAGCTTCCTGGTATCACCAAACCCCACTGCTGAGCTTCTCTGGTACCACCAAACCCCACTGCTGAGCTTCCCTGGTATCACCAAACCCCACTGCTGAGCTTCCCTGGTACCACCAAACCCCACTGCTGAGCTTCCCTGGCACCACCAAACCCCACTGCTGAGCTTCTCTGGTACCACCAAACCCCACTGCTGAGCTTCCCTGGTATCACCAAACCCCACTGCTGAGCTTCCTGGTATCACCAAACCCCACTGCTGAGCTTCCTGGTATCACCAAACCCCACTGCTGAGCTTCCTGGTATCACCAAACCCCACTGCTGAGCTTCCCTGGCACCACCAAACCCCACTGCTGAGCTTCTCTGGTACCACCAAACCCCACTGCTGAGCTTCTCTGGTACCACCAAACCCCACTGCTGAGCTTCCCTGGTATCACCAAACCCCACTGCTGAGCTTCCCTGGTATCACCAAACCCCACTGCTGAGCCTCCCCTATGCCTGCAGGACGTGCAGAACCCAAGGGAAAATCTGCCTCCTGGATGCCCCAGGTGAAAGGACAGTCCTAATTCTGCTTCTCCAGGAATTCTGAGAACGCTCCCCAGTCCCAATGAGGCCCAAGTTCAAGGATGCTCCTGGAGCTGCACTTTTGGCCTCAGCAGATGACGAGAACTTTGCAGAGCTCAACTCCACCAGGGACACGGAGAGCCAGCAGCTGGAGGGGCCCCTCTCGTCCACCATCGCCCTCATCATCGTTCTGGTCATCATCTTCTCCCTGCTCATCACATCCCTAATCACCTACTGCTTCCACAAGTGGAAACTCAGAGGGAAAAGACTGCAGAAAGCACAAGAGGAGTATCAGAGAGATCAAGAAAAGAGTGTTTGCCAAAGCACACCTGGACTTGTTTCATAAAAAGAGGAAAACCAGGATCCACCATGAAGTACTTTTGAATTACCTGAAAATGAAAATCATGAGAGAACTGCAAATTTGAAATTTCCAAGCAAATACATTCTTGTTTTATCTTATTTCTAGGAGTTGTCAGCAGTTTGGAGATTTCCTACAGCTTTATTATATGTATATATATATATATATATTTATACATTTAATCTCATTTGTGCAAAGTAAAATCAATGCAATTACGAATTTTTAATCTCTTCTGTCATTTTAATCCTCGCTGGGCAAATTGTGGCAGTGCCTGTGAGGGTGGAGTGGCCCTGGAACAGAATTCCCAGAGCAGCTGTGGCTGCTCCTGGATCCCTGGAAGTGTCCAAGGCCAGGCTGGAGCAGCCTGGGACAGTGGGAAGTGTCCCCTGGAGGCAGGGATGAATTTTTGGGTCCAGTCTAACCCTAACCCTAACCACAATTTTGTGTATTACTGAACCAGCAAATTTCAATCTGTTGCTTTCACTCTTTTAAAGAACCCCCACAGGAAGGTGAAGAGGCAGATTTGGGGGATCCCAGAGCAGCTCAGCTGCTCCAAACCAGGGGAGTTGTGCTGCACTGATCCCCCCAGGGCTTGGGAGCCCCTTGGAGCCAGAGTAAATCCCAGCTCCTGAAGAGCTCCTCGTGGGCCAAGGCTGACATTCCCATGTTTGCTTCCCACCAGGGCTGTGCTGGGAGCTGCTCAGCACTGTGCCATTCCCACAGGGGGATGGATCTCAAATTCCCAAGGGAAAAGGCAGCCTAAACTCCTTTTTTTTTAATTAGCTATCAAATCCTTTTTAAACCACCCCTACCACGGTGTGTTTCTATTTCCATAGCCTGTCCTGTGATGTCACAGAGAAATGACAGATTTATTGTGAACAGCACTTCTAAGTAATCTTTTCTAAGCGACTGATGGGTGTAATATGAATAAATGTCATTGTTTTATAAAGTAGAAACCATGTGAAGGTGCCACCAGCCCCTTGCTCAAGTCTACAGCTTGCTTGCAATTACCAGTACTGCTGTATGTATTTTTAAACAAGCTATAATACTGTGATGATGCTGTAAACTTACCTCTGTAGGCAAAAAAAATGTTCTATTTCAAAATGTCAGGATGAAGGATGCAAATGTTCTGAAAGTGCTATCAACAAGAACAAAAAAAAAATTTTCACAGAATATTCTAAAGGATTCTGTTACATGCTACAAATCTATTTTACAAGGGTATTTATGGATCATACAGCCTGGTCTGTGAGAACAGTACTATTTTATTACAGAATAAATAAATGAATAAATGAGCAGTGAATATCCATGCCCAGAAGCTGGAAAATGTTTGGTTTTTTGTTTTTGAAGTACCCTGATCAATTCTTTAGGTGATCTGGAAGATGGAGGACCCTGACAGAAGGAATCCACTCCCCCTCATCTCCCATCCACATCCTGCTGCTGTCAGTGCTGCCAAAGATCTTAGAAAAAAAAACAACAAAAAAAGACAATTATTTTCATGAAAACAATGCAAATATGGTGTTTCTAGGATTAATATCTGTTCTGCCACCATTTACACCCAGAGCAGTCAGGAAAGCAGCCCTGGGGCAGGCAGGGCTGATCTGCACACACCCAGTGCCTGCCTCAGGGGCACAATCAAAACTCACTCTCTGAAAAATTCACATCCCGTGGTAATAAAATCACAGCTTGAAGAATGCAAGGAGATAGGAAAAGGCTTGAAGAATGCAGAGCTGGGAGCACTGCAGCCCTTGCTGGAGGATTTGTGGATGGTTTGAGGGAACTACACTCAGCTCATGGAGCAAAAACCTTGTCCTTGATGCCACCAGCTGAACATTTCTGTCAAGTTTCTAATAAATAAATGGGTTCAGCTCCTCTTCTTGGAACCTCATCAAATTGGCTGCTGTGGTAAAAAAATAAAGCTAAAAAACCACCCCAGCCTCACCATACCCCAACCCCATGAGGGGAATTTCTGAGGAGACACTGAGGGACCTCAGGGGAGCCTGGAACATTTCAGATTTTCATGTAACTTCAGAGGAAAGGTTCAGGATTCATGGAAGGAGGTCACAAAAATGCTCTGAGGGCTGGAGCCCCTCTCCTGGCAGGAAAAACAGAGTTGGGGGGAGACCAAGGGGGGGAAAAAAGCTCTCTGCAGGGCCCGTGCCCTCAGGACAGGGGAGAATGGTTTTTACCTGCAGGAAGGTTGGTTTAGATCACACACAAGAACACTGAGGGTGGGGAGGCTCTGGAACAGAATTCCCAGAGCAGCTGGGGCTCCCCCTAGATCCCTGGGAGTGTCCAAGGCCAGGCTGGAGCAGCTGGGACAGAGGAAGGTGTCCCTGCCATGGCAGGGTGGGTGAGGTGGCCTTTGGAGGGTCTCTTCCAACTCAAACTCTTCTTCTGGACCAGTGGGACCACAAGAGATTCCTTCAGTAGATGCAAATCCAGACTCAAATATTCCAGAATCACAGAAAGTTTGGGTTGGAAGGGACCTTAAAACTCATCCAGTGCCACCCCCTTGGCAGGCAGGGTGACCTGCCACCACAGCGGGTCACTGGGCAATGTTCAGCTTTATTGCCAGCTCACATCCAGGGAAATTAATGACACATTCATTAATTCATTCCCACTCAGAGCTGGGCTAGCAGCCTGTTGGGATTGAGATGGAAGTTGTTCCTAGAGATACAAATTCCCAGAGCCTAAGAGATGGGTGGAAAGGAGACTGAGGAATGAGGGAGCCTGGAATGCAGGGTGGATTTTTATAAAGCAAATATAGAGCAAATGAAAGGGAAAGTCACAGTCCTGCACTTCATGGGAAGCTGATTTTAATGATAATTTGAGGAATATAAGTTTCTCCAAAGGGTCAGTTATAAAATCCAACATCCCAAAAGTGGGTATCAGCATACACAGAGCATGAAACAACTGAGGTGGGAGAAACCTTCTCAGTTAGCAGAGTTCAGAGCAATGAACCCATCACATCAGCATCCATGCAGAAGATTAAATCATGCAACCCTGGGTGGCATCAAAGCCACAAAGGCAAAGCTGCAGAGCACTTCTGAAGAGGCAGAGGGATTTGTTTCACAGCCACAGCTGCTTTTCCCAGGGAATCCCTCCTGAGCCATCCTGCTCCTCTTATGCCCCAGCAAGCACAAAGCAGGGAGCAGATGGGTCAATACCCCTTGACCAGAGTTCTGAGGTGTCTTTGGATAAAAAAAAAAAATAAAAAATAAAAGTAAAATAAAAACAAAAATAAAATCTGCTGCTGGAGGGAGGAAGTCCTGGAGTGGGAAAAAGGAAGATACATCATCCACCCTCTTTCCCACACATCCTCCCTGGCAGAGTTTTGGATCTCCAGCCTCAAAAACTACAGGATTAGAAAATAAATTATTTAGGGACTCAGATCATTCATTCCATTGCATATCTCCAAGAGCTGCTGAAGAAAAAAAAGCCTCAGAGTCATTGCTGATAAAAGAATGAAACAACTGTAGTGAGCAGCAGGAAAATGCATCCAACAGCCATCAGCAAAATTTGCTTTGATTTTCCTGAGGAGTTACCTGAGTTCTGTTTGTAACATTTATGCAAACAAACAAGATCTGTGCAGGCACTGTGTGCGAGCAGGATGCTGTTCCACAGACAAATACTGTCAGACATAACCCAAATAACTCACAATTTAGGATTTACACAAAGGCTTCATGACAGCTGCAAAGAAATTTCAGTAGCTCTACAAAGCTTCCATGTTCTGAAAACAAAACTATCAACATGTGCACGGAAGTCACTTTTTGTGGGGCTGAAATCTGTGCTACTAAAGGACATTTTCAAAGGATTCAGCTCCTGATCACCTCCTGTACACTTGACAGCTCTTCCAAGGCGCCACCTGAAATTCTGGGTGCCTTTCCCATCAAAAATCAAGAGACTTAATGGATTTCAACATTTCTAAGGATTCCAGAGCAACAGGAAGGAGCAAGCAGAGTTTATTCATTACCCAGGTGCTCTTCAGGGACAATCCAAAAGGGGATGTTTCTAGGAGAATATTTTTGATGGATTATTAAAGCTCTTTGTAAGGACAACCAGCACCGGGCTGGGTTCCCACCTGGTGCTTCACCTACTCAGGATCAATTCCCAGGGAAATCACTCAGATTTTTAGATTTTGAAGCAGGAGAAGGCAGATGTTTGCTAACACTTCTGTTTATGTCCCAGCAGTTCCCTCCAGGTTTTCTGGGAAGTGAGAACAAGAGGCTAAACAGCTCTCAGGGACTCTGACAAACAACACAGAGCACGAGGAGGGAACAACCATGTGGAATACAAACCCCACTTCAGCACTGAGGGCTCTTGTCCCAAAACGGGGAAAGAAAATGCAACAGGGGGACAAAAATACAGTGTGGCTTCAGAAATAGGGATATTTCTCCCAGATTTCCAGAGGGATGTGAATGCAGAGGAAGCAGGAACTGGGAGGCTGAGGAGAGGCAGGCCATGGCTGGGGCTGAGCCCCTGCTGTCAGCTCTGAGCACACAGGTGCCCACAGGGCAGCACCAGGCTTTGGAGGCCACAGTGAGGATGATTTCACTGTCCAAGCCAAAGATTCCCAGCACAATTCCATTTTATTGGGATGTATACTGAACCCCAGAGCCAGTCTTGGAACAGCGACCTCCTCATCTTGAAAAATTACAACAAATTCCAAAATATTTTCTTATCATTCTTATTCCAGTTTTAATCTGTTGTTTTTTTTTTTCTCTCTATCCTAATAGATTCCATGATTAATTTATTGTCATTTCTCAACCCATTGGCATCCCCAGTCCTGCTGATTAATTTCTGTAACAGCCTCATTATTTCCCCTCTATAAATACTGCATTTCATTTCACTGCTTTCTATAGTTAACTTGGCTTTTTGTCCTCCACCTGGGGCTCTCACTTTCAATTTACCATGAGACAGTGGGCAAAGACTGAGCTGAAATGCAGTAATTACACCTCCCTGGCCTGACAAACAGAATCATTTATTTTCCTTATGGATGGAAGCAGTTGGGAGCTGCTCTGCAATCCCACAAAAAAAATAAAATAAAAAAAAAAAAGACAATACATCTGCCTTGCCAGATTAATAATGGAAACTCTTGGCTTCTAGAATTTGAGAAACCTAGGGAGATGGATTACAATATATTGCAACATTTGCACTGAGGAAGGAGAAAGGGTTGACTCACACCGCAGACCTAGTTCCACCTGCAGGAATATTAAAGCAGCACCCAATCCATCACTGCCAGAGCAGCTCAGATCCAAAATCATTGGAATTCTGGAGGTGACTGCTCACAGGAGGCTCTCCCAGTTCTTCATCCACTGGAGTTATGGTTGATTGTGGTTTTCCATTTCCTGACCCTTCAGCCTTTGCCACAGATCCCTGGGATCCTCTGAAGGTTTGGGAAAGCTTCTGAGTGCTTCTCCTAGAAGTGTGAGCATGTCCTGAAACAGAAAGGAAACATGGAATGGTTCAGGACTGTATTCCTGCCAGTTCTCATGGATCACACCCCCAGTCCCTCAAAGCTCACCAGCTAGGCAGCACTCAGCCACACAATTTGGTGGGTTTGGAAGGATTCTCTTTAAAAACTCTGTCCAACAGCATGGCCCAGAAATCAGGATTCTTCCCTCACGAGGGACAGGGAAAAGCAGCTGGCCTTGCAGGGAAGCAGGGGACAAAGTGGGAAAAAGTGAAGCCGAAGCTCTCAAATGTTAGGTATGGAGTGAGGAAGAGTCAGAACTCTGGAGAGTTCCCCTTGTTCTCAGGGAAGGCAGGAACTGTGGTACAGCACAAACTTCCCTGCTCATCAGCATGGGAGGAGAGCTGGGAGCTGCAGGAAGGCTCCTGATCCCCCAGAAGGAAGGAGAGAAGAGCTCTTCCTTCAGGAAGACCCTCCTGAAGAACAGCCACGGGAGGTCCAAGGAATTCTGCAGGTTTCACTGCTCACCCAGGGGCACTTCCCACCAACAAAGCTTCGACCTTTGGCACAGAGCCAGGAATTCCAAGAAGAAATCTCAGAGTATCCCAAGGCCTCAGCCTCCATCACATATTGCTTTTCTCAAGGAATCCTTCCTGAGCCACCCTGCTCCTTTTAAGCCCCAGATGAGTCAATATTCCTTGACCAGAGTTCTGAGGTTTCTTGGAGAATATTCCAAGATTCCCATGGCAAAGGATGAGTGAGGAAGCCCAGTATGGGCAGTTATCCTCTACCACATCATTTCATTTGCTATTTCAGCTTGGACAGCCCAGCAGAAAACAAACTGGGGAGTCAAAACCAAAAGGGACCCAGAAACAATTCCAGGACATCCTGGGAAAGACCTACAGCTTCCATAAATCAGGCAGCTCAAAGACTTGAGGACAATGCTGGTGCCAAGCATTTTATTAAAGATATGGGCCCAAATTCTGATCTCACTGCCAGAAACCAGGAGGAATCTGAATTATAGATTCTTTCATTACAGCACCTATAAACTGTAAGCATGATTTTTTTTTCAACAACATTTGCTTACTCTGGAGTAAAGCTGTTTCTCCAACTTCTCTTGGATTAAAGCACCTTCCAGCAGAGTCTTTTTGTGCCTGAGAAAGGCAGCCTTGGCCAGCTCTGCTTCCTTCTGCTGGCAGTCAGGACATGTTGAAGCCTCATGGATTTCAGCTTCTGTCACCTGGGAGAGGAAATTTTGATGCCATGAGCAGTGTTTGGCCTGGCAACTTTGAGAACAAATTATAAACAGAGGTAGTGTCTAAAAACAAAAATTGGCTTTACATGTGGTGGTAAAATAATTCATAATCACAATTCCATCATCTCTAGCTGTCCCTGTGCTAAGGCCTTAAACACCAACCAGAGGGGTTACAATTATAAATTATATTTCTATTTTATAAATAAATTAAGAGGCAAATAAACTGTGGAGCAATTAGTTCCAACATGCAGCTCAGAGCCAGGATCCAACCTAGACTCTGCAGTTCTATCTGTAAGATAATCAGTGATTCCTAGGTTAGTTTATCCACCATGAAATCTTATTTAACAGCATTACACAAATCCCAGGGTTTGTGCTTTTATGAAATATCAGTGGTTTTATCTGATTTCATTGACACAGATTCCATCTGGCTCCATAAACACATTAAATTGCTACAAAAGCAGGGGAATCAACCCAAAAAAGTCCCATCCCAGGCCTCTCTGTCCTCTTTTCCCAGACCTTCTCTACATAAAAATGTTCTGTGGAGCTACAGACAGAACTAAGCAGAAGAGCAAATGAAGTTACTTTTCTTAGGGAATGGATTCCCACAATGCAAGACAGATAAAGAGGAAATAAAAACTCCACAAATATTGCAAGGTGGGTTAACATTAGAAAATTAAAAAAAGCAGATGGCTAAAATGTCAAAATCGTTTTAAAAGGCAGGAAGTCTGAAATAATTATCACACCAGAACTGACTTTATAGTGGTATTTTTAGGTGCAGGGCTGAGGGGAGGAGCTGGGACATAAAACCCATCCTGGGGTAGGGAAAAAACCACTGGGCTGGTGACAAAAAAAAAAAAATAGCTTTGAATCCCAATTCAAAGAGATCTCACTTTAAAGATGAGACAGAGGCTTCTTAATCAGGGACTGAGGTCAGCAAGGTTTTACTGGAACTGTTTTCATCAATATTATCTAATACCCAATAAAACTGGGAGCACAGGGAGGTTTTGTCTTTGGAATATTTCTAGTCCTGGAGCCACAAAAAATTCACAACAAATAATATGCATAATAATTTGATAAATAAATGGGGCAAACACAACCCAGAAAAAAAAATAAAAAGGTTTTTTCCTTCAGCTGATCCAGGGCTTCTTGTAAAAGAAATGATGATCCCAGCCTTGCTCAATGACACAAATCAGGATTTCTATCGGCAGACAACAGTTCTGACTGACTCAATCCTGTTATTATGACTCTTTTCTCCAGTGGTTCTCCCAGAATTTAGGGAAAATCCCCTTTTCTGTCCCTCAGTACCTGTTTCACAGCCTGCCTGGTGTTTTCCAGCAGGATCCTGTTCATCAGCCGGGCAGGAACAGCACAGGAATTTCCTCTCTCACTCTGCCTTGCTGGGATTCCCCAGTGCAGCTTCCTGCACCTTTGTGCCTGCTCCTGCTGCATCCTGCTGATCCTCCTGCTGCAGAAACACCTGAGAGCATCCAGCTCTTCTTGGGAGAATTCAGGAATTCCTGCCAGGCACAAATCAACAGGACAAGAGCATCAGTGGCTGTGTCAGGGAAAGAGGAATTGCTGCTCTTTATCTGCGTGACCTCGTGTTAGCCAAGGAAAACCCAAAGCCTGGGTCAGGCCCTGCCTGCAGCAACAGAATTTCAACAAAATTTAAATGGGAACTGGAGGAAATTGCACAATAAATGGCTCCAAAAGCAGAATTTAAACACGAATTTGGACATGAACAATAATTGGCTCTAAAACAGGCTCCAAAATCAGAATTTAAACACAAGTGTGATTAGGAAATTGCACAATAAATGGCTCTAAAACAGGCTCCACAAAGAATTTAAACACAAATTTAAATGGGAACTGGAGGATCCTGAACAATAAATGGCTCCAAAAGCAGAATTTAAACACAAATTTGGACATGAACTTGAACAATAATTGACTCTAAAACAGGCTCCAAAAAGAATTTAAACACAAATTTAAATGGGAACTGGAGGAACTTGCACAATAATTGGCTCTAAAACAGGCTCCAAAAAGAAGAATTTAAACACAAATGTGGTTGGGAACTTGCACAATAAATGGCTCTAAAACAGGCTCCAAAAAGAAGAATTTAAACACAAATGTGGATGGGAACTTGCACAATAAATGGCTCTAAAACAGGCTCCAGAAAAAAGAATTTAAACACAAATGTGGATGGGAACTTGCACAATAAATGGCTCTAAAACAGGCTCCAGAAAGAAGAATTTAAATACAAATGTGGATGGGAACTTGCACAATAAATGGCTCTAAAACAGGCTCCAAAGATGGGAGGAAATAAAAAGACAAAAGGTTAATGGCACAGGATAAACAGATCAGCAAAGCAAGCAGTTGAACACCATGACACTAAATAAACTGGCTCTCAGTAATACAGATTTAGCATCTCACTGCCTGAAACTGCAACTGGCTAAACCCAAATTAATTAATATTTCAAGAGAGCTCTTCATCAATAACTCTAAGGAACAATTTGTAAGAAAAATTAGAGGCAGCGACCACTGAAGTCACTCTGGAAACACCTCCAATAAATTCCACAGACTACAGAAAAGCAATTTTTTCTGGAGGAAATGCAACTGGAAAACACTTTTCCTCTAAAGCTTCAACAAAAATTTCCTAAATTCTTCATAAGATCTCATTTAAACAATATCATTCCCTCTTTCATCTTCTCTTACCCTTCCCAGTGGCACATAAAAATAAATAAAATAGAGATTAGACTTCAGCTGGGTGGGTTAGGATGGATTTACAACTTCATTCTGGGCTTTTGGGGAGATTTTCCTGAGGCTTAGAGCACAATCAGGGCAGTATTTTATGGGTATCAGCAGAGGATGGGGCTGGCTGAGGTGGAGACACCACAACCCTCGAGGTTTCCGTGCCCACATTTCCCCCAAAATCAGGCAGAGGGTGGCTCCAAAGTGTGGCCAGTTTAACTGCAAGGATTCACCCCCAAATTCCTTTCAACAACCCCTCCATTTTCTGATTTTTCAGGATTAAATTCAATTTTTGGACATTCCAGTCCCACAATACAAATCCTCAAAACGCTGAGCAACTGGAATATAAAATTTCCCCTAAATTCCTTGGCATTTATTTAGTTCCTGAGTGCATAAGACACAGTTGTGAAATTCTGCAAAGAATTCTGAGCATCTCCTCAGAAATCCAATGTTTATAAAGGATAAGAGAATCTATAATTAAAACTAAGCAAAGCAAGAATTTTGTGGCTTCGTGGACAATGTGGTAAATACGTTCAATTTTTTGCAATTCTTAAACAAGTATAATTCAAAACAAATTCTGCAACAGTTCAGAATTGAGCATCACAGAGCAATTTACTCTTCCTAAGAAGATGATGCATCAAACTGACTAAAAGGAAAGATATGATGACAATTTATAGACAGATATTTTAAGGTATTGCTCATTCTTATTTAATTTTAATTAAAAAAAAAAAATAATTGAGGGACCATCATCAATGTCTGAGTGGAAACCATCATTTCAGTCATCAGGTGATTTTCCTTACAAGAATTGTGTGAAAAACTGGAAATCATGTGCTACTACTGGGCTTAATCACACTAATAAAATATTCCTGGCAGATTCATTTATGCTGAACATAGAATGAATAAAAAGATTAAAAAGTTACCATTGTGAGGGAGGAGAAAAAAAAACCCAGAACAAAAGCATTTGAGTACTCAAAGGGAGAAATAAAACACATCAAGTCCACTGAGCATTTAGTGACAGTTTAATATCAGCCTGAATAACTCACTTAAGGTTCTTCTGACATCCACAAGTGCAATTTTATTAAGAACTGGTTTCTAATAATGCATAAATCCTGTGCTGCCACACACCCACCCATCTGCTCATCTGCACCTCCAGACTTCAGAAGGAACACTGGCAAAGGGAACAGCAATTTTTAAACCTCACTGCACGACTCAGTGCTGGAGTTACTTCTTCATATTAACTCATGTTTAACAGGAATTTCAGAATTTTTTCAGGAATTTCATCAATTAGGGAGCAAGGAGTGGGATTTTACTGAAACAAAACCAAACCCAAAAACATAAGAGAAGTTTGGCTTTTACCTGGATTATTTCCACTTTCAGATCTCCCCCAGGTGTGGGAGGTTCACCTGCCCAGGGGATCTCAGCTCTTGCTTTGGGGTTGGTTTATTCTGTGTCTCTCCCCAGCTCCCACTTTTCCATGTGTGATCCAGACATGCTGCACTGCTCCTTCTCCAGCTGCGGTGGCAGATCTAAGGTGTTGTGATTCCAGCAGCCCAGGAGAGACAAAATAAAATAATCCCCATGTCTGCATCCCAAACCCTGCTGAGGGGCTGGAACTCAGTGACCTATGTAGGTTTTGCTGCCTGTACAAGTCCAGCCTCAAGTGTGACATTTGAAAACCATGAGGGAGTAAAAGAATATCTTTTTGAGTTTCCTTTTACGTCTAACTTTGATTTAACAGGAAAATTAGCAGGCATTTTGTTGTTACTATTCCCTACTAATACTCTATTTTAAAGGAGATAAGTAAAAAGAGAAAAGTGTGAAAGGCAATAATCAACAACTGCTCTTCAGTAAAGTTTTACCTCTGCAGCTCCAGAGAACATCTCCACAATAACCTAAACTGATTTTACAGCTCAGATGAACATGCTGCCAGGCTGCCCAGCAAAGAGCATGAGAAAGACCCCTGCAGGTGACACAGAACTGACAGAAACAGGCTGACATGTCAGGCTGTTCATCACAAATAGGAATTTAAAGTGAGTAAAACTCCTCCAGCACAGTGAATCATCCCAGAGTCACACAAAGACCTGGGTTGGAAGGATCTTAAAACCCACCCAGTGCCACCCTGGGACAGCTCCCACTGTCCCAGCTGCTCCAATCCCAGTGTCCAGCCTGGCCTTGGGCACTGCCAGGGATCCAGGGGCAGCCCCAGCTGCTCTGGGAATTCCACCCTGTGCCAGGGCTGCCCACCCTGCCAGGGAACAATCACAGGAACAGTGCAGGAGAAGAAACAGGCAAAGCATTTCTTGGAGACCCGTGATAAAAGTGAGAGGCAACTCAGTGAGCACAGCACCAGCCAGGGGGTTAAAGAGCCCCACCTGAATTTTCAGATAAGAACTGCAGTTTCCTGAGTGCATTTTCAAGATGACTAACATGGAGCAATCTCTGTGGAACTGAGAATTTATGGTCGTGTTGTGATGCATTTGTCTAATAACAGCTCGTGTACCACGCTGGGGTGGAGGGACAAAGACAAACTCTGATGAAAACTTCTCACTTCTCCTGAGGCCAGCGTGGTTTTCATCTTTCTGCCCACAAGGAAAACCATGAAAAATAAAAATGCCATTCCAGAGTGTTCCCACAGGCAAACCAGAACCTTTTGGTCTCCCCATCTCATTTAACCCTATTAGTAATAAGATGAGAAGGAAAGTCTTGAGGCAATAAAACAAATCCTAATTCAGAGTACCCTGTGTGCTCAGTGCACACAATTCACTGAGCTGAGTGTTCTGAGGGGACTCACTGTGCAGCAATCCACTTCTAGGTGAGCTCATCTTCTGCATTAAAAAAAAAAGATATATATATATATATATATATCACCCAGCTGCTAAAACAATACAAAATTTGGGGGCTATCAAGTGCTGAACAATTAAATCCAAGAGAGGCGTTTATGGATATCAGAAGACAAAAGCTGCTGTCCTTATTTGAGGATAATAATCTGCAATAAAAAATGTAGCGCATGGCTAATTCTGATTGATTTGGGGACAACATGGCACTGTGTTTGCATCCCAGAAAAAGCACGACCCGTATTTTGCGCTCTTCACACGGATCACT
Source organism: Cinclus cinclus (assembly GCF_963662255.1). Taxonomy (NCBI): domain Eukaryota; kingdom Metazoa; phylum Chordata; class Aves; order Passeriformes; family Cinclidae; genus Cinclus; species Cinclus cinclus. The sequence continues at coordinate 1,273,208 of NC_085060.1, forward strand.
GAAGCACCGACGTACCCGAGGCTGCTCCAGGGCCAAGTGACAGCACAAGCAAAGCCAAGCTCAAGGTCCTGGCACAGACCTTGCTGCTCCAGCCTCAGTGACCACTCTGACCCTCCCTGCCATCCATCGTCCATCGCTCCCTGCTGCGGAACGACAAGGGGGTGCAAGGGATTCCATAAAATCCTCCAAGGAGAACTCCAGTCAGTGGCAGAAAGCACAGAAAACTGAAAATTCCCAGGTTTCTGGGTTCCAGCACCCCACCACTGACTGACTCCTGTGGGGAAGGAGCTCTGCACTTCCCAACAGCCTGGAAATGACCCGAGGTGCTGCTTTTTGAGGATGCTGGTGTACAAACCCCATGCCACAGAGCGCCCAGGCAGGAAGATCTCCTGGTTCATCATTCTTACAGTGACCTAAAAATTCCATGTTTGCTCACTTCCCACCAACAGGCACACTGAGGAAGATTCCCCGTCTGCTCCCATTATTTTTTTTTTGCTCAATTACAGCTTTTATGCTCTTTTTTCTTAATTAAAAATAGCAGCTCTGACCCACTTTTTGACAGACTTTAGCAGGGCTTGCATCCCACCATCTGCTCTCACAGTTCCTTGCATAACCAGTACATGGAAATGGATCCTTCCTTCCTCCTTTCCCTTCTCCTCCTCCTCCTCACACTCCAGCATTATTTGGGAAAAGCTGCTCCATTGTTCCTGCCAAAACTGGTGCCCTGCTGCCTCCCTCAGCTTGGGAAAGGAACTAAAACAGGGCAAACAAATAATTATCAATATTGTTGATTAGCAAGGGGGGAAAAATCCACTTCAACACAATCAATTCTGAACTCACGTTTATTTTAGAGGGGAAATGCCCAAATTTCCTAGTACCTCTACAGCTGGAGAGAAAAAAAAAACTCAATTAAACAATTAAATGTCTAGTGTGGGGACATCTTTTAATTCACTTTTCCAGGTTTTGTGGTAATGCATCACCAGGACAACGTCACTACATGGGGGGAGCATCAAAGCCATGAGTGATATGGGAGACAAGCTGCTCTCCAAGAAAGCATAAAAGAGAAACTTTGTACTTAATTACTCAACTAATTAAGCCAGGCTAATAAGATGACTTAATTGAATAGCCTGTGTATAAAATTTAAGTCAAGTTTACACCTGCTTCCAAAAGAAACAATTAAAACCTCTGCTGAAGTTACCAAATTCACCAGCAGGAGCCGAGATGACAGAGTTGTCTGGTCTAACCCCAGTGTCTTTATGTTTTATATCAATCCCTTTTCCCATGGCATCAATCCATTTTCCTATGGCAGCTCTTTCCACAGCTGCAGCATCCACTGCTTCAGACTCTTCCTCTGCAAGGAAAAAAGGCAACTTTGAACACACAGTGTGAGGAAAGCAAAGTGGGAGGCAAATAATCCTCAGCTTGAATGTGCCAGTTCACCCTGCAGAGAAAGGAGAAAACCTGAGCCACGGAAATACACAGATGAGGCCACAGATTTCAGCTTGTTTTATCTCTCCTTTGATGCAGCCTTTACCTGAATTATTTCCACATTCAGATCTCCCCCAGGTGTGGGAGGTTCACCTGCCCAGGGAGATCTCAGCTCTTGCTTTGGGGCTTGGGTTTATTCTGAATTTTATTGAAACAAACCCAAAAAACACACATTCAGATCTCTCCCAGCCCTCTTCAGTATTTCAAATTCTGGAAGTATCCCATGTAAAAATTGTTTTATGGCCTGGCCATGGTAAAAAGTAGCTTGGAGAACTGTTTTTCATGGTGCCAGCAGAATTCCAGCATCACAAGATTACTAAGGAAGGATTTCCCATGGAGCTGTCTGAAGCATGGATCTGGTCAGCACTTTTCAAGAAACACTGTATGCGATTTTCACACGTTTATTTTTGCTGATTCAAGTCCTCCCTGCACTTTTTGAAGCAGTGAAACACAGGCCTTGAGCAGGGAGAGCTCTCCATACCTGCAGGACTTTGGCCTGCCAGTGAAGATGAGCTTTCCAACACCTCTGACACAGCTGACCCCTCCAAATCCTCAGTGGAACACCAGGATCCAGGTGCTTGGCTCTCCTCCTCACTGAAGGACTCAAAGGAGTCTCCTGAATAGTCCAAAGCAGAGCTGCTGTGACTCTGGCTCAACCCCAGCCCCTCCCCGGAGCTCTCTGCTGGGGTGGTGGCCATGGGGCAGCACTGCAAATAAAAATAAAAACAAAAATAAAAATGAAACAAGGCCAGTTTCACATGATTACTTACAGCAGCACGGGATATACGTTGGGCTGTTCCAGTCAGAACACAACAAATTTAAGCACTGTAAGTGGGTAAAATCACAACTCAGCTGTGATCAAGCCTAAGCATGGATTAGTTCAGATCCACAGGGTAAATGTACAGGACCAATTAGCACTGTAGCTAATTGAACATTAGCTGTGAAATCTGAGCAGCGTTCCTTTCAAATCTCTAGCGGATTGCACTAAATGCTTGGATAGAATTCTTCATTTAGGAAAAAAAAAAAAAAAAAAAAAAAAAAAAAAAAAAAAAAAGCAAATTTCCCCCTTTTTAATCCCTGAAAGGAACTTACAGGAAAGATGAGGTAAGGCTGTTTACAATAGCGACGGGATAAAGGGGAAAGGGTTGAAATGGAAAGCAAGCACGGTCAGATGAGATAGTAGGAAAAAACCTTCCACTATCCCAGAGCGTTCCAATGTCCAACCTGGCCTGGGACACTGCCAGGGATAACCACGGACTCTCCGCGAGTTCCACCCCAGCCTAATTCAATTAAATATTTACCCCAGCATCCCAGCCACCCCTCCGGGAGCCATTCGCGGTGTCCTGTCCCTCCATCCCTCGTCTCTCCAGGAGCCCAGGCAGGCCCTGCCCGGAGCTCTGAGGGCGGCCCCGGCCCCGGCCCCGGCCCCGGCCCCGGCCCCGCACAGCTCCGGGCGCGCCCCTCACGGCTCCCCAGCCGCTCTGCCCTTCCCTCCGGCCTCTCTCCCCTCACGGACGAGCTCCAGGAGTTGTTGTTGTTGTTGTTTTTCTCCCCTCCCGAGCTCGCTCCTTACCCCGGCCCGGCGGGAAGGGGCGGCCCTGAGGGCGGAGCGCGGCCCGGTTGAGGCGGAAAATCCGGCCCTAAAATAATGCTGGCTTTATAGGATTGCTCTTCTGGGGTTATAGGATTGCTGTTGTCAGGAAAATTCAGCCACAAACACCAGAGGTTTATGGCCAAAAAGGAGACAGAGGAGTCCTTTATTGGAATAAAGGGAGAGCCACGGGTGTTTCCCCTGGGATCTCTCACATTTCTGGAGGATGCAGCCTCCTTTTTAACCCAATTTCCTGCCACATTTCCCTCTCTTTCCCCATGGGCCGAGGTACTTGGGAGGCTCAGACTTCCCAGAACACCTGGTACCTGACATTGCCCTCTAATGTACAACCCTCCCTTCTCATTTGGAATTCTTACAGAATTCGTGGGTTTCCCCCATGGCTTCTTTCATCTTTCGATATCCAATTTCATTCATCAGCAAACCTTTTTGTAAAGGCAAATATATATATAATATATATTTCATTCATCAATCAGTGGAATCCTTCCCATTGTTTCTTTTATCTCTCAGTGCTGGTTTTATCCACCAGCTTGTTTCTAAAGACAAATCCCTCATTCCTCTCACTGTTGTGGGTTATAGGATTGCAGTTGTTGGTTACAGAATTGCAGTTGTTGGTTATAGGATTGCTTTTACAGGATTGCTGTTGTGGGTTTATAGGATTGCTGTTGTGGGTTTATAGGATTGCTGTTACAGGATTGCAGTTGTTGGTTATAGGATTGCTTTTACAGGATTGCTGTTGTGGGTTTATAGGATTGCTGTTGTGGGTTTATAGGATTGCTGTTGTGGGTTTATAGGATTGCTGTTGTGCTGCACATGGAGTCCCAGCCATGCCCCACACCAAGTCCCAGGTGTAGCCCCCCCCAGCGATTTTCCAGCCCCAGGGATCTGATAAAGGGAAAAACATCTCTGAGGGAGGGGGGTTTGTTTAATCCTGACCACGATCAGGGCAATACATGTGTGAAAAACAAGGTTCACATTCCTGGTAAATTTTAAAAGGTTTAATAAGGGAAATAAGAGCCAAACAATAAAGCAAAAGGTTATAGGGCTGGGTGCTTGGCCTTCAGCCAAGAGCACACACTAACTCAGAAAACAATTTTAAATGCATCAGCATGTTGCATATTCATAGATCTTCATGCATTTTTCAAAATCATCCCCCTCTAACCTGTAAATCAACATTTTTTAATGGAAGATCAATAAATTCTTTCCCTGGGGTTCTGTTGTGTCACCGATAATCCAAGAATATGAAGAAATTCCTGATTTATTTTTTTAAACCATTCTCTGAGTTAGTTACACAAATAAAAGCTTTTTACATCACCATGTTATAGTAAAAAAAAAATTATCACACTGCTATTTCTAAGTTTTGTTAATAGCAGAACTAAAAGAAACTATATGCATACAGCAAAGTTTTTCAATATTATGCATATAGTATTCATTTGAATATCTGTAAAAAGCCAGTAATATAATATGTACTTATAACACATGGCAAAAGCACTTTTAAAGGGCTGGCCCAAGGTGTGACAGCGACTTGTGGTAAAAACATTGTAGGTCAGCTTTGCCAGAAGGACAGGAGAGCCAAGAGAAACTCTAGGGGATTTTTAAAATTGCTTTATTTACCTTTAGGACAGTGCATAATACCCAAAAAGATGAATGCAGATGGCCTTGGATGTGACACTTCATGGAAATAAGATGCAAAAAAGTATTGCAGGGCATGAAATCTTCCCATGTATTCAGGTACAATTCCCATAAGTTAGACCATGATAAAAGCAGCTCTTCTGTATCCTGGGATCTTGCTTTAAAATTGCTGGTTCAGGTTAGCTAACACCACATTTTTGTCGTTGTTTTGTTTTGTTTCAGTGAAGTCTTTATTGGCAAGAAAAGCTGATTTTTCAGTCCTGGGATGCAGAGTGTGTTGTCTGTCGCTGGGGTTTTATCCTCATGCTGAGTTTGGACTGCCTGGCCAAAGGACAGAGATTTTGCCTTCTCTCACACTTGATGAAGTGCAGCAAAAGCCATCTTGTGTCTCTTGGAACAGAGAACTTTGTGCTGATCTCTACATTTAATATAAAGAAGCATTGTCCAGCATGAGGTGGATGCAGGAGAGAAATTAATGCATTGATGCAGAGGTGGAACTAAACCTATAAATTGTTCAAGGTTTAAATTCAGCTGTTTGCTGAGTGGGTTGCTCAGGGCCAGGCCATTTTCTTGTAGTTAACTGCAAGAAATTCAAATAATTGACGTGGGATAAGCTTTTTTTTTAACCTTTTCTGCCCATACAAACAAGAGGGTGTGTGAATGGAAGGGCAGTTATCCCACTGCAGGAGCTGGGAGTCAGGAGTTCATGGAGGCAGGAATTCTGGAATTCTGGAATTCTGTACAGTTTAGATCAGTCAAACATTTCCAACCCAGAGGTTCACCTTGCACTGACTGCTCTGAGCTGATTTCCTTCTCAAGAAGATAACCAGACAGGCTGAGGGAAATCAGGATCTGGAAAATAAACTGAGAGATTTCCATGCTCTGGGTTATAAACCATGGGGAAACAGAGCTGGGAGAAACATTTTCTTTAAAATCCTAATCAACATGCACAGAGAATAACACAGAATAGCTGAGAATAGCCCAGATCCCCACAGCTCCCACTAAATGCTTTGATTATTTATCATTGCCCATTTTTTATGGAAACAGTTGACATTAGATTATTAGTGACCTGGGTGGTATTTGATTTTTTTCCCCTGGAGGTTAAAGACTTTGTAGTTTCCTGTTCTAGGTCCTTTTTAAAATTAATTTTAGAGCATGAGAAATATATTGTTCCATCAAGTTTATTTCTCTGACATTTATTCAGTGCAGAGTGTGATCCTAATATTAAAGGTTTTTCATTTGAAGCCCGGGATACAGACAAGACTTTTCAGTGGTCTTCCCTAAAACAGGACATTTCATCTCTGCCTGGGAAGTTAATATGTTGGAACAGCATAATTATTTGAAGGAGTATTTGTTTTTTGAGGATTTGTGGGTGATATTAGATGGCTCAGCCCAGTTGTGTCACAAGGTATTAAGGTTTCTGCCTGCTAAAGTCATGGAGCTGGGCCTATATAGAGCCATAAATAACATTGTGGGAGAGCCAGTGACAGACTCTGACTCCAGCTCAACTCTTCATCACATGTTATATTAAATTTAAACACAATTGTTGAATTCCTTGCTGTGGGCAAACGCTTTTTGATGTCTCCTTCTATTAAAGTGGTAATATCCCTTTTATAGCCCTTGAAACTCCCTCTTGCCAGGTGTGTTTCTCAAATAATCAGCCTCTCATTAATGATGCCAGCAGAATTAATTGGGCTGTCACCACGAGGCTGGGTATCCAGTTGGGAATGATTGATGGGGTGGAATTAAGCACATTTTGATTGTGGGGAAAGCTCCTGGGGCTCAATAACAAGATGCTCATGGGCATTATTCTGTAGGAAAGGGCAGTTTCAGGCTGGAACGTATTTTTTTTTAACTCTGGAAATATGAAGGACAAACGCAAGAACTCTTTGGAAATTTGAAAGCATTTGTTGACAATTTAAGATACAGTCAAGGTTTTCCTCTTTATCAGCACAGAAAATACTGCCAAGGAGCCCCCAGACACCATAAATCATCCAGGAGAGTGGAGAGGCTGAGAAGATTACAGAGGAAATGCTCTGGGGCAGGCAGCACCCTGAGAAGTCATTGTTTAGGGCCTGCTGTATTTAAAATGGTCATTTCAGCTGCCATTAACTCCCATCCCTAATTAGAAAATGGATTGATCTTTGCCTAAAGTTGCTGGAGACTGGCAGGTGTCCCTGGCAGATCGGAGCTCTGCATACAAATGAGATGGTGAACGTGTCCACTGAGTTTCAGGCAGGGGAAAAAAAACCAAAAATCCATATTTGTGGGCAGCTGTTGTTAATTGTGCTCTGGAAACAACATCCCAGTCAGCAAGGCCATGCTCTGCCTTCCTGATTTTCCTCATGCTTTCAGCTGGATAAATATCCTTCCTCACCCTGTCCTAAGGAGGGGGGGAAAAGCACATTTTTATCTTCTTCCTTTGGTGCCTGCAAACTGCAGATTTCCTCATGAGTCCTCTCTTCTTACAGGAGCAAGAATTTCAATAACCCGACGGGAAAAACAGCATTATCAAATCTCCACTCGCATGGATAAATATCCATTTATGTGGGAGCATCCAGGTCCTCACCAGACACCGAATTTCTAAATCACATCTTCCCCAACTTTCTTAATCTTTTGTGTCTGAATAAATCAGCGCTGCTTTACAACAGCAACCTGGAAAAAAAAAAATGCCCAGATCCTGCTGCTCCCAGGGACACCCAGAAGGGTTGGTTTTGAGCTCAGTTTGCATCAGTTCTTTCTACAGAATTATTGTACAGAGTTATTGTAGCTGGGTGTTGGAGAGCAGTGATTTTTCCTTGTTTTCCCAAGGAATATTACAGCCTGACCATGACATTAATTCATGGGAAAGAGGAGAATCAGAAACCCATCTAGTGAAGCCTTGAGATTTCCTTCCTTTTCTTCTCTCCTTTTATTATTTTTGATTATGATTAATGATTTCCCTGTGGCCCATCCTGCTGAATTCCCAGAGCATTGCTGTGGGAAGAGCTTCCAGAGGGATCAGCAAAGGCATCCTGTGCTCTTGGCAGATCAATACTGGATTTATTAATCTGTTTGCTTTGGTAATAGGTTGACTCTTTTGGGAACCTTTCAGGATTGGCTTCAAACCAATGAGTTATTTTGCCAGTTCAGCAAATGCTTTAATTTAGAAATTGCAGCTCTTTGTACTGACTCTGTGTTTAACCTAAAACCACAGAATTTATTTGTTGCTCAGCCAATTTGTTGCAGTACTGAAGTGCCCTACACATGCCGTGGGTCATACCAGCAAGGGATTTTCTGTTTTCCTTTCCAGTCCTTTGCTGGTAGAATGTTGTTTCTACTGGAGAACCTGGATTGATTTTATAGTTCAGAGCACTTTTATAATCTCTTCTGAGCTTCAGCTCATTTCTGAGAAATCTCATGGTCCTGGAGGAAGGAACAGCAACATTGCTCTGAGCATTTCCCTTCTGGGAAGGAGGTGATTTGTTTTGACTGATTGTATTTTTGGGGAAAGAATTTCTCCCTTCATTTTCTGGGACTGTTAGATAACTCAGAAAATAAACATTAATTTGAAGTTTGGCCACCAGCTTGTGCTGCTTTTGTGTGTAGGTATTTGAGGATTTCAACATCCTAATCTAAGGCAGATCTCAATAAATGCAGCCCCTGTAATCTTAAATTTTATCTGTGGACCAGGCAAATTCCTTGGTGCTTTCTGGAACATTCTTCAGGTCTCTGTGCTGAGTAATGCTGCAGCTACTGAGTAAACCTGTCCTTCCCTCTAGTTCTAAACAAAACAACTGTAAAATTGTTAACTCTCAACTCCCATTAATAGAATGGCCCTCAGGTGTCAATTTTGGTCCCAAATTATTTCAGGCTTTTAAGAGTTCCTATTAGACTTATGAGCATGGAGATGCCTGAAATGGCCTTAAAACCCAGTTAAGGGCACAAATGGGAACACAATTTGTACTGACTCATATAATTTTGAAGAACATTTAAAACATTAATTACTCTCCAAAGACAGGGAAAATAAGGATGAGTGCTGGGAAATCAAAGGCACAAAGAGTAAATGACTCCTGTGAGGTCAGAGTGACAGCCTGGATTCTCACTGGGGCACTTCTTGCTGGGACAGATGCATCTTTTAATTCATTATTAACCTTTGATCGTGTAAAATTATCTCATTGCTCGTGGTATCATTTGGGGTGAATCACCTTTCTCATCCTCAGTATGAGAACTCCACAAGTCCTGTGCTTTCCCCCCAAGCTCACTGGTGCATATTTCTGAAATAATCGTGCTCCATTTGAGTGGCTGAGCCACCCACAGCAGGAGAAGATTGATGGGAGGAAGCTGGCAGTGAGTTTGGAATGCTGCCATGCCCAGGAGATTCCCAGATGTGGGGATGAAGGGAATTTCAGAGTGCTGAGCCCCCCAAAGGCTGCCAGACCCAGTGAAGATCTCGTGGGAAGCACAGATCCCTCCTCTCTGTCTGGGATGCCTGAGGCCAGCCGTGCTCAGGATCCTTCCACCTGGTGTCACATTGATCTCTGCTGGCAGGGCTGGGACAGGGAGGACAAAGGGAGGAAATCTAGGCCAGGAGTTTTGTGTTGGAGACATTCAGCTGAAGGCTCCTGCTCTGCTCAGGGCCGTGCAGGGGGAGCAGAGGCTGCAGAGCAGAGCAGAGCTCTGATTCCATCCATGGGCATCACCCACATTTCCTAAATTCTGCATTCCCTGCTTCCCTCTGACTCCATCCATGGGCATCACCCACATTTCCTAAATTCTGCATTCCCTGCTTCCCTCTGACTCCATCCATGGGCATCACCCACATTTCCTAAATTCTGCATTCCCTGCTTCCCTCTGACTCCATCACCCAGATTTCCTGAGCTCTGCATTCCCAGCCTCCCTCCCTGAGAGCTGCCAGCCCAGATCCACATCCTCAAGTGCCACTGAACCTTCTGGATGTGTTTATTGAATTTCTGGAAGTATCAGAAAAGCACTAAAGCGACAGCCTGGGCTCAGCCCTGGTGTGTACTCTGGAGTAAATCACCCTATCCCATGCCAGGAGACCAAGGCTCCAGCAGAAAAGGAACTTGATGATCTGATTCTAATTAGTTTCTTGATTTAATGGCAGTAATTTTACTTTCATGATGGTTGCCATTGCCCCAGCTAGCAGGGATAATAGACTTGGTTTCCTCAAAGGCTCATTTCTGATGCAGACTCTGTTGAATCTTAAGCAATAACAAGCAGAAGCCCATAGTTACTTCAAAATTATGGGATTTTGGTGGTTAAAAATGTCCTGTTCTCTCACCTGAGCTGTTGACTGGGAATTGCCAGTGTAAGAAAATGAACAGTCATAAAATTAAAATATAGCTGGAGTTGACTCCATTTCCTTCTAATATGATCTTTTTGTTTCCTTGCTGATTTAAACACCTGCAAGTTAAAGTCCTCATGAAACCAGAAACAGGCAAATAAAAATTTTAAGGAAATTAAACAGCATGGGATGGGATGTGTTTACACCAGTAGAAAACCAGAATGACTCTACAGAAGATAATTAAAAACAAGGGAAACAAATGGACTGATCTTAATGTCCTAATGGGTAAAATGTCATTAAAGTAACATTCGGTTTTGTTTACCTGATCCAAAAATGCTATCGAAAATTACACCTGAGCTATAGAACTATCAAAACTTGTAGCTTTAATTATTTTATTTTCCTTTTTAACTTGTAAAAATTTCACTCTCCACATCTGGATTAGAACAGGGTGAGGGATCTTCACTTTTCCCCCTCTGTGATTTGCACATAGATTCAGCTGGGGAAAGTTGTCTGAAGGTTTTGCGTGGTTTGAGCTCCTTGCCAAGCTTTATTCCCTTTATTAAGGGTAATTCTACATCCCCCTGCATTAAATGGAATTTCCCATTATTATTTCTTGCACCTATTTACCTTTCTAAATTCTTCAAAGCAAGGGATGCTTACTGCTCTGAGGCCTTGAGCTCTGCAATTCCTCATTCACAGAACACCTGCTGACTCCTGTGATAACTCAAAAGCCTCTGCTGGATTGGGCCTGAATTTTGAAAAGCAAAATACATTCACAGTCCTCACTCAGTTATGAATAATAATAATCCAGACTCTGATCCACTGCATATTTATTTATGTGTTAAATTATATCCATATGTGTTGTGCTTTGGGAATGGTTTATTAAAGAAAAGCCTAATTGATTCAATGCTGCATTTTCTGTGTTGTTCCTCGAATGTTTGAAGTAAAATACTTGTAAAGAATGCATGAAGATCCATTTTGAATGAAAATATGTAAATGGAGAAGACACTCCGGAGTGTGCTGGTTGTTTTAATTAAAACATGAAGTGTGAAGACGTATTTCTGTTCTGTCAGGAACTTGTGCTCAAATATTCTGGAAGATTCACAGATGCTGAGCATGTTCCCATCACGTACTGCCACAAACACGCAGGATTTGTGAAGAGCTTTTCTGTTTGCAGAGCTCTGTGACAAGCAGCCAACAATGGATTACCCTGAAGTACAGATCAGAAACACAACGAAGAACAAATCACAGTCAGAGCAGAGAGATATTAAAACCATAATTCAGGCCCCAAGCTGACAGAGCAGGATGAGCCAGGGAAGCTGTGGCACCATTAGCATGGCACAGGAGCAGTTCTGGGTGGTTAAATGCATTCTACCCCAATAAAATTGCTTGTCCTTGCAGCAGGGAGCATCAAACACCAGCCTGGTGTCTAAAATCTCAGAAATCCAGATAAGGCCACCTTGATCTCAGCTGTGAGAATCCCAGGAGCTGCAGGAGTTTTATTAAAACTTAAAAGCGAGGCTGTTGTTTCAACTTTATTCTCTTCCCTCCCCAAATAAAGGAAATATTGACAGTTTCATTCGAAGCACCCCTCCTAAAGCCAGTGCAGTTCTGATGTGAAGGAAATCAGGGATATCAGAGTGCTTCCAAAGCTTTCAGCATCCTGCTTCCCACCAGAGAGGTAAATTCTGTTCCATAAAATCTATTGCTGAGCTTTTCCTGAGCTTCATCTCTGCCTGTGTCCAGCTGGATGCTCAGAGGAGCTGCTGGGTAATTTACTCACTCAAATGTGCATTTAAGGCTTCAGTTTGTTCCTTGAGGTAGAGCCCCCTCATTCTGGATTTCACAGAGAAACAATAGAGAACTGAAGATGTAAAATTGAGTATTGCTTTTAAATTGTTTTTTTTTCCTCCTTGCTAGGGTTGGGTTTAAAGGCATGAGAGACGGAATTTCATGCTTGGGCTTAGATGTTTATTAATTTTTATTTATGTTGCTGTATTGCAGCACTTTTAGCTAACAAGCTGAAAATAGTGAAATGCATTTCGCTTCTTACAAGGTTTTTTAAGACTTAATTGTCTAATTAAGAACTAATACTTTAATTATTTTTACTTGTGACTCAATGACCAAACACTTGTGACCTGCAGTGTGGCATTTTTAATTTCTATATAGAAAAAGAAGAAGAAGAAGAAGAAGAAGAAGAAGAAGAAGAAGAAGAAGAAGAAGAAGAAGAAGATAGAAAACCTCCACCCTGAAACTTCTATCTTGCTTTCTACTTATTACTATATTTCAAAACCCCAAATTCCAAACCCTTCACCATGTGATATTACACGCTTCTACTCAAACTACACACCAGTGATTCAAGTTCTAGCATTTAATTTTGGAAGCTTTCTCCAAGGCCTCAGGTAAAATGCAGTGTTCTTTTGAGGGTCAGTGCCAGAAAGCACAGAAAGTTCAAAACTCTCAGTATCTGCAATTGCAACAATTGAGTGCTTAAAAAAAGTCCTGGTTAACTCTGTTCCACATCTCTGCAATCCTTTACATTTATAGAAAGTGGAGTTAATGAGTTTAATGATATTTCTTGTCATCCTTCCCAAGGAACTTTGTCTTCCAGGTGAAACTGCAGCACCAGCAGTGATGTGAGCTGTGCGAAACTGAATTTCTGGGGTTTTTTTAATGGATGTATCATAATGCAGCCGGGGTTCTGCTCAGCCACCCAAAAACATTCAGCAAGATCAGCCTCAGCATTTGGTTCCTCTCTCTTGATTCACGAAAGGAGAAAAGCTGTCCTGGCTCCCTCAGATGGATGAGGGCTGTGCAGGGATGAAATGCTCCAGAGCATTGTTATCACACTGAAATATTGGGAGTTGTGTTGGTGGTAGGAATTAATTTTATTTATTTGCCAGCACTCCCTAAGAATGTGAGGCTATTTGTTGTGTTAGCTGTGCTTGTCACGAAAAAACAATTTACACTCACTGTGATAAACCTGAAGCCATTGTTTTAAAAGATGGGCTGGAGCTGCATTTCAGAGGGGGAGAATCACTGGAGAATTTTAATTGCTCAGACACTGAGAGACAAAGAAGCTTGTGGTTATGTTTTACAGCACATTTTGCTTTCCTTGTTTTTTTTCATCCTGATGAGATAAGCTTCCCTTTTAAGCAAAATTTCTCTTTCCCAACATATCCACTTGGGAGGTCTCAGCCCCTGGGCTGCTTGATAATGGGATTGCAGATGTTTGCTTTTTTAAACAGATTACTGAGGTGGATGAATGCAATATTGAGATTTAACAGCTGTTATTAGGACTCATCTTCCTGCAGGTCTGGGATGGGAATTTCAGTTTAATCACTGCAACTCAGAGTTATGAAGTTCAGCTCAAATAACTATTTGCAATTTTGTGGCTGAAGCCTCTTGAGAGAGCTAAAACTCACCTCAGGCTGAGACTGAGTAAACAGATTTCCAGCCCTTCTCTTTCCTTCCAGGATCCTTCTCTCCAGGAGCTCAGGTGCTTGAACACCTCCCTGGCCCAGGAGAGGTGATGGGGCAGGTTGGGCAGGGCTTGGAGCAGCCTGGGATAGTGGGAATTGTCCTTGTTGGGGACACAGCCAGGAAATGCAGAGTGAAAACTTCCAGGAGCCCTTAGCAAGGGATTCTAAGTGATTTGACTTCAAAATGTGACTGGGTTAAATTTCCTGGGTGGTTATTCCTGCTCACCTGAGTGGGGAGGATGTTCAAAAAAAAACAAAACAAACATCTTTGATGGAAGAAGCTGTGACAGATTTCCCCCACTTTCCTCCCTGCTCACTGTAATGGGTTTTGCCCTTTCCTTTTGGGATCTGAAGGAATCAGAGCAGATTCCACCTGAGCAGAGTGAGAAATGTTTGCAAAGCACTCAGGTGACCTCCCCACATCTGGAATTGACCTCTGGAGAACAAGACTGAGCACCACCCTCCCTCACCTCAGTAACCAGGTGTAAAATTTCCATTTTCTCCACGGAACAGTGAGAAGTGAGGAGCACTCCCTGCTGACCTGTGGAAAATGGGACGTTCTTTATGTGAGGGAAAGAGTGGTGAGGGCTGTGTGTCCTTCAGGCTCCAGCTCTGCAATTCCATCAACATTTTAGAGGGAATTAGACCTCTGGAGCTCTGACACATTTGCATCCCTGCACCCGTGAATGCTGAAATCTCTCCTGTTTTCAGCTGACCCTCAGGCAGCAGAGCAGCAGGGAACACAGGACCAGACAATTCCAGCCACAAAGGAACATCCTCTGGGTTTTTCTTGCGCTCTCCAAACCCCAGAGCAGGGCTAAAACTTCAATTATTGAGGCAAAGAGCTTGGGGAGTTTCTAATAAAGATTAGGCAATTATCTGAATAAGAATGGGCGAGATAAAAAGGTAAGGGCTGTCGAGTTGGCTGCATCTGCTTATGAATTCCTCATCAGGATCCAAGGAAAGCAGAAATCCCACAAGGAGGTGCTGAGCAACCTTCTTCTGGAAATAAAGTCACCCAAAGGCAGCTGATCAGGCAGCTCTGATCTCATCCTGCTGTTTTCCACATCCCTATCCCTTTCTCTCACTTTCTTTAGAGTCAGCTAAATTCTGTGAAATTCCTGAGTCACCCCCCTGCAGGAGCCAGGAATTACCAAATTATGACTTTTTCCCTACAAATGAGGCCACTTGGATATAATATGAGCACAACCTGGAGCTCACCACAACTCTGGTGTCACATTCTGAAGTAAAAGAAATCAGTGTAAGGTCATACTGGTTTATCCAAACTCTGTGAAGGCCAGAGAATTGCAGGAGGCATTTCCAAATTTTTATTCTTCCAATCTGCTGCTGGATAGGCAGCACTAGGAGGGGGAAAGCTCCAGCATTTCTTTCTATACAGAGAAGATTTTAAAGGCTCTGCTCGTGCTGGTGACACCTGTGGAGTGCTTTTAACAACCCAATCCCTCAGGATTCCCAGCTGGCAGGAGCTGTTCAAACACTCCAGCAGCTCAGCTTGTGGATTTTGACAACTTCTTCCCATGAATATCCTGCTGGGAAGGGCATGGCTGCAGCCAGGAAAACCACCTGGAATCTCAATTTGTTCTTCCCTCACCCTTTAATTCTTCAGTCATTTGGAGTGTCCAGTTATGGAAAGAAAGGAAAAAACCCAAACCAAACAAAAAAAACCACTAAGCCACTGGAAGAGAGGAAGCAACACTTTTGTGGTTTATTATCTTTGTGTAGTGAATTACATTTTAGTGAAATCAGGGATAAAAGTTGCTCCTTTAGGGCAGTGCTTCACCATCAATGAGGGGTTAAATGAGGGGTTAAATCCAGTCCTGCTGGATTAAAAAATTAAATCCAATTAAACAATTAAAACCCCCACGGAGGCACTGCCCTGTCCCCAGTGACAGGCACAGAAACTGAGCCCAAATCCTCTGAAATGTCCCCAGAACGTGGCATGGCAGTGTGAAATGTCCCCACGGTGAGGCTGGAGCTCACTTTTCCAGCCTCAGTCAGTCCTTGAGCAGGTGTGCAGGATCTCACACAAGATGTCACATCACTCTCGGGATGTCACATTAAAACCACCCGAGTTAAAAAAGTCCAAGAAGTTACAGAAAGTTCTAAAATGGCACCTTCAGAGCTGCAAAAATCCAGAATCAAGGGCAGCCCCAAGGGATCCTGTGGTGGCCACGGGAGGGGTGTGAGAGCTGTGCAGAGCTGGTGTGGGGGCAGAAGAACATTTGCACAAAATCCTCTCTTTTCTGATGGTTTTTTGTTGTCACATTTGATAACAGCTTGTGTATTTCTGCTTTATTGACTACACTGTAGGTTCAGCTGGGTCCTAGTTCAACCTGCTTAAGACATCAGCTGCTCATCACCTCTGTCCTGGTTTAGGGCAAATTTGGGAGAAAACCTCTGAATGGGATTTTTCAGGAAACAGATTCAAGCAGTGGCTCCCCCCCCCCCCCGCTGGTTTGGGGAAATATTTCCTCAGAGAGAAGTGGAAAAAAAGCTGTTTATTTAACAGGCAAGCAAATGACTGGGGGTACAAGCATCATCAAGTCACCCCAAGACAGCCTCTTGTGCATAACTTTTTATTTGATTTCATTTTTAATTTAATTTAATTGTTGGCAGTCCTCAGTAAAGAGATGCTTGGATTCAGAGCTGAATGTCTGGAAGTAGAGACACACTGGGATGTGCCTTTGCTCTGCTGTAAGGTCGGCTGCCTGAGTGGGACTAATCCTCTACATCCCTGGGAATGACTGAGGAAATGCTGAAGGATTTCCAGGCAGCCAGGGGTGAGACATGAGCTACCAAAGCACTGAAGTGATGCTGCAAGTCCAAAGCTCTCTTTGCCTTCAGGTAAATCCTGGTTCATTCCCATCCAACCCCAGCTCTTTCAGCCCAGACTAAAAACCAACTTTCATTTTTTGTTGTTGTGGG
Source organism: Cinclus cinclus (assembly GCF_963662255.1). Lineage (NCBI taxonomy): Eukaryota > Metazoa > Chordata > Aves > Passeriformes > Cinclidae > Cinclus > Cinclus cinclus. The sequence continues at coordinate 1,289,652 of NC_085060.1, forward strand.
CTCCTCCAAGAGCTTAGAGGCAGGCTGAGCTCAGAAGAAAATGCACCTCAGTGAAGATAACAGGATGTAATTATTTCCTCCCATTTTTCAGGTTAAAGGAGTTTAAAGCCTCCAGCCAAGGCAGGAATTCAAATGCAAGAGATTCCTGGAGGTGACTTCCATTAATCCCTCTCTCTGCATTCACAATATTTTGGATTATTTTCCCTGTGTGGGATTACACTGCCTCACTTTGCAGGGATAAAACCCTGGAAACTATATGGAGAGTTCCTTTTCAGAGTCAGAGTGTGTTTAGGTAGCTTTGTGAGAGGTTTCTCTGTGTGTTTTTCAGGGGGCATTTTTTCCCCATTTCAAAATATTTCACCTTTATTTTGCTGTGGACTCTTGTGTGCTGCTATGTCAATTTAACCACTGCAGGAGCAGATGTATAATTGAGTATAAAGCTGTATAAAATCACATAAAATTGTGTATAAAAATCACATATCCTCACATGACTTGGGACTCCCTCTGAGTTTTTCCAGGATGAAAAGGGCTGCATGAATATTGGGCTGATGGATGTGAACTACCAGGTGAAATCAGGAAGAATTTTCCCAATTTTTTCCCTAATTCCTGCTATTCTGTCACTCTCATCTTTCTTAGCTGAGGATGTCAGGAATTCTACAAACTTGTCCTGTGCCAGCTTTGGGGAGGTTTTAAACCAAATCCAGCCTGATTTGCATGAGAGGACAGTGATGATTTCATAATTAACAACAACCTTTTACCTTTGCAAGTACCCCTGCAGCCAAAACAGCTGGAGCTTGGAATTTGCACGTTGCCATGGAAATAGCCCTTGGAGTGAAACCTTTTTCCATGTGAGGCTTGTTTCTCTTATTTAGGGAAATGCACATTTCCCTCCTGTCAATTTGATGTAGGCAGAAAGGTGATTAAAAATTCCTGTTATTCTCCAAGCACAAACTGGGAAATTCCTGATGTGCAGCTGCTCTGCTTTCCCTGCAGGACTGGGGTCTGCAATCAGAATTTTACAGGGGAATTGTTGAGTGGGGAGAGCTCAAAGGTGAAGAGAGATCAGACCTGGCTGAGCAGGGAAGCAGGGAATGAGCTGGAGGTGGGGGGCTCATCCTCAAAGCAAAGAGAGTGGGACAGAGGTGCCTCAGATCCATGGATTTGACGCTTCCAGATGTTTCTGTGCTCAAATCCATGGATTTAACCTCATCCAGGTGTTCCTGTGCTCAGATCCATGGATTTAACCCCTCCAGATGTTTCTGTGTCCAAACCCATGGATTTAACCTCATCCAGGTGTTCCTGTGCCCAAACCCATGGATTTAACCCTTCCAGATGTTTCTGTGCCCAAATCCATGGATTTAACCTCATCCAGGTGTTCCTGTGCTCAGATCCATGGATTTAACCTCATCCAGGTGTTCCTGTGCACAAACCCATGGATTTAATCCTTCCAGATGTTCCCATGCCCAAATCCATGGATTTAACACCTCCAGATGTTCCCATACTCAAATCCATGGATTTAACTAATTTTTAATGAGTTGTTTTAATTAATGGTAACCCATGCCTACTTTTTACCAGCACCAGTTCAGTTTTTTCACAGACTCTTGTTACATTGATCATTAAATCACCAAAAACTTTAATCTGCTAAAACTAACACTAATGAGCTTCAAATAAGCAGAGCCAAAGGGAGGTGAAGGTTGGACATCTGGGATCTTAAATTCATGACCCTTCAAGGATGTTGGAATAACCAGAAGTTACAAGAGATTAAGGCCTGGAAAGTTGGAAATTCCTTGTCTGAGCTAAAAATGACAGGACTGAAGAATGTGGCTCAGCTTAGCTTGAAGATAGAAAAATCAATAACCAAGAGTACTCATGATTAATTAATACTGATTAATGAAGATAATTATGTGCCTTAGAACCAATGAACATTAACTTCTTTGCTAGAAATGTATAAATAAATAAAAAATTTTGCATCAGGGTCTGTGAGGTGGCTGGAACTTCATCAGCCACGCACAAACCCAAGCCAAGAATAAAGTAATTGATTTACAGTCAATGTAAAAGACACTGAAAGTTAGAGAGAGTCTTATTTTTTTCAATGTTTTCAGAGGGTTTTGGTAACACCCATGGGAAGCTCTGGCCCAGGTGGTGCTGCACATTGCAGGTGGAACCAAAAATCAAACCCAGGAAGAGTTGAACCAAATAATTGCTGCCTCAACATCTTTGGACTTTGAGCAGGGCTGGAGATTTTCTCTAGTTAGGCAGCTGTTAAGTTTTTCTTTCCTTTTTTGAGATCTTCCCAGAACTGGAAGGATTACAAGCCTGAAATGCTGCAAATCTCCCAGGGAAAGCTGCTCTTAAAATCTCCAGCTCTGATCTGGCTGAGTGTCTGACCTTGGTCTCTGCTTATTTTCTGTTGAATTTTCCTGCAGCAGGATTGCTGAGCTGAATGTCAAACACTGCTGCCACTGGTTTGTAGCTGAACTCCAGGCTCTGAGAGGAGACCAGGACAGCTCAAACTGTGCTGAACTCCAGCTCTCTGCAGCACTGGGGCTCATCCAGAGCAAATTTATTTGTATTTCTGTGTGTGCATTCCCTATCAGACAGGAGAGCTGGGCAAGGTGCTGGAAAACAGCCCAGGAATGATTTCCTGTGAGGAGCTGTGGATCAGCTCAATGTGAGCTGAAGCTGCCAGCACAGCAGAGATGCCTCGGAGGAAGAGCTGGGAGTAGTTACAGGCACCTTCTCTCCATCAGGGTACTGGAAAGTGCAGAAAAAACCCAATTTCACTGAAGCTTTAACAAGCTGGAGGCTTTCTGGGGGCTGGCAGGGAACTGCAACGAGCATCCTCAGAGCAAAAGGTGAAGTGCAATCATGGAGATTTTGGAAACTGGTCGAGGAAAAGGCTGTGGAGATGCTGGAAACAAGGAAAAGAAACTTCTTGGGAGAAAAACATCAGCAGGGGAGACTCAGAGAGAGGGGGAGCAGACAGAACTGGGTTATATTTATCAAGGTGATAACCATAACAATATGTTGGAAGTCTGGCAGGGCTGCTCTTAAGAACACTTGAAAGACTGAAAGTCAAGACAAGAAAATTACCAGCTAATTTCATGCAGGAACACATCCTTCACAGTTATGTTAAGAAAAGAAGATGGGATAAGGGAGAAGCTTTGCTAAATCGCTTTTCTTTTTAAACAAGGAGTGAGGTGGTGCCATAAACGGAGATTTGGGACCCCAGAGCTGCACAAAGGCACAGAGAATACAGAAAGCAGCAAAGAGCAGCTCTGAATAAAACACTCAGTGTGCAATGACCAGCGGGGATGAAACCACGGAGGGGCCTTGGGGAGGCTACAGACCCCTCCCTCCAGGCTGCTCATCCTGATTGCTCCCAGAACAAACCCTGGGCAAACCCTGGCAGTGGAGATGTTTCACATTCCAGCCCCACCATCCAGGCTGGAAAAAAAGCAGGACTCAACAAACCCTGAGATACCACAGGGATCAAATCTTCTCCTACCAGCCCTCTAGAAAGACCAAGGCCAGAAAACACCAGACTGGAGCTCATTTTGCCTTGCCTGGTGTCAGTGTGGGTGACAGGAACTTCAACTGCAAACCCAGAAGTGAAATTCCCTCATTTTCAGATCCTGTTCCCGCTGAAACGTCCCCTGACATTTGAAATGAAGGACAGTGTTTGGTCTGCAAATCTTTAACTATCGAAGTATGGGCCGAGCACTGAGAAATATTCATGGGGTGAGTCCTTATGTGCTGGGATAGGGATTTACAGGTAATGGAGCTGGAACTCTGGGATGAAATTTTATTTCCTTTTTGTTTTATAGAGCTGCCCTTTGGTGCTGTAACAAACCCCTGAGCTCTGCTGGAATCACCTGCAGCAGTGACAAGGTCAGGGACAGGGAGAGGGAGAGGGACAGGGAGAGGGACAGGGACAGGGAAGGGACAGGAGCAGGGAGCCATGGCAGAGACAGCAGGACTGCAGGACTAACGAGGCAGCCTTCATGTGCTCAGAGGTGATGTGATACAGGAATTAGTCTGAGTGTCAGCTGGCTGACATTTCCCAGCTGCAGAAGTGTCACCAGAGTGACTGGCACTGTCCCCAGAGGAGGATGTTGGCAGGAAGGGCTGATGATGCTGGGCCAGGCACTGTGGAGCCCTGGGTTAAGGCAGGGGTGAGTCTGCAGAGCTGAGTGGGCAGCTCCTGCCCTGCACTGGCACAGAGAGCTCTGGGAGCACTGGTGGCACCCCTGGCACCACCAGCAGCTGTGGCAAACTTGGGCTCTGCCAGCTGCTCCTTAGCTCAGGAGCTGAAACTGAACTTAGAGAGTCACAGGATTATTCAGGCTGGAAAAGCTCTCTGAGAACGTGGAGCACAACATCCCCCAGCACTGCCAGGTCCCCAAATGCCACATCCACAGGGCTTTTAAATCCTCCAGGGATGGGCACTCCAGCACTGCCCTGGGCAGTTGTGCCAGGGCTGGACGGTCCTGTCCAGGCAGGAATTTTCCCCAATACTCCATCTAAACCTCCCCTGGTGCAACCCGAGTTTCTCCTTGTGCTGCCCCTCATTACAGGGACAAAGGACTGACCCCACCTCCAGAACAGCTCCAGCAGCCTCTGGAGATGTGGCTGCCCCAGGATCAGGGGCACATCTCCCCTTGACTGTGGCACAGGAGAGGTGGTCCCAGAAAGGAAAATCCTCATAAAATCCTGATAAATAATAATGAAAATCACTTCAAACCAAGGGGACGTGGCAGAACATCCTCCCTGTTCCCCAGGGCACTTTGCTCCTGCTCTGGTGGTGGTGGATGGGGCTTGAGTCACACAGGGACTGAGAGAAATCACTGCTTGGCACGAGCTCCCCAGCCAAGCTTTTCTTCTTTATTGACTCCCAAATTGCAATCAAATCTTGGTTTCTTGGTGAAGCCAATGTTGTCCCAGCTGGTGGCCTTGGAGAGGAGGTGGCAGCTCAGCCTCCCACTGGGGCACATTAAAGTGGCCCTGGGACACACTGATGGATGGCTGGGCTGGCTGCTTAAGGCCTGATGTTCTTCCTCTCTGTCTTTAAATTGCTATGGTTTGAGTCCCACAGCCAAAAGCAATCAATACAATCCACAAATGTGCATGTTAGAAAAGAAAGGTGTGATAGGAGAGCACAAGGAGCGTAAGGAATTGTTCACACTCAAGGCAATATTGGATTTCCTGAAGGGGATGTCAGCTTTAGGGCTGTGAAACCCAGCAGCACAGCTCATCTCGTGGCAACTTTCCTTCCTCATGCATTCCCCAGACTTTAATGTAGGTAATTATTATCCTTCCATTAACTGATCCTGTCAGCAGTGAGCAGAGGTAGCATGGAAGTTCTGGGATGGTATTCCTGGGAAATGGAACCTAACAAAGCACTCAGCCCCTCTGGAACAGGCAGACATGGCTCAGCTGACTCTGGAAAGATCAGGGATGAGTGGACTGACCTTGGAAACGGCAGGAAAAACCCCCAAATGCAGTTTGCCTTCCCTTGAAGCTGCCGCTGTCCCCGTGGATAAAGCCAGCAAAGGTTTTACCAGAGTGTGTTTGGTTTTACTGGGAAAGGACAAAGTCACCTCGCTGTCCTGTGTCACTCAGAGCCTGAGCCCTCCACATGCTGCTGGTGACAAACACCCTGCTCTTGTCCCTCTGTCCCCCCGGGTGCTCCCCTGACCCTGGGCTGACTCAGCCCAGCATTGGGTGAGCACAATTTCACAATAAAATAATCTATCACTCCTCAAAAAGGGGACAATTTACTCATCCACTTGGAAGAAAAAAGGGAAATGCAGCCTAGAATTCCTTGTATTTACAGGGGGAAATGAAGCATGAGTAAGATGATTAGAACTGTAATTGAACAAGAGAGTCAAACCCACAGATTGGCACAACATGGAGAGTGAGGCTCTTGGAGAGATAGCATCCTGAATCCTGAAGTATTTTTTGCACTGCAAGCCCCAGGGACGCCTCACCTTAATTTGCTGTCTAACAAGAAGTTCTGCCCAAAAGCCCCTCTGTTTACCTAGGAATGAAAGCTGGGCCTGAGGAAAAGGTCGAGCCAATTTTCTCACTGAAATATCCTGCACACAGAGACATGCAGAGATCCTGAAATCTGAGCTTCATTACAATGGGGAAAAAACAATTTCCTAAGGATGACAGGGGAAAAGCCCAGAGGAGATTCTCTCTGCAGCCAAGTAAAGCTGGATTCTGGCTCCAGTCCTGAATTCCATCCCTCTCTGGCACTTGCCAAACACCAGCTCAGCTCTGCAGATGCTGTGAACATCCTTAAACCATGTTGCATTTCAGTCCCATCGCTGCTCTCCTTCCTGCATGAGGCAGCTCTTGGCATGTTTTGCACAGCTCTATCCCCAGCCCACATCCGAATTCCCTGGGACAGGTTTCAATGGCTTGCTGAGAGGCAGATAATCCACCCTTTGTCCCTAGGGATTGATGCCTGTCTCAAAAAGAGAAAAAGAACAACTCCATCACATCAAAGAAAAGCAGTTAGGAATAAATTTGCCACTGCTAACAGGCTTGACTGGGTCAGAGCTTTGTGTCCTGGAACAAAGAGTTTAAGACCCTGGAACATGTTTGGATTGCAGAGGAAATTCCATCCAGTCTCTGAATGCACTGGATCACTTGAGTTTGTAGATCAGGCTTTCACTGGAGGAAGATCAGACCCTTAGAGGGTACCTGCTCAGCTCTGGAGCTGGTTCAACAAGATCTGGGGTTTTCTTGAGGTGTCAGTGGCAGACAGAAGACACCAAATTCAGCACAGTGCCAAGGGGAAGACAATAACTCCCAGCTCTGTCATTGGCTCATTCAGCCATGCAGGGCTTAAATCCAACTGGGAGCCCAGTATGTAATGGGAGCTGGTAAAAAAGAGTTCCAGGAGACAACTTCAGCACTTGGCAGGGAGGTGAGGAGAGCAGTTCCATGTCCTGGGGGATCTGGGAGGGCTGGAGAGTGATGGGCTGTGCTGTGCAGCAGTGTCAGACACTGCAGTGCCTGAGCTGCAGAGATTTGTCTGGAGCTCTACCCACATCTGCTCTGGCCTTGCTCAGTTCTCCCTCCTGCTCCCAATCCGTGTGTGCTCATGCCAGGGAGTTCTCAGGAAGCTGTCTCATTGGAAAAGGCACATTGATGTCTGTTTGCTCAGGTCTGGACAGCAAGGAGAATTTCTGTGAGTGTGCCTTGGGATGCTCAGGAGGTTGTTCCCATTCAGGGGTACAAACCACATCCCCGAATTATTAGACTGTTCAAAACAAGAAATGCAGCTCAAATTGCAAGACAATAAATGAGAAGAATCTTGTAGAGTAATTCTGAAACTGAGGATCATCACAACCTGCTCCTGGCTGTTCAGTGGAACAGAGAAGGAAGCTCCTTGTGTGAGCTGTTTGTTCATACACCCAGCTCAGCCCCAAGAGTGACAGTGAAACTCTGTGCTCTTCCCTTCCCGGACACTGCTGGAAGTGGACACAAATGTCAGTGATTCCATCACACCCACTAAGATGACATTTTATCTTCTTGCCATTCAGCCACAGCAACTGTGAAGGGGAAAAAAAACCAAAAAACAACTCTACTAAATCTTTGCTTCCCCCACAACCCCTCGGTGATTTTCCATCTCTGCAAGTGATGGTTTAATTAGTGACATCTCCTGCCTGGGAGCAGGGTGGGGGCCTGTCCCAGAGCACCAGCACAGCATGGGGAGCAGGTCATTAATCCAAGGCAAAGCAACACAACCCAGGAGGCTAAAAAAACCCAGGACATCTGATGGTAGGGAATTGAGAGGAGGAGAGGGATGGGCCCTGCATGCTGAGTGCTCGGGGCTGCTGCACTCACAGCCCCTGCCTGGTGCAAAACCTCTGGAAGGGAGAGCAGGGGCTGGAATTTAGAGTTCCTGCAGCAGGATCAGCTCAGAGGCAGCACCTGTGGGACTCCTTCAGCAAGGGATGAGCTGATTGTCCAGCAGATCCCCAGCATGGAAATAAACATCAGCAACCACTGCACTGCCCCAGATGTGTGCCACTAAAACCACCTCTGTCCAGGGATGTCAGCAGGAAAATGTGACAAAAACAGCACATTATTTTCCATGAGCTACTTTCAAAACCTCCAGTTGCACAATTTCAGGTGTGTCAGCACAGGCTGTAATTGTAATCCCAGAATCCCAGGCTGGCTGGGGTTGGGAGGGACCTCCAAGCTCATCCAGCCCCTGCTGTGGCAGGGACACCTTCCCTAGCCCAGCTTACACAGGGATGTGCAAGCAAGTCCTCACACAAGGACCTGGCACCACCTCAGAGAGCAAAACTCACTTAAAAATCCCTTGGGGATAAAAATCCCTTGGGGATAAGGGCAGTGCCAAGGGGTAAAGTCTGCAGGAGTCTGCCCAGCTCTGCTTTCATTCCTTTCAGCAGCCTCATATTCCCTGGATTAAACTCCTTGTGTGTTTCTCCTCTCTGGGACAGTCAAAATTCTAAAATATGGGCAGGATCTGTTCTCCCTGAGGCTCTTTTTGAGACAGCTCTTTCTTGCTCATCACTCAAGTGAGGAAAACAAACTCTGAAGACCAAATTCCCGCTGGTGTTTTCAGCTGGCCTTGGCACCCCCTGCACATTCCTTGGGCTCTCTGCTTCCCAAATAATAGGAGCCAGTGTTTGGGCAGGCGCTGGGGGTGGAATTGTATCTAAATTCATCATTTCAGGGTATTTTTGGCAGCATTCTCTTGATGACACTTGTAGACAAGGTTCTGCAACAGCCCCTCTGGCACTCAATGTGGGCGTCTGGTAATGCCCCCTCCCACCCTTCTCGCAGTAAAAATAGCACAAGAAATTGTTCTTTTCTCAAACATCTCCCCCCCAAATGTCATTTTCATCTGCGTCACGCAAGATTTCGCTGTTTTGTTGGTAGGGATTTATTGTGTTAGATTTTATCTGTCTGTTAAACACTTCCTAAGTGGGGAGTGAGTAATAAAAATGAGATTACAGGAATTGCTTGGTGGGGAACAGACCAGACCTACAATTTAGCTTGCTTGCCCCTGCAAGCTGAGGACTTCAAACCGATCTGCAAATTGCAAAATAAATTTAGAAAATCATTTTTCTGTCAGTACAAAGCCTGTCCAGCATGCAGGTGAATGGCAGAATCAATGTCAATGTAAGGAACTCAGAGGAAGATCAAAAGAGCTACAAGCTCCTGTAGTACAGGAGAAATTCTGGAATAAATGTGACTTCACATGACAGCAAAAACAGGTGTCCTGAAGATGCTGTGGGCTGTTCAGTCAAGGATGGGACATTGCCTTGGTGGCCTTGTGCAGGACACTCCAATGTGCCACTTCTGTTTTCCTTTCCCTTCCCTTTCCTTTACTCAAAAAGAGGAGAAGTGGAATAGTCCCTTTTAAGTCTAATTCATCTCTCATCTGGGAGGGTTTTTATGCATTCACCTTGTTCAGATGAACTCAAAGTGAATTTTCTAAGCTTCACGCCATGGCCTCATTATCTGTTTATTTTCTTCTGACGCCTCCCTTTTTCTCATCTCCTCAGGCTCAATAAATGCAGATTTCAGACAGAAGATGGACACAACCCATCTATGCCTTGGGAAAAGCTCCCTGGAAGAAGCCAGGTCTCTTTATTCCCTGAGATTCCTGCTCAAACTGGTCCCTGTGGCACAAGTTTGGGGAGAAGCTGAGAGAGTGGCAGTGCCTGGCTGAGCAATGCAGCTGTTCCTCCAGCTCTTCTCATCCCCACATCCTTACTTCTTCCCTGTTTTTTTTTTTATTTTTACCTTGTGTTTTTTTTCACTTTCCTTTGGAAAGAGGAGGAAGCAACATTGCTTTTCCACAGGTACATTTTGTGCAGTGCTGTAAAGTCATCTAAGTGATGCCCACCCTGTTTATTATCAACCTTATAAACCATCCTCATCCTTCTGCAAACCCCAGGAGAAGCTACGGGGGAGAAACAACTTTGGATCAGGTGGAGCACAAACACTAAGCCTTAATTAACGAGCGCTGCCCCCACTAATTGCAGAGGAGGAGCTTGTGCTGCTCCTCACCGGGAATTACAGCCCGTGTGTCTCTTCTTTCCTTGATCTGAGGCTGTGTGGGTTTGTATGAGTGGTAGAAATTATAGAATAAGGAATAACACCCGTGGAAGGTGTCCCAGCCCATAGCAGGGATTGGAATGGGATGAGCTTTAATGTCCCTTCCAACCCAAACCCCTTTGGGATTCTGATTATGGCACAATTAAAACCTGTAAATTCTCAGGCTGGATACAAGATCACCAACAATTAAAACCTGTTCAGGTTCAACACAAGATCATCAACAATTAAAACCTGTCAATTTTCAGGCTCAACACAGGAGCACCAAAAATTAAAACCTGTTCAGGTTCAACACAAGATCACCAACAATTAAAACCTGTTCAGGTTCAACACAAGATCATCAACAATTAAAACCTGTTCAGGTTCAACACAAGATCACCAACAATTAAAACCTGTTCAGGTTCAACACAAGATCACCAATAATTAAAACCTGTAAATTTTCAGGTTTGACACAAGATCACCAACAATTAAAACCTGTTCAAGTTCAACACAAGATCACCAATAATTAAAACCTGTAAATTTTCAGGTTTGACACAAGATCACCAACAACTAAAACCTGTTCAGGTTCAACACAAGATCACCAACAATTAAAACCCATACATTCTGAGGCTCCTGAAGGGCATTTTTTGGCAATCCAAGGTTTGGGTTGGATAAACCCCTGGGAAGCTGCTGCCCTTGGGGCTGTGAGACACCAGCACTCATTGCAGGAGTGCACAACAATTCCAGCAGTTCCCCAGGATCTGGGATGGGCACCCACGAGACACAGCATCGTGCTTGGAATTTAAAATGCACGGCAAACAGAAGGAGCAGGTGTTACTAGCTGGGGGAAGTGTGACAAGTGCTAAAGTGATAAATGTGCCTCCAACCCCTTTCTCGAGGCGAGGATGCTGTCAGCCTGCATCCAGACGGCTCAGCTGATGGCCACACGCTTTGAGGGGGGGAAAAAAGGTGTTGTTTTTTTTTTTTTCCTGAAATATTCCCTGAGAGCTTCGCCAGCGCTGGGAGGGGAAAAGACAAGGGGAGATCGTGGGACTGCATTAGGATGGAGCAGAGGATGAGGGGGCTCCAGGAACAATCCCTGGGGCTCCGAGCACATTTTGGGGCCTCTGGGCAGGGTCTCCGGGCACATTCTGGGGGCTCTAGGCACATTTCGGGGTCTCTGGGCACACCCTATGGGGTCCGGGCGGGGTCTGTGGATACATTTTGGGAGCTCTGGACACATTTTGTGGGTTCCGGGCACATTTTGGGGGCTCCGGGCACACCCTGCGCGCTCCGGGCCGGCGCTGCCCTCAGCGTTTCCCTCAGCCAAGATGGCGGCGGCGGCGCGCGGCTCTCGCGAGACGGGCGGGGCGGGGCGGGGCGCGCGGGCCCCGATGGCGGCGGGGCCGCCCCTCACGGCGGGGCCGGGCGGCCATGGAGCACATCAGCACCCCCAAGGTAACCGCGCACCCCGCGCCTCCGCGCCGCTCCCTGCGCTCCCCCGCCTCGGAACGGCCCCGGAGCCCTCAGGGCTCCCGGAGTGGGATGGGATGGGGGGGTCACAGCCGCCCTGCCCCGGTGTTGGCGGCTCCGGCGTTTTGTGAGGAAGGGGTTTCAGTTGGGCAGAGCCCGAGGTGCTTTGGGGGTGATTCCGGAATGTTTCTATCAAAGCGTGGAGATTCCTCGCAGTACCTGTGAGTGAAGCAAAGGGTGCTTTTTCTTTTTTTTTTTTTTCTGTTGAATTAAGTCAAACGGCAGCTCCGGCGATGCTGTACTAAATGGAATTGCATTTATTCAGGCAGCAGTTGATAATTTAATTTTCTCCTTCACTGCAATGAAGGTTATTGTTGCTCGTTTTATTCTGTTGGATGTTAGTTTGGGGATGCTCCTTAGCCCCTGCTCTGAGGTGCTCTGCTGGTCCTGCATGCCTGTAGTGCCCTGAAAAGGGCATTGTTATATTTAATAGTTATACCTGCTGAAAAACACTGCTAAGAGGACACTGAGTGCAGGCCTCAGCTCTCCAATTTATTTGCTGAGATTTTCTATGATGTACTTGAGACATAAAGGAAGCTCATACATTCAATACCCAGAGCTAAACTATCATTTACTGCTGAAACATTTGTTTTCATTGTCCACCCAGTTATTTTCCCCTATTATTTCTGCTTAATGGATAAAAAAAAAAAATCCATCTGCATTTATTAGGCAGCAAATAGGCCAGGAGAAAAATCAATCCAGCGCTGTAACATATTTTATGATGCCTGTGCTGATGTTCTTTAAAGCTGTTTTTTATTAATTAGCTTGGTGTGGTTTATGCAACACACTTGGAGGCCAGGAAGTGAGTTACAAGAAGTAGCTACTAACAGGGAATGAGCAGTGGGAAGTCAGACTGGAGAGGGCTGTTCCTCTCAGAGCAACATGTTGGTCACCCTGAGCACAGCCAGGTCTTTCCTTTGCAGTTCTTTGTCTTGTTATTTCTGCAGCCTCATGCGGTAACAAACTGGGGTCATCTTGGCTGCAAATCCAGTAATCCTGTTAGGATTTGCTGGTGCTGAACCACGGCTGTTTGCTTAACCTTTATGGCTTTAAATCATGGAGAAATAATTTGAGTTTATGGTGTAAGGCTGACTTGGTGTTGCAAGGGTGGGGGGGACTTAAATTCCTGTATTTTTCTGTCTTGCTTCATGAGCTGTGTATTAGAAGTTGAAAGAACGGAGTTCAACAGGCGCTTAGGTAATTCTGGTTCTTCTGTCAAAGCTGGATTTGAAGGAATTTCTCCAGGGAAAGGGTGGTGAGACCTTGGAAAGGGCTGCCAGGGAGGTTTGGAGTGCCCGTCCTTGGGTGGGTCAGAGCAGCTGGTCATGGGCTGGATGACAGGGTGGGAATTGGGCACAGGCTGGACTCGATGACCCTGGAGGGCTTTTCCAGCCTCAGCAATCCTGAGATTGTCTGCTGTTTCCCCACCGTGTTCCTGCTGCAGGTGGAAAACGTGAAGTTGTTGGATCGCTACGCCAACAGGAAGGCAGCGAGCGGGACGCTGTACCTGACAGCCACACACCTGATCTACGTGGATGCCTCTGCTGAAGTCAGGAAGGAAACATGGGTATGGTGGGCTGGAAACAGCCCTGGGAAAGCTGCTTCAGCTCACAGCATGGATTGGATGGGGAGGCACCTGAAGGATTGTCCCATTCCACCCCTGCCATGGCAGGGATGCCTTCCACTGTCCCAGACTGCTCTATCCTGGCCTTGGGCACTGCCAGGGACCCAGGGACAGCCACAGCTGTTCTGGGGCCCCTGTGCCAGGGCCTGCCCACCCTCACAGCCAGGAATTCTTTCCCAGTATCCCATCCGTCCCTGCCCTCTGGCGTGGGAAGTTGTTCTCACTTGTCCTGGAACTTAATGCTCTCATTCCCAGAACGAAAAGGTTTGGGAATTCCAGAGCTGTAGTGATCTTTCAGAGAGTTTTGCTTCCTAGAAACAGCTGGTTCAGAAGGAAATGAGCACAATGGTGATATGACTTGATGGAGTTCACTCATGGAATTAGTGTCAGTTCAAGGAATGTAAAAAACTTGTGTAACTTCCCATCTCACACTCAATGTACAAGACCACTAAATGTAAATTTGCGGCTTTTAGAAGTCCAGAATTAGCACTGTAATAAGCCTGTTTTATTAATCTAAGAAGAAATGGGCATGACAGAATGTATTTCATCTGGAGGTGAAAGGAAAGCAAAGTGCCCCAGGTAAACTGATCTGCACATCTTCCTCTGAAAGTAATTTATGTACATCTGTGTTTTTTTCAATCCTGCTTTAGTTCTCAGGGTTTTGGCTGCAGTTTATGTTTGATAAATCTCACAAATAAACTCATTTTTTGCTGCTGCTCAGCTGCAGGAAGCATGAACAGCTGATTGCATTACAGAGGTTTCCTATCTGCTTGCACTGCTCTCAGCTTTATCAGTGACAGATGATGTTTATTCCCTTTTCTCCAGATCCTGCACCACCACATCTCCAGCGTGGAGAAGCTGCCCCTGACCACGGCTGGGTACCCCCTGCTCATCCACTGCAAGAACTTCCACGTGGCTCACTTTGTGATTGGGCAGGAGAGGGACTGCCACGATGTGTTCACCTCTCTGCTCAAGCTCTCCCAGCCAGGTACTGGGGTTGGCAGTCTGTCCTGGAAATCTCTGGAGTGCTCCAAGCTGAGCCCTGAGAAAGCTCTGCTGCCACACGTTGGGGTTGGGAGGGAGGGAGTGGGATCAGGATCAGCTTCCAGCACCAGGGACAATGCTGAGCTGTGTGGAGCAGGACATTGGCTTCCAAACTAAACACAGTCTTGGGAGCCAACCAGAAAGATGGAGAGAGATTGTTTACAGGAGCCTGGAGTGACAGGACAGAAGGGGGCATGGATTCACACTGAAGGAGCAGGGTCAGATGGGATATTGGGCAGGAATTGTTCCCTGGGAGGGAGGGCAGGGCTGGCACAGGGTGCCCAGAGCAGCTGTGGCTGTCCCTGGATCCCTGGCAGTGCCCAAGGCCAGGCTGGAGCATCCTGGGACAGTGGGAGGTGTCCCGGGGTGGCACTGGATGAGCTGTTGCAACCCAAACCTCTCTTTGATTCTGTGGCTCTCTGGCAGTGGGAGTGATGTGGTCTCCCATGAGGAACTTCTGGAGAGCTGTGCAAAGTCCATATCCCAAATCTGGTTCCTGTCAGTCCCTTGTGTCACCCAGCTGTGTGCAGTTCTGCCCTTTCCAGCTGATCCAGGCGCTCCCACAATTCCCAAATCCCACAGAGTGGCATCTTTGCTGTATTTCCAGCAGCGTGGTCACTGCTCTGTAGTGTTTGCTCATTTGTGAAAGCCTGTGCTTCACCCTGCCCTGAGCTTGGAGTCACCCTTAAAGTGTGAACCAGACACCCTCAAAAGCCTGTGCTCTCTTCGAACTCTAGCTTTTTATTCCAGCAGGGATGAGTCTTCAGGCTTTTCTTGCAGGACAGCATTCCACTGAGCTCCCACCTGGCTTCTGCCTCTGGCAGCCTCTGCTTTTGGGGTGCTGGAACCAGTATTTGGAGTTGTCTTATTATTACAAGGATGTCACTTGTAGCTGCAATTTCTGATGGTGTCACCAGGCTGAGGAAGGGGAATTAATGGTATCTGGCAGCTTCTTGCTAGGCTGGAAATCTTGTAGGAGAAATGGGCTTTGCCCAGTTTAAGATTTTTTTTTAAAATTGATATTAAGGCCTGTGTATTGCCAGCATCCCCCTTGTGCTCTTCAGAGTTTTCTTAGTTCTCAGATTCTGCCTCTGATGCTGTAGCTGGCAGGTTTGTGGTGTTACTTTTAAAATCTGTCACTGCTCTTTGAGGTGTGAAAATTAGAGGTTTGGGTAGTGCCTGAAGTGTGGGAGGTGTCACTGCAGGGGCTCACACCAGTTTCCTTTGGTCTCTACTTAGCTGTGTAAATGCTGTAGCTCTTTCTTTTCTTCTGCTTCTGGATTGTAACAGTGCATTTTTGTTGTTTTAAGATGTCTGAGTGTGCTCCCTTCATGGATTTTGGGCAGAGCACATCATTATTGATGCCTTGCACACGTGTGATGGACAGCTCTGGGTTACCTGCTCAGTACCCAGCTGCTTTATCAGCCTCTGACAGGTTCCCCTCTGTCTCTGGAGCTGCCTTGGGAATCAGCTGGATGAGTTATTGGTTGGATTTGCACTTGGTGAAGAGAGAGAAGGAGGTTGGGATGGCAAATGGATACTTGTCAGAGCCAGCCTAAAGCCTTTGTTGGGCTGACAGCAATATTCCAGACATCCCCCAAATTTTCCAGTCTCAGAATTTGTTTTTGAGCAGTGACCTTACAGGTGTGCAGGAACTGTTGTATGAACTCTCCACAGAAAACAGATTTTTTTTTTTTTTAATCCATGTTTTCATATGTGGGTTTATGGTTATGATATAAAACCCATCTAACAATCTTAACTGCAGTGAATTCAGGAGGGAATAATTTGTTTAGGAGAAGTTACTTCTTCCAGCTTGGGCTAAAACACTTTGTTAGAATTAATGTAGCTCCCTGCATTTGGGAAGTGAGTATTGGAAGTTCCTGAGGATTTCAGGATGAATTTCAGCATTTGGTACTATCCCAACCAAAAATCTGTAAAAGGCTGAGAACTCTTCAATACTTGGGAAATTCCTGTCTAGCACTCAGTCATTGATTTCTAGAAGTTTTGGCCTCCTTGGATGTTTTTACATCTCTAACTTGCTAATATTTTTTCTTTCTCCTTCCAAGTGAAACCTGAAGAACTTTATGCTTTCTCTTACAATCCTAAAATGTCCAAAGAGAGCCGGGAGATGGGATGGAAACTGATTGATTTGAGACTGGATTACCAGCGCATGGGAATTCCCAACGACTCCTGGGAAATAACAGATATTAATAAAGACTATGAGGTAATTCCTGCCCAAAGGAGCCATTTCATGCTCGATCTCCTTGTTATTAATGACAACCCTGCTGCTGCCTCTGGGGAGGAAGGAGCTCTCTTGGTTTGAGTCAAAGCACATCATCTTGATGGGGAGTTGCGGATAATGATGCTCCAGGAGAGCTGCAGAGCATCTTGTTGTCTTTGATCCCCTTGGCAAGGGAGCAGAGCTTTGTTTTTCTGCAGAAATGTCAACCCATCTGTTAGGCAAAGCCTCAAGTACCCTGAGCTGCTTTTGGTATTTCCAAAGCCTGTCCCACCTGGCTGGTGGCAGATGTGGAGGAGTGAAGGAATCGGCAGCAGTTAGGATTGGTAGGCAGTGAGGCAGAGTGGAGAGGGATTAGGGAAGGAAGGGATAAACAGCAGAGGAAAAGGAAAAACTACCTTTTTGTGCTTTCTCAGTTGGATCTTCTGCTACCTAAGGACCCTCTGTCATTTCAGTATGAACTGCCTGCTGCTGTTATTTTCCCTGAAAGGCCAACTTGGATCTAAACAGCATGAAACAAAAGCATTTGTCAGCAAGCTTGTTCAAAATCCTGCTCCACATTATTTCCCTTTTTCTTTCCTCTGGGGCTGTGCTCAGGCAGACCTGGCTGTTGAAAAGCAAGGCAAGCAACTCCAAGGAAGACACCAATGCTATTCATAACCCTGAATCCCTTTCCCTGGTAACTTCCTTTACTTGAGGCTCTGGGCTGAAGAAATACAAGCCTGTGCTGTCAGAAGTGACTGCCAGTTTTACCCGCAGCCTGAGGAGGCCTGAGTTGAGCTCTGATGTGAGAGATGCTGTTTCCAGTAGCTGCTGAGGGCACCTGGGCATGGCCATCTCAAATCATTAATCACTCAGAGACTCTGCTTGCTGCACTGGAACTCTCAGGTGCTTTAGTTTCCTCACAGTTTCCAGCCTGTGTTTTAGAATTGTCAAGCCTGATGTAAAGCCAGGCTTGGAGAGCAGCTTATCAGGGAAGGCCATGGTGCAAAGACTGGGCTTGTTTGAGGAAAGGGATGAAGCTGCTCTCTGAGGATTCCACCTGGGTGCTGGAAGTGCCTTTCCAGTTGCGTAGCATTTAGAGAGAACTTTTTAAGTAGAATTAATTGTTCTTTTGTGGAAAGTAATTTGTGGCTGTGAGGCCCTGAAATAGAATTCCCAGAGAAGCTGTGGCTGCCCCTGGATCCCTGGAAGTGCCCAAGGCCAGCTTGGACCTTGGGGATTTGGAGCACCCTGGGATAGTGGAGGGTGTCCCTGCCCATGGCAAGGGGTGGGATGGCTTTAATGTCCCTTTGAGCCCAATTAAATCTAAATTAGAAACTTCCGTCAGATTTCTGCATGTAAAGAACTTCTTTCAATCTGCACTGTGCAGTCCAGTTTTAGGTTTTTAGGTTCAGCTGTGGAGTCAGTTGTTTCCTGCATTGTTTTCCTCAATATCTCAAAACCCTGTAAGCTAAAGCTGAACTTTTCATGAATTTTGAAGTGCTCGGGAGCAATATCTGTTGTGTTGTTTTTTGTTTTTTTTTTCCCCTCTGTTCTCCCTCAGGTTTGCAGCACATACCCTCCTGAGATCGTGGTGCCTCGAGCTGCCACCAAGGCCGTGGTGATGGGAAGTTCCAGGTTCAGGAGCCGAGGGCGGATTCCGGTGCTTTCTTACTTAGACAAGGAAAACAATGTTAGTGCTTCACTGCCTGCTGCCTGGGGGGCAATGAGGGTTCTCTTTTTTGGTCCAGTTCCCTCCTAATGAAAGGAAAGAATAAGATAATTATTAGATTTGAAGCCTTTGAGAACTGTGCTTCTGTTAATGGCTTTCATTTTGAGGCACAGAATGAGCTAAAGGCAAACACTTGGAATGCGTCCAGAGCTCTGCCAAAAGCACAGACTTTCCAAGCTTCCTGTTGGGAATTTTTTCTTAATCAGCTTTCAGAAATTCCTTCTGATCTGGGCTTTTTTAATCTCCTCTTTAGCTATATTGAATAATGTTTTATCAAGTTATATGTTGACTTATCTGGATTTTCTTAGTATTGAAGAGGAGGAACCACCCTGAAATAAATCCCTACTAGTTCAGAATAAGTCAAGATTTCATTTTTCTTTCCACTGAAGACCAGAATGTAAATTTGTAACTTTGCTGCCTCAGCAGTGTTTTAGATGCTGATGTTAGGAAAATTCAGTCTCAGCCAAATTGTTGTTTTCCTGAGGAAGCGTGCCTTGACCTGGGCACTGCCTGGAGTTGTGCTGGAAACAAATGAAATTTCCTTAAAATACACCCAGTGCTGCTCTGAATGTGCAACAGCAACAACTGATAAGGAAAACTCGAAAGAACGGTTGGGAAATAGAAACCAAATGGCAAACATGAGAAATTGCTGCCTTGCAGTAACTTCAGGAGGCTCAGGGAAAGGAGGGAGAGGGACTTTTATATGGGAATATTGTGACAGAGCAAGTGGGAATGGTTTTAAACTGCCGTAGGGCTGGGATATGGATGGGATATTGAAAGGAATTGTTTCCTGGGAGGGTGGGGAGGCCTTGGCACAGAGAAGCTGGGGGTGCCCCATGATCCCTGAGAGTGTCTAAGGCCAGGCTGGAGCACCTGGGGACAGTGGAAGGTGTAAGTAGAAGGTGTCCCTGCCCACTGCAGTGGATGAAATGAGATATTTTTAAGATCCTTTCAACCCAGCCATTATGGGATTCCATGAACTGCTGACATCAGGCAGAGCAGGTTGAGCCTCCTCACCCTCACTACTCCAAGTTCCCCAAAGCTGTTTCTTTGTGAAACAGCCCAGTGTGTGCCCACCATAGCAGGAGCACACAGCTAACCTGTGACTCCCAGGGCTTTGGGGCAGGAGGAAGGGCAGTGACACCAGTGGTGGCTGTGACTCTCTGTGTGTTTTTCAGGCACGGTGGTGATCTCTGACTCTGTGTGTGTGTTTTTCAGGCACGGTGGTGATCTCTGACTCTGTGTGTGTGTGTTTTTCAGGCACGGTGGTGATCTCTGACTCTGTGTGTGTGTGTTTTTCAGGCACGGTGGTGATCTCTGACTCTGTGTGTGTGTGTTTTTCAGGCACGGTGGTGATCTCTGACTCTGTGTGTGTGTTTTTCAGGCACGGTGGTGATCTCTGACTGTGTGTGTGTGTTTTTCAGGCACGGTGGTGATCTCTGACTCTGTGTGTGTGTTTTTCAGGCACGGTGGTGATCTCTGACTCTCTGTGTGTGTTTTTCAGGCTGCCCTGTGCCGCTGCAGCCAGCCCCTGGCTGGGTTCAGTGCTCGTTGCCTGGAGGATGAGCAGATGCTCCAGGCCATCCGAGAGGCCAACCCCGGCTGCCCCTTCATGTATGTTGTAGACACGAGGCCAAAGGTACCTCCATGGGCTCTGGGCTGCTTTTAAATCTCTTGTCTGAATGAGCAGTGCTGTTGTCACCTCGCTGTGTCACAATTCTGGGTCGGTCCTGCAGCAGGGATGTGGGATGGGGCTCCTGCTTCAGGGTATGGAGCTGGAATGTGAAGTGATCCTAAGGATTTGCCCTCCTGGAGTATCCTGGGTTTGAGGTTTGTGTTCAGGATGGAATTGGCAGTTGTGAACCTGGCTTGAAGCATTTTTCCTGCAGAGTCCTGAGGGATAAAGGAGAGAACTGGAAGTGGAGTTGGAGAGAAACCTCAGGATTCAGTTCCACGAGGCTGAAGTGCTTTTACTGGCAGATCTGTGAGGAAGTGGAGCTGTGAAAAGCAATCCCTCCCTGTTTTTTTCTTTCCTTTTAAAAATAGCACTCATGATGGAGCTTAATACAACTCAGCCCCACTCTCTGGGGCTAGAACTTGAGAGTTTATTTGAGAGGAGATATTTGCAAAATGAAAAATTTAATGACTGTCATCTTGAGGAGCTGAGTTTAGAAATTTCAATGATTCTGTTGTAATCATATGGATTAGGAGTGTTGCTAGGAGCCAATTAGAATACAAGAGTTTTCATGGCACACAATTATTTAAATGCAAAGATTTAAATTGCTTGGATTATTTGAAAATGGAGCTTTCTGAGAACCTGCTTCACTGCTCAGATCTTGCAGTTATTTTATGTCAACTACAGGTTTGGTTCAACTGTGCAAGGGCAAGAAAGGAAAAGTCATTTTGGGGAAAGGAGAGAGTTTCACATCTTGCTGCAGTGTGTATTTTGCCTTTTGGTGTGACATTTCCTAGAGATCCCCTGTTCTGCTGTGATAACGTGCATTTCTTTTGGTACAGAGGTGTGCCACTGAAATCCATCACTGGTGGCAATTTGTGCTAAAGCATTTGGTGACAAGGGGAGAATTTATTACTGCTGACACTTCTCCTTCTGAGCCAACCTGTCCCACTGTGGCAGAACTGAAGCACTGGGGTTATTTTACACTTCCAAAGGTCTCTGCACCATATCTGACTCTCCTCTCCCAAAAGCTGCCCAAATTGATAAGGGGGGCTTGAGCTGCTCTGTTTTCTGTCCCCACCAAAGATGTCCTGGTAGCTCGTGAACTGCTTTGGGGGATTATTGGAGCAGCTGGCTTCTTTTCTTCTTCTCTCCTGCAGTTGCTCTGTTCTGCTCAACCTGAATGTTTCTGTGTTTCCCTCAGGTGGCTTTATTTCCTCTGTGCATATATGTCTGTGAAAACTGGGAATTCCCTTACTCTTTCTATACCACCATGTATGTAAAAATGTTAAAACTGGCTTTCCTAGTTCTGCTTTCCTGTGCCTGTTTCTGAATTTCCTTAGGTAAAGTCACAGTTAGGGTTTAGTGTCTCTGATGGCAGAAACTGGGGGTTTATACTACCCTAAGCAGGGTTTTAATGAGCCTCTGACTAATGAACTGCAGTAATTTTAATAAACAGCTGAAGGAGCTGTCTGGGAGGTGGGGAAGTACAGCTGAGTAACAGCTTTGTCCAGTACGTTTTCTGGGAGATTTAAACAAAAAACAAAAACTTGCAAAACAGCCTCTCTGAATTTCGTTGTGATTTTCTTTTTCTTTTCTTTCCTGCTCCTTGAATTTGCCAGTTGAATGCCATGGCCAACAGAGCTGCTGGGAAGGGCTATGAGAATGAAGATAATTATGAAAACATTCGTTTTAAATTCATTGGCATAGAGAACATCCATGTGATGAGGAGCAGCCTGCAGAAACTGCTGGAAGGTGGGTGCAGCCCTGGGAGGGGTTTGTCTTTCTCACCCCTCTGGGCAGAACCTCCTGCTGAATATCCAAATGTTCCCTGCACAAACGTGCTCTGATGGCAGCAAAGTCAGCATCTTGCTTTATTTGCTGCATTCAAGTGTTAAAATGCTTTCCTGCTTGACATTTTCTTTGTTCTTGTGCTTGGTTCTATGGTGATTCAAAAATAGCAGCTAATATTAAAAACATTCCTTAATGAATGTGTCAGACTAATACAAAAAGGTTAAAGAAATATTACATTTTACAGCTAAGACAGAGTCATGATTGCTTCATGAAAGAAAACCAACAGAGGTTGTTCAGAAATGCTTTTTGGGGTTTGCTATATTTGGAATATTAACAGTATTTCTGAGTTGAAATACAATTTTGGCATGATCTCTCAAAGACCTGAGTCTCATACATGCTTTGTTCTAACTTTTAATTTATTTCTAATTCCTTTCAGCCAAACTTCTTTAAAACTTACTAAATTCATGTTTGAATACATAAATATATGAAAATGCAGAGTAATTAAGCTCACTGTGATCACAGAATGCAAAGCAGGGCAAAAAGAATCACCTGAGCAGTGGGGATCAAGAGGGTTGTGAGGCCCAGAATTTCACCACTAGAATCTTGGAGAATTTTTCAGTTCAAGTGCTGTCATCCAAAACAGGAGTTTAATATTCTAGTAACCATCATAACGCTCTTTGGTTTTGGTTTTTGTTGTTGTGGGGTTTTTTTTTTTGTTGTTGTTTTGGGTTTTTTTTGTTTTTGTTTTTTGTTTGTTTGCTTGTTTTTCAAAATAGCTGGGTAGTTGATGCTCCCAGGTGGCCCTGCAGGATCTGTGGTGAGAGCTTGGACAAAAATGGGGCTGTTCCCACCCAAAAGAGTGGCTTGATCACAGCTCTTAGTCCTCAGTTGCCTCTTCCTGGTAGATTAATTTTGTGGTGGGAGAAGAGGCAGAATAAAAACTTGTTTTCTCCTGTGTTCTTCTCCAGCAGTGATAAAATCTCATTCACTGGGTTTTATGGACTGTTCTGAGCTTTATTACTCTTAAGTGTTCTCTGTGCTGGGTTTCATTAGAGCAGCTGAGTTGCCTTCAAGGTTAGACTTGTTATTTTTCTCTCTAAATTAGAGAGAAATAACTTCAGATCTTTGGGAGGTGAGTGAGTGGTTGTAGATGTGATGGTGGTTTAGCTCACTGCTGGAAAAAACACAGCTGAATAAATAATGAGTTACCCTTTAAACAAAGAGCAGGAGGAGATTTCCAGAGCCTCAATTTCTCACAAAACCAGCGATTTTTTTTTTTTTTTTTTTTAATTAAGAATTTTAACTACACAACCACTAGCGTGTCCTTTAGACAGAATATTGCTGCAAGCACTGAAAATTTTGAGAGAGATGATGATGAGGAGGAGGTGCAGGGGATGCTGTTCTGATTGTCTGTGTCTGCTCCCAGTGTGTGAGATGAAGTCTCCCTCCATGAGTGATTTCCTGACGGGGCTGGAGAACTCGGGCTGGTTACGGCACATCAAGGCTGTGATGGATGCAGGTGTCTTCCTGGCCAAGGTAAAGCTGCTCTCCAGCTCCAGCTGCATTCCAGAATCCCTCCTGGTGTGTTGGGGACTGCTGCAAGCTCAGGAAGGTAGCTCCTCGGGGAAGGTGTTGTTCAGGTTGGCTTAATCTCTCTAAAAATGTTGGGTCGTGCAGGTACAAATGCAGGTTCTGTGTCCTGTATTGTAACAGGGCTTTATTAGAACTCATTTGGAACATAACACCACAAAATGGGAATCAATGACCTTTATAAACCTTTCTATATAGCAGTGCAAACAGTTCCTAATCCTGTGCTCATTACTCATCCACTGCTGTGCTTTAATTGAGGGGTTGTTTTCACCAGTAAAATTTTCTCCTGGTCTGATGTGATGTGGACACTAACTTTGATTATTCAACACAGTCCTCATTTCTGTAGAGCTGGTGGCTTTGCAGGTCAGGCAGAAGGAAGGAAGTTACTCAGGAGCAGTAAAGGGTGTGCAGGAAGTGTGGTGAGAGGAGTGAGTAATTCATGTTAGCTGTCTCTCACAGTCTGCCCACATCACAAGCAAGGAACTTTTGTGTTTCCCTCCTGCCCTAAGTGACAAAAGGTGGTGGGGTGGGAGGGAATTGGGACCAACTTCTAATCCCTGGGTGTCCAGCTATTTTTTACTCACCGAATTTTTTCCTCAGAGGAAGAGCCTGGGAATCCTTGGCCTTCCAGAGATCACAGGGGCTGATTTTCACCAGCACTTTGCTCTAACTGGGGCTTTTCTTGATGGACCGGTGCATTTCCACAGACCAGAGGATGGATGAGCACCACTGACCCGGGGTTTTGGGGTGATGCAGCTGAGGGCCAGCATTTCCCTGAGCTGTGTGCTGTGTCCCTGGCAGGCTGTGAGGGAGGAGAGGGCCAGCGTGCTGGTGCACTGCTCCGACGGCTGGGACCGCACGGCCCAGGTCTGCTCCCTGGCCAGCCTGCTCCTGGACCCCTTCTACAGGACCTTCAAAGGCTTCATGGTAAGGACATGCTGCACTTGCAGTGCCAGCAGGATCTGAGGAAGGGCTCAGGTCGTTCCCTGGCACCTGCATAAAGCAGTTTGGGTTCTGTAAGGAGCTGGAGTTGCTGTGAGCAGCCTGGCAGCAGCTGATGGATAATTCCCAAATTCTTGTTTCCTGCCATGTCTGTGTGGCAGCCACTAATGAGAGATTTTGCCAAAGGATGCAGCTCTGGCAGCAATCCACCAAAAAAGTGTTGGAGGAGTTTGTGCTGCAGGTCTCTTATCTGCTGGGATTTGAAATTGGGTGAACTTAGCCCTGTCCTCTGTCCATCAGTCAAATCTGCATCATTTCACATCTTTTTCAAAGCCATTTCATTTTAATTTGGCTGTTTGCTTCTAGTGCAGGCTTTTTTCTTAATTTGCAGCCATCCCTGTATGAATTCAGGGCAGTCTGTGATGTTTCTTTCCACTCATCTCTTGTTAAATACCTGAAGAGCTGCTCAGTCTCAGGAGAGCATCCCCGAAATCAGAACAATGCAGATCTTGCCTTTTCCAGTGCCAGGACTGCATTCCATGCTGATTTTATTGTTTCTGGATTATACTGCAGTCCTTTAACAGTGAAGATTCCATCAGCACATGAAACATCTGCCTGGGCTTTGTCTCTGAACATTCCTGCATGAACTGAGAACTGGAACAGTGACACAGACACATCCCTGTCTGTCCTCATGGTTTGTAGGGACAAGCCCCTGACATGGGGTTATTCCTAAAGGAATTCATCAGCAGTG
Source organism: Cinclus cinclus (assembly GCF_963662255.1). NCBI lineage: Eukaryota > Metazoa > Chordata > Aves > Passeriformes > Cinclidae > Cinclus > Cinclus cinclus. The sequence goes on from NC_085060.1 coordinate 1,314,644, forward strand.
CAAGGAATGGAAACACTCAAAAAGCAATTTAAATGAAGTTCTTTAAGAACTCTATCGTGAGTTTATTCACCCTTCCTCCTCTTAATCTGGATGATGACAGCAGGAATTATCTTTAGATACGATCCAGGAAAGTAATGATGGATGCAGCCTCAGCCATGAAGTTCCTTGTGAGACATCTGTAAGGAAATCAGGGTATTTAATCTTATTTATCTGTGTGGAAAACACATTATAACAGGTCTTATTTTCTATACCTACAGGCATCTATTTAAAAAATGCCTCACAGTTGGTCTGATTTCATCCTGAACTCCTCGTTATGCAGCTGTACTTCACAGATTTCTTTTTGTCTGTTCAACATTTGTTGAACTCCAGTTGCTGATTTATTTTGCTGAGTATCACAACACTCTTTTCCAAATTGAATAGCACAGTGTAATATTAAGCTGTGAATTATTTGAGCTCAATATATTTATGTATTATGATTTTAACAACTTAGAAACTCCCTCAAAATGATAGTTTTCAAATGAGTTCTGATTCCAGCAGGCCCATTGCCTTGGTAACTGGATAATCTATAGATCACAATTCCTGTTCCCATTGATTTCTGGGGATATGTTTATAGCAACAGGGTCAGCAGGTTGTCAGCTTTTTCAGGCTTTAACATCAAAGGCTTCATTTTTCTTTTTTAACCAAACTAATGCTCTTTTCTTAATGCCTGTTTTGAACCTGCAGGTCCTGATAGAAAAAGAATGGATTGCAATGGGCCACAAGTTCTCACACAGGTGAGAGGAACACATTTCCCTGGGGGGAGTGAAACCAAAACTGTCTGCAGGTTTAAGGGATCCCATGAAAAACTGAAATGGAAAGGAGAAAACATTGGGAAAATGTTGGCATTGGTGACGTAGAGCCAGGGTGTTCTAATGCTGTTATTTCATCACTATGTTTTTATTGCTTTACAAAATCATGGTTTGAATTCTGGGTCTTTTCCTACCTGCAAAATTCTGTTCTTTGAGTGCTAATCATGGAATCACAGAACCATGAGGGTTGGAAAAGACTTCCAATATCGTGAAGTTCAGCCATCACCCAGCACCAGTCCATGTCCCCATGTGCCACATCCACACATCTCCTGAACACTTCCAGGGATGGTGACACCACTCTGGGCAGCCTTTCCCATCCAGCCAGGCCTGGGAATTCTCCTGCAGCATCTCCTGGGAGAGGATCTCAGCCACTTCCCCAAGTTCAAAGCATAAACTTGACCTGGCAGCAAACTGATGGCAAAGACACGTTGTCTGGTGGGTAACAGAGGATTTATTCTGCTTTTTTGCACCTCTCTAGGTGTGGCCACCTGGATGGGGACCCCAAAGAGGTGTCCCCTGTGTTCACACAGTTTGTGGAGTGTGTGTGGCAGCTGATGCAGCAGTTCCCCTGCTCCTTCGAGTTCAGCGAGCGCTTCCTGCTGGAGATCCATGACCACGTGTACTCCTGCCAGTTTGGCAACTTCCTGGGCACCTGCCACAGGGAGAGAGAGGAGCTCAGGTGAGCTGGGGGTTCCTGGAGCCAGCAGGCCACAAATCCCTTGGAATATCTGAAAAAGTGGTGGGGTGGGTGTGTTTTATGGAATTGGAGATTGTGGAACATAACATTTATCCAGGTAATGTTACCCTTAACCAAGGGGAGAAAAGAATATGAATGATGTCCCAAAAAAAGATGTTTTAGTTTGGAGCACAAGAATAACTTCCAGATATCCCTCTGGACAGGAGAGTTTCCATTTTAATATCCTGTGCTTATGAAATCAATCAGAGATCAATCAATCTTCATTTGGGAAGAAACAGAAGAAACAAGGACTTCTCTCCCCAGGGACTGGGTGCTACAAATGAGTGTTTGAAGGTCACCCAAAGAATCCTTGGGAGAGGCATCAGCAAAAGCAGGTTTGATATAAAAAAGTGTGACCAAATTCGTTGGCAAGGTTCCCTCTGTTACTTATTAAGTGGTTAAAGCACACAGAGAAAAACTAAAATAGAAAATCAAGCTATCTAAAACAATTCTTAGCTCCCTTAATCTAATTCTACTCACAAGATCTGCAGTTGTTAATCCACTTGCTGCTTTTTTTTAGTGAAAAGATGTTCTTTGTACTTGCCAGAATCTTTGAGAAGACCCATTCCCTGTGGCCTTTCCTCTTGCAGAGGAAGCAGGAGTTGAGAAATCCTTTGTACAGAGGCTTTACAGCTTACAAAGAGCTTCAACCAAACACTCTACCTTTCAGTTTCCAGTAAGTGGCTCAGTTAAGAAGGGGAAGGAGGGGGGACGTTTCTTTCATTGATAACTCAGGTTAAATCAAATAAATTTGCACTGATTAGCTTGGCTTGTTTTACCTTTCCCCTCCATTCCTCAGGCATAAACTAAGAGGAACAGTGCAAAGGGAAAATGAATTCAGATGCTGTCATTTAAAATAATATTTTAAATTTGGTGTTGAGAAAAGAGGGTGGGGAAAGGCAAGGAAAAGCAGAACTTCAGACAGAGCCACAGACACCCCCTGACTGCTTGCTCTGTCACACTGAAGTGTTTGAAAAAGTTCCTCTTTTCCTCCTTTTTCATGTATATTGAGGAAGTCTTTCAAGCAGGAATTTTGGTGCCCAGTTCAGGGTTTTTTCCCAGGCTTTGTTTCTGCCTCACTCCTGAGACCTGCTGAGAGAGAGGAGCATGAAAATGGGATTTTAAGTGCTGTGTGTGCAAATGGAAGTTGGGAGGTTTAGCAAACCAAGGAGTGGAAGATAAACTTCCCAAGCTTCCAATAAATCTGCTATTTAAAAAAAAAAAATATTTTCATCCTCTTCTAATATTTACTGTTTTTTTTTTTTTTTCACTTGAAGAAAAGTTGTCCATTGCTACTGAATCAATTTAATAATCCAAGGCCCTGGCAGGTTTTAAAAAAATCCTAATCTCAATTTATTAAAAATGCTAACCAACATCTGTTTCTTGGCAATAATGTCCAACTGAGCCCCTAATTCCCATGTTCTGCCTGCTTTTGAGGTTCTGGTGTGGGATGTACAACCGCTTTGACAAGGGCATGCACCCCAAGCAGTGTGTGCTGGATCAGCTGCTCAGCTGCACCAGCCAGAAGGTGACACTGGAGGACAACGCATCCCAGCTGCAAAACGTGAGGCACAGGGGAATTCACATCCCCTGGGGGGGGGTGGAAAGGTTGATGAGATTAAATATATTGGTATTCAAGAGTTGTTGCAACCAGCTGGGTAAAAATGAGGGGCTCGGTGACAAAGCTCTGTGTGTTGAAAGCACCAGAACACCCCCTAACAAATTAAATTAGAGTTTTTGAAAGGACACCAATGAGAAGAATATCAGTGCTTTGCTGGGGTAATGTGAGTGCTGAAAACTTCAGCTTTATTAATTAAACACTGATGTACCTGTCAGACATGGCAGGATCTGTGCCCAGGTATTTCTGATGTTTGGTCAGACATGGCAGGATCTGTGCCCAGGTATTTCTGGTGTTTGTGTCAGGCATTTGAGGATTTGTGTCCAGCTACTTCAGTGCTGGATTTCAGAGCTGGAGAATAAACAATGTCATGCTGACACCTGGATTTTGTCCCTCTCTGGCATCTAGGTATTAATTATTTGTTTTTATGCCTTTTTATTTGTGCAGAAACTGCCTGTCCTCGATGGCCCCTTGCCCAGCAAAGGCTGCACCTGGCCCGAGGCAGGAGCTGCTGCTGCCGAAGCCTCACCTCCTCCTCAGGACTGTGCAGAGGGAGCAGCCCCAGCGCTGAGCAATGGCCCCTCCCTGGGCCACCAGAAGCACAAGGAGAGCCCAGCCCAGCCCCAGGATCTCGGAGCCTGCAGGGAGGATGGGCAGGCTCAGCACCAGGGATGAGCTCTGGGAGCTGCTGGGAAAAGCTCAGGGGAGCTGGTGCAGCCCCCATTGGCAGCTGAGTGTGAGTAGGGGTGTGCAGGGCTGGGGAGCAGCTGCTGGGGGACACCTCCTGCAGCTCAGGTGATGCAGAGCTGCCAGAAGCCTGCCTGGCATTCCTGGGAACTTGGCTTTCAGTGGGGACATGTGCATTTCTGAGGGTTAGGGCTGCCTGCCAGCACTGCTGTTTGAGGCTGGAAGAAATCTTGCCAGTTCCATGAGGAGCTGGGCAGTGAGTGCAGGAGGAAGGATGCAAATCCCTTTGTTCTCAGTGGTGGCCCAAGGTCGTCTCAAAACCAGAAAAAATTTCAATCCATCTTCAAATTATAACCCCCCCCCCCTCCCCCCCAACCTTTTTTAGCTGTGAATGAATCTCTGCATGGACCCTTGCCTTGTAGCAGAAGTGATTCATGTTTTGTCTCCTATGCATATTTGTAACACAAAACCAACCCCCTTGTGCCTTCTCTGAAACTGTGTCCATGTCCAGCCAGGCCACTCTGGTTTTGTGTTGGAGTTTGCAGTGTGGTGTTGGGTCCTGTCTCTAGTCAATGTTTGTGAGGAGGTTTTCTTCTGCTGCAGCTTCTCCAGGGTTTTTGCTGATCCCCTGAGTTCAGCAGCTTCTTTCCAAGCTGACCTCATGAAGAACCAGCTTTTATGGACTTCCTTTAGTGAAGCAAGCCCCAGAGCCAGCCTGGAACACATGGATTTGTGATAAGAGGGAGGATTGGAAATGAGGAAAGACAGGAGAACATGGATATGGAATTTTTCTCTCTTACTTTATGATCTTGGTTAAACTGAAGCAAGAGAGTAACTCTGTTCCAAGCTGGAATCATTGATGAGACAGCAATTACAGATGGGATTGAAATGGGGTCTAAAATGCTGAAATCACTTGCTGAGTGATCTAGGGAATGTTCAAATTCCAGGAGCTTTAGGGATGTTTTGTCTGTCTCATGAGCAGTATCTTATGGCAATGAACTTGGGAAGAAACAGAAGAAACAAGGACTTCTCTCCCCAGGGACTGGGTGCCACAAATGAGTGTTTGAAGGTCACCCAAAGAATCCTTGGGAGAGGCATCAGCAAAAGCAGGTTTGATATAAAAAAGTGTGACCAAATTCGTTGGCGAGGTTCCCTCTGTTACTTATTAAATGGTTAAAGCACACAGAGAAAAACTAAAATAGAAAATCAAGCAATCTAAAACTAAAATCAACCATTGTGGAGGCTGGGGATGGAAAAGGGTCAGGATGAAAGGGAGTGAGGGAGATTCTTCTGGTGAGTCAGGAGGTTCAGAGTGGAGCATCCTGCCAGACTGAGCCCTGGAATTATCAAGAGTTCAGGTTATAGAGGTTTCCTGCAATCAGAGAATGAGTAGCAGCACTTGAACCCAACAGCAGAGAATCAGCAGGTAAGGAATTGAACAAGGGGTTTATGTTGAATTTCCTGTAAGCACAACAGGAGCTCCCTTAGAGGCTGAACTCAGCAATCCAAAGTGTTCCATGATCCAGGAGAGCAGTGCTTTGGCTCTGGCACAGCCCCAAGGAGCAGGTCCAGGTGTATCCCTGGGAAAAATTCCCCTCGAGCTCCCTGTTCATAGACAGTTGCTTTGCTCAGAGTCACTCTCCTGCCTGGCTGCAGCTTGGGTCAGTATCTTCCTTTGAAAGGTCAACAACAAAAATGTTCCACTTGGGTTGTTGTTCAGGCAAGAAAAATCAGATTTCAGGGCTGTTGGCTAAAGCCAAGAGTTTGTTCTCAGTGTTCCCAATAAGCTCAGGGTGCTGCTTATCAAGGTCAAGGCCTGAGGATATTTCTGAAATTGTGGCGTGGCCTTGGGGGCTTGGAGGATTCACCCCCAGGGAAGCTGTGCCGCTGTCCTTGTTCTGTGCAGAACTGCACAGAATCCCCCTGTGCAGCTTTCTTCAGGATGCTGCTCTGCTCTCTTCTCAAGCTCTTGTTTCAATTAGGTGCTGCCATTAAGTTTTCCAGTTTTCTTTTATAAAAAGAAAAGTTTGAAAGCCAACTGAAAATTACTTGAGCCTTCCCAGTCTCCAGTGAAGGTAGAAACATTCCACTGTAACACCAAAAAGTGCAGTAACTGTGCTCATGTGCTTTTAACCCACGGTGAAATCACTGGGTAGATCCAGTGTCAAAAAAACAGCCAAAACTTCCCCAAGTTGTTCATTCTGGGGAAGAAAATACCAATTTTATAAAGCACATGAAAGATCCAGGGAAAAAGAGAGCACAGAGTTTCTTCTCTGCTTAGAATGGCAAACGGGAAGTTTTTTAATACTGAGGGTTTGTCAGACTTAAATAAAGTTGTTGTCAAGGAAGGAGTGGGAACTACAAGAGTGATGGGTTAAAAATTAAACACTGGAAATGCTGACCCAGGTGTGACTGAGGGACCAGCCTTGTCTTTTCTTTCCAGGGGATAATGGGCAAAATCCGTCCCCAAATCTGAGAGAAAATGAGACACAAAGTCACAACAGGTACTTTTTAGGACTAGTTATTCTGTGGATCATCAGTTTTTTAATATCTTTAATAAATTCTCTAATTTTCATTAGAGATCCAAAACTGGAGAGGATTTTGTTTGACTACCAGAAGATTTATTGTTAATTATTATACAAATCCATCTTGCAGAAGGCTCCTGGTAATGCTTGTGTGTTGCTTTGCCTTTGGAATTGCCATTGGAGGAGTTTTAATCATCTTTTCTTGTTCCTAAAAACGATGTCTCCACTGAACTCCAGTGTTACTACAAGTGTGTATAACCACCACCAGGTTACTCAGTGTTGTAACCTTGGGGTAATCTTGCTGCTTTTCACTCCACTGAGTCAAACCCAAAAATCAATGTGTTATAAACCTCTTGGATTTTGTGTGTACAGGCTCAGGCAAAGGCTGCAGTGTATTCATGTTGGGATGTAGGAACTCCAGAAGATTCCAGGGTTTCCTCCCCTTCCACAAGCTTACGGTTTGAGAACCATACAAGAAGGTTTTTGGGTTTGGTGGTGACTCTGGGCTGTTTGGAGAGCAGGGATGAGGAGCCCTGCAGTGTGCTGAGCTCAGGTGCTCCCTGCTCCTGGAGTGTCCTGCCTGGATTCTCTGCTCCCTGAAAGTGTGAAAGGGATGGAGAAGCTCTTAGTGCTGTTGGGAATCTGCTGCTGCTGCTGGGGAAAGTTTCTGCAATTGGATTATTCCTAAGGGAGCACCCAAGCTTTGTGAGGACAGAAATCCTGATTTTACTTGGAGCAGTGCACTTCTTTCCATTTAGATTCCTGTGACTGGGAGAACTGGGAGGGAAGAGGGATCTGAATTCACAGAATCGCCAGGTTGGAAGAGACCTTCAAGATCATCAAGTCCAACCCATGCCCTACCATCTCAGCTAGACCACGGCACCATGTGCCACATCCAGTCTTTTTTTTGGTTTTTTTTTTTTTTTTTTTTTTTTTTTCATTTGCTGCAGATGAGTTCTGCTTGTGTAAAACAGCTTTTCTGGAGCTGCTCCTGCTTTTCCAGGGCATTCCATGGCTTCCTGCCTGTTCCCAGCATCTCCTGGGCTTACAAGCAGGTGTAACCTTGTGGTGGGTCCGATGCCTGTTCTACTCTGAAGCACAAGAGGGACTCGTGGAGCTTAAATTTGAAATGTCTTTAATGTGAACTTTGTTCTGGGGCTTCTTAAATTGGGGTTTTCTTCTGCAGCTGTCAGGTGTGGGAGAGAGAAAATCCAATTGGTGCTGTTTGCAAGGGAAAAGTGGGAATAGTTGGGTTGTCCATAGTTTTAGCTCTCCGTGGCCTCTTCAGGGGTGAGGAAAAGCAGTTTGGGAAAGCTTTTAGGTCTGATTTGGTCTGGTCTTGTGCTTAGTGATTGCTTTTCCAAGTTCATTCCTTGGAATAAAAACACACCTGCTCTGATCCTGGCTGGGATGGAGGAGGAGATGGCTCAGAGGGAGCTGGGAAGCTTCAGGAAGTTTCCCCAGTCCTGCAGAGTGGGATTTGTCAGGAGCTGAAGGTGCCTGGAGCTCCAGAGGGGCTCCAGGTGGGAATGCTGGTGGGAGCAGCCCTGTGGATGTTGTTTCCATGGCCTTTGGAAGCAGACAATCCTCAGAGGTGCTCCCAAAGCTGAAGAGAAGCCTTGGAAAGGGAAGAACTTCAGCTCCTGGGCAGCCTCAGCAGCCCGAGGAATTTCCTGCATATCCTGGAGTGACCAGGAGAATTCCAAAGGTGTTTTCCTGCTCTGTGCTGAGGACTGGGCTTGTTTTTTTTGGGGACCTCTCTTAGCTATTCCTGGTTCCCATCCCTCCCTCCTGCACATCCAGGCATTCCCTGGGGGAAGAACCTGCTCTGAATGTCCTATTTATGTTTTAATTAGCACCCAGCACTTGATTAATTAGCTGAGGAGGCAGGGGCTGGTAAAGCCTGTGCTTGGGACCCGGCAGCCAGGTGGGCCACTCGTTAGGGCAGCTTTGCTAATGACATTAATTAATGTGTCCCCTGGCAGCTGCAGGAGCAGGGCAGGCTCCAGGGCTTGTTTTTATAGCATTTTAGATCATTTCTATATTTCCATTTATTTAATGTAGCAGAAACTGCTGGAGTAACTCTGCACTGGATCACATCCTCCAGCTGGATTTTCCTTGGCATCCCCAACCCCATCCTTGTAGGAATGTCCCTAAAACCATGTGTGGTGTGCTGGCTGGGAATGTCCCCGTTGCTCTTTGTGTCTGTGTCACTGGCAGGGACAACTGGGGGGGATGAGCCCCAGGGGCTCTGTGGGGCACTTGAGTTCCTGCACTGCTTGAAGCTGATCTTGTCTAGAGGAGAATTGTGTCTGTTGTCTCTGTTTGTCCCATGGAGTCTCTCTTGGATTGCAGGTATTTTTATTCCCTACAAAAATAAACATTTTGCCTTTTTAAAGGAAGTGGCTGCTGTGTTTATTGGGTGGTGACTCAGAACTCCACATTGGGAAAGGTGAAGTCAGTTAAAGGATCTTAATTAATGAAGGGAGTGTGGAGCCATTTCCCCTCTACAGGACAGAATTGGGGTGATCCCCCTGCTCTGGGGGGAAGGGGGAGTGCAGGCTGTTTAAAAACAACCCAAAAAGGAACAACTGATGGAAAAAAAGGGAATATAACCAATGGAACTGTACAAATCTTGGTGTCTTCTGCAAACTGTGCTATTCTGGGCCTCTTTATTTAATTTGAATTTTTCTTTCTATATTAAACCCAAGTGTCTCCTCAGTGTTTCCTTGATGCTGAGGAACTCACCTGGCCTCAGGTGTCTCCAGGTGAGTTCCACAGCTTTCTGAGGAGCACCCAGAGCTGCTGCAAGGAGCTCAGTCCCACCTTCATAGCTCCACTAAAGAGACTTTTTTTTTTTAATGGCTTCAGAGTGAAGAACCCACAGTGCAGCTGCTGATGGTACCCTGGAAAAATCCTTTTTTATCCCATTCCTTTTAGTCAGGGCTAGTGAGGTGTTAAAAGGTTTGAGTGCAAACTCAGCTGAGATGGGAAGATGCTCAAGAGGGACAAAACTTCCCAGGGAACAGACTCCAGACCCATTAATATTAATATTTTCCACCCTAAAATTGAATATTTTCGATGGTTGAAGGCAGTAAAATGGGCCTGGCGCTGGGGTACAATCAGTCCCTGGGTGTTTCTCAGGCTTTTTCCCTTCTTGCTAATTTTAAATATTCTTAGTGCTGCCAGTGAAATCCTTCATTTACCTTAATTAGACGTGCCTTGCATTTAATTGGATTATTAGCATTAGCACTGGCTAGGATTGATAAAGCTGCAGTTTAATTTGGGGGGAATTTGGACAAAAGGTGCATTAATTAGAATTTCTCTTGCCTGCAAACAGCTCCTGGATTCCAGTGTTCTCCTGGAATTCTTTTTTTCCTTCTCTTTGGAGTGGGACACAAAACATCTGTCTCAACACCAGAGAGCGGGGGGAGAGATGGAGGGGATCCAGTGTGAATGGGAATGGATAAAAATCTATAAATAACCCAAAATCCCCATGGGTGGAGCAGGTCTGGCTCTGATCTGGGGCTGCCCCTGGATCCCTGGCAGTGCCCAGGGCCGGGCTGGAGCAGCCTGGGACAGGGTGAGGTGTCCCTGCCATGGCAGGGGTGGACGTGAAGGTTCATCCCAACCCAAAGCATCCTTTAATCCTCATTTCCAAAAGGGAAGGGGCTCCCTGAGAGCAGTGGAAGCAGAGAGGTGAACTCCTGGGGCTGCCAAAATTCCTCAAAGAACAACTCACGGAGGGGCAGAGAAACATCTCTGGCTTCCTCCTTCCTTTCTAACTCCGTTTTTGTGTGTTGATGCACCAAATAAATGGGGAATTTCCATCAGCGGGGACGTGCACTCGGCCGAGGGATGCTGAGCTGTCCGTGCCCTGCCCTGGAGAATTCCTGGAGAACAATTGCTGGCTGTCCCCCGGATCCCGGTGCTGCTGGAGCAGGGAGAACCCCCAGGGCCGAGCTCTGGAATGCTGGGGGCACCTGTGAGGGCTCAGAGGGAGCCTCCAGAGCTGGGCTGTGCCAGGGACTCCCAGCCCAAAGGCAGGAGCCACAGCAGCCCCAGTCCCCAGCTCTGCTTTCCGACCTTGGGCGCTGTTACCAAAACCCTAATCCCTGCAAAATCATTTCTTTGGGACTGTTTAGCTCCAAACTTTTAACTGCCTAGCTCTCCTAAATCCACAAGCTCATTAACTCTCTTAGCTGTGTTAATGACGATAATCTCTTTAATGGAAGCAACTCTGGCCAGGATTTACCTTCCCAAAAAACTCGGTGAGTGGCAGTAAATACTCTTCTGCCCTCTAATTCTTCCCCAATTAACAGGGAGCTGATCAAGAGCTGCTTTGCCCAGAGCAGAGGCCAGGTCAGTCCCTGGTGGAAGCTTTCCCCAACTCCTCATCTATTAGTGGTGCTATATATTAGTGGTTTTTTAATTTAATTTTTTTATTTTTTTTTAAATTTTGTTTTTACTTAGAGTTAGGATTGAATGTACAAGAGACAGATTTTTTTTTTGTTTGGACTTAATTGTTTATTAATTTTTATTTAATGTACAGAGAGTTTTGTAGTACTTTTAGCTAATAAGCTAGAAGTGAGAAAATGTTGGTGTATTCAGTTATGAGGTTTTTTTAAAGTTTAATTAAAAGCTAACAAATTATTTATACTTTTGACTTAATAACTGAACACTTGCAACTTGTACTGCAGTACTTTTTATTTGACTAAAAACTACTTGAAATTACAAAGAAGAAGGAGCAAGAAGGAAGAAGAGTTATTAAAGACTGATGTTTTTCTACATTTATTACTATAATTTAAAACTTTAAAATTTAAACTTTTTACTATGTGTTATAACACTTTTACTGTCATTGCACACTTTTATTTAAACTACACATTAATGGTTTTAACTTTATTACTTAAATTTGGAAGTTTTTTCTAAGGCTTCAAGTCAAAAGCAGTGTTCTTTTGAGGATCAGAAAGCACAGCAAGTTTAAAATTTTCAGGTATCAGGGTTCCAACACTCATCCTTCCCTGGAGTTGGAAGCAGTGGGGATTTTATCCCAAATGGCTCAGGCTGCTCTGTCACCTCTGCCTGGGCTCCTGCTGGGGCTGCTCTGGCTCTGCTGCTGGAAATACCCCTGGGATGAAAGGAAAAATTCCTGCTCCAGGAGTGTGTCCATGTGGGATTCCAGCTGGGCTGGGGGATTCTCGGGTTTGCCTCGTTAGAACTGGGTTTAATCTGCTCCTTGTTCCTAAGATTTGTCTTGGTTAACAACTAAACAGCAGCAGCAACAAAAGAATAAACAGTTTATCATTCATTTGCCATTCAAGGATTTTCCTTTCATCTCCAAGTCTCCTACATTTCACATTTTCTAGCACTTCTCTTGTCTGCGTTCCCTTTTTTTCCTTTATAGCACTCTGTCTTTTTAATGGCTGCTTTGATTTCTGTGGTTTGTGGAAGGGGTTTCCAGCCAGGCTTGGCTTTTGTGGCTGCAGCATCCCTGCTGTGGTTGCATCTTCCTGACACTCAGGAAAAATAACCCCAAACTCCCCCATCCTGCTCCAGGGTTCATCCACATCACATTCCATTCACCCATCACAATCCAATTCCTGCTTTGGAGAATTGACCTTTGGGAAGCAATAATCTATTTGTGAGTGAATTTTGGAGAGGAAAACCAAAAGTCTAAACCAAACCAACACTGACCATTTTCCTGCAGTCCAGGCTTTCCAGGGGGAGGCTCCAGAGCAGGAATGTGGTGGTGCCACAGATCACACATTTCACAGGGCACCCTGATTTCTCTTCGTGCAGCAGCACTGGGGATTTTCCTGCTGGGTAATTTGGGTCTCGCTCGTTATCTCATGCCATGATAAGGCTGCCCCAAACCTCCAGCCCGTTCCTGCTCCAGCACCGAGGAGTTTGGAGAGGGTTTAAAGGGAGCTGGATAAAATAGGATTGCACTTCCCAGCTGACAGCTTCTGATAAGAGCCCCAGTGCTGCTTCCCACTCGTTTTGTTTGCCCTGGGAGCGTTCTTGCTTTCCTGGGTCCTATTTAGCTTCGGGAGGCTCTGGCTGTGGTTCCTTCAGGCAGGTGCAGCCCAGAGCAGCTCAGGAGGGAAATCTGGACATTCTTCAGGACCTTTCATCTTTCTGGTGTCTAATGAATCGTTTTGGAGGTTGCAAATGGCCATTTGTATCACTCTGAAAAAGGGGAGGGAGGGCAGGAGAGGGGTTAAGAGGGAATTCGAGTGCCTGGCAGCAGCCAAGGTGGGGCAGAGGCCACTGCTGCCCTGGCAGGGACCCCAAAGCTCCCCGATTTCTGCGAGGGAACAGCAGAAAAGAAAAACTCTGTGTGTGCTCAGAAGGGTCGAGCAGCCTCCAGCACCTGTCCCAGCCTCCCCCCACCCCGCTGCCCTCTCTATATTTACCCAAGGGGAGCTTTCCAAGAATGGAAGTGGTAAGATAAAACCCCAGAGGGGCTAAAATTAGCCCCAGTGCCCTGGGCCGGTCCCGCCGTGGCATTTCAGCTGTGAGCTGCACCCACACAGCCCTGTCCATCCCCTGCTCTGCTCTTTTTGGGGTTCAACCACGGGAGGACTCCCCATGGCATCCCCCTGGCCTCAGGTGCTCTGAGCATCCCCACAGCCAGGTAAGGAGGCAGCAGCGGGCGAGGGAGGGACAGAGGGACAAAAGTGTGCTCTGTCACAGCCTCTTTTTGGGGTCTGCAGGTGCTCGGACAGCTCCTGGCAGCTCAGGGGGTGACTAAACAGGGAGGGTGGGGTGTCCAGAGCAGCTGTGGCTGCCCCTGGATCCCTGGAAGTGTTGGACATTGGGGTTTGGAGCAGCCTTGGACAGTGCAAAGTGCCCCTGCCCATGGAAGGGGTGGGACGAACTTTTAAGTTCCTTTCCAAACCAAACCATTTTGTGATTGCATGAATTCTGGTTTGGGCTCTGAGGAACATCCCTGAGCTCCCCACTCAAGGTCTCAGGCAGTCCCAGGACTCCCTTTGGAGGAGCTCTTTGTGCGTTCAGGAAACGTCCCAGCTGCTCTTTCGCTTTTCCGCACAGTTTCCCTTGGGAATGTAACAGGGAACAGAACTGTCTTTTGGGCTGGGATCTGCAGTAACCCCCCCAGCCCATTTTCCTTGTGGGTGGGGCGATCCCAAAGCTCCAGAGCTCATTCCAGGAGTGTCCAATGAAGACCAGCAGTGTTAGAATTCCCCACATTTCTGTATAAATCGGGCTAATTTACACAGAATATAAATTCTATATTCTGTATCATCTAACGGGTGGCAGCCCAGCAGAGCTTTGGCTGCCATCAGACTCGTCCCAGTGGCCCTTTGCTGGGTGGCCTTGCCGTGTCCCCTTGGGTGATGTGGGACAGGTTCCCCCGTGGTGGCTCAGGTGCACAACGAGGCCAATCGCTCCGTGCAGCCTCTCGGCTAATTAACTGTTTGCTGCGACTCTTTTGCTAATTAATGGCTCCGTGCAGCTCCTTGGCTTCCCGCAGGACAGGTCAGCCCCAGCTCTGCCTCCGCCGCCTCTCCAGAGGAAACCCGAGATGCTCCAGGGCTGCCGAGAAATTCCTGCGCCCGTCTCGAGCGTTTCCAGCTGCTCAGGTGCCAGCCGGGACATCCCATTGCTGTCCCCCCTCTGTCCCCTGAGGCCACATGTTGTCCCACCCGGTGCGATCAGCTCAGCGTTCCCATCCTTCCTCCTCCCAAATGCCTCACCACAAACATCCCGAACCCTTTGTGCAGGCAGGAGGGAGGAAATCTCCGGAATTCTAGCGCCGGCTTCATTTTGGGAAGGGAGATGCTGGAAGGTGTTTGATCCCCAGTCAAACTGATCACATTCACCTCATCCCTCAGGACTGGGGACAAGGGATGGAGGGACAGGACACAGGGAATGGCTCCCACTGCCAGAGGGCAGGGATGGGTGGGATATTGGGAATTAGGAATTGTTCCCTGGCAGGGCGAGCAGGGGCTGGGCTGGAATTCCCAGAGCAGCTGTGGCTGCCCCTGGATCCCTGGCAGTGCCCAAGGCCAGGTTGGAGCAGCCTGGGACAGTGGGAGGTGTCCCTGCCATGGCAGGGGTGGTGCTGGGTGAGATTTAAGGTCCCTCCCAACCCAAACCATTCCATGATTTTATGGGATCCTGACCCACGTACCCACTACAACACCGAGCTCCACTGTTCCCTCAGCCTTTCACCCTTCCCTCAGGTGGGTGCCAGGGCCACGAGCGCATCAGCAGCGTCCTCATCCAACGTTTGTCCATTTTTTGGAGACTCTACCTTTTGCCGAGTATAAACTTCCGCTAAAATTCAGCAGGTTCTAACCCGGGGGGACGGTGCTGGTTCTGTGTCCTGCAGATCTTTGCCCTCATCCTTTACCATGAAAGCAGCGCATGGAGCACAAAATGAGCCTCATGGACATCAACAAGATATTCTCCCTGCTGCAGCCCGGGGATGAGGAGGAGGACAGCGAGGAGAGCGAGGAGCTGAGCCGGGCCGTGTGCCAGGACGACCACGAGACCCTGGCCGTGCTGCTGTCCCAGGACAGGTACAAGAAGCTCATCGACCGCAGGAGCGGCTGGGGGGTCCCCAGCACCCCCCTGCGCCTGGCGGCCACCCGGGGCTGCGTTCGGAGCCTGCGGCTGCTGCTGGCCCACGGCGCCCAGGTGGACAGCCTGGACGTGAAGGCTCAGACCCCGCTCTTCGTGGCCGTCAGCAACGGGCACCGCGAGTGCGTGCGGGAGCTGCTGGAGCACGGCGCCGACCCGCTGGGCAGCGTCTACAACAACTGCTCGCCGCTGCTGCTGGCTGCCAGGGATGGCCACCTGGACATCCTGCGGGAGCTGCTGGAGCACGGAGCCCAGCCCAACGTCCAGGCCCGCTTGCCAGAGTGGGCGGCCAACTCGGTGTCCTGCTCGGGGCCGCTGTACCTGGCGGCCGCCTACGGGCACCTGGAGTGTTTTCGGGCGCTGCTGCTGCACGGCGCTGACCCCGACTACAACTGCACCGAGCAGGGCGTGCTGGCGCAGATCCGGGAGCCCAAAACCCTGCTGGAGACGTGCCTGAGGCACGGCTGCCGCAGCGATTTCGTCCGGCTGCTCATCGACTTCGGGGCCAACGTGTACCTGCCCAGGGTGCCCGTGGACGGGCTGGCACAGCCCAGCGAGGGGCTGGAGCTGCTGCTGCAGGCCAGAGGTGAGCTGCTTGTGAGCCCCTGGGCACAGCTTTGCTCCGGTTCCCTCTTTCCAATAGCCCCACCCAGGCTCTCTCTCAGCTTTTGCTCCCCTCGTGGCATCACTCGGCTGTGTGGGTCCGTGGTACCCTCATTCCTGCCCCTGGATCCCTGCGAGTGCCCAGGGCTTGGAGCAATCTGGGATAGTGGGAGGTGTGCCTGCTCATGGAATGAGATGAGCTTAAACTCCCTTCCCAGCCTAAACCCTGCTGCGATTCCATGCTTCCCACAGCCTGGGTTTCCCCTTTCTTGTTGGGTTGCAGGCTGCTTTTCACCCTTGCTCTCCTTTCTGCTACTCGGCTCGGGCTCTTCTGCACTGCCCAAGTCTAAAATCCTGCACTTATTTCCATGTGGGGATGGAAGATTTCTTCTCAGCTCCTGTGGGAGCTTGTGCCCGACTCTATAGCCCCAGCCCCAGCACAGAAGTTGAGTTTTCATGGAATTTTTATAGGACCATGGAATGGTTTGGGTTGGAAGGGACCTTTAAAGATCATGTTGTTCCGACTTTGTTTGTTTTGCTCAGTCCACGTCCCTTTCCTTTGGATAAGGCAAAGGTTAGAGGGCAGCAAGGCTGTGTGTCTTGAAGGTGACCATGTGATTTTCCTTCCACAGCTCATCCCAAATCCCTGCTGTCCCAATCCCGGCTGGCCATGAGGCGTCTCCTGAAGCAGCCCAGCCTTTCAGCCGCCCTCGCAGAGCTGGAGATCCCCACAGTCCTGGCCAAATACCTGGAGCACCAGCCCTGATCCCAGCCTGCCCCCAGGGACACCTGCTCTGAGCACCCCAATTAAAACCCGCTCCACCCCCTGCCAGTGGATCCCTGAAATCTGTGACACCGCTGGGAATTTGTGGTGACAAGTTCGTTTTTGGTGACGAGGTGTCTCCAGGAAGCCGTGCCCGTGTGGAAAGGTGGGAAGGGAAGGAGGACGGAGAACAGGAGACCTCAGCTCTTGGCCGGCAGCAAAGCCAGGATGGAGCAGGATCTGATTCCCCTGGGTTTGCCTCAGGCCATCTTTACCGAGGGATTTTACACCTTTAGCTGATTTTGGTTGGAGAAGGGGATGGGAAAGAGTGAAGGAATTCCTGGCTGGGAGGATGGGAATTTTTTGGAGGTGGGCAGGCCCTGGCACAGGGTGCCCTGGATCCCTGGCAGTGTCCAAGGCCAGGTTGGACATTGGGATCGGAGCAGCCTGGGACAGTGGAAGGTGTCCCTGCCCATGGCAGGGGTGGCACTGACTGAGCTTTGAGGTCCCTCATGATTCCAGAATTCCCAGAGAAGTTCCCAAGTGCCTCCTCCCCTTGGGAGGGACAGGACTGGGGCTGGCCCCGGCCGTGTGTGCCCACCCCAGCCGAGGATCTTTCACGGTTGGGCAGGGTTGGGGTTTGAATTAAAAGCGTTCTAATGTTGGTATTAAACTGTTGTGGCCTGTCTGGTGAAACATCCCATGCCTGGCAGCCTTGCCAGGATGGCTGGGAAGGGACGAGGGAATCCCTGCAGATGGGGAATTCCAGGCTGGAGTGGGGCCACCCCAGCATCACCTTAAAGTCCCTCCTTTCCTCCCACCTTGGGCACCGGGATCGCCCTCCCCAGTGGGGGCTGGAGGTGCCTTCCTGGCACTTCCCAGGAAGATGGATGAATGGAGAAATGATGGATAAATCCCACAGCTCCTTGGCAGCTCAGCAGGGATGCTCTGGACCACGTTTGGGATGCAGCAGGAGGTGTCCCGTAGCTCGTTCCCTCCTGCCCTGTGACGTCCCACGGGGACACTGTCAGCAGCTCCAAGGGTCACTGTGAGCCAAACGCAGGCACCTCCCTGCAGGGTTTATGGGCTCGTGTCGGGGCTGTGGCATCAATTAACCAGCATCTAGTAATTGGACTGTGGGGCCTCTCCCAAGGCGAGCATTAGGGCTTGGAAGCAGCCTGGACAAGGCTCCACAGGGAATGGTGACACTGGTGGCACTTCCCTTCAGGGACACCACGGGACACGGGGAACGGGAGAGGCTGCCCCACGGGGACATTGCCACACTGCTGCGACTCCCACTGGTGACATCCTTGCTGCCACCCTCATGTGGGGATTTGAGGGGTTCTCAGGATTTGTGGGGGCCCCAAAAATGGGGAGGGGACTTCGCTGTGGGGCAGCTCAGTGGGTGCGGGACTGTGGGTGTGAGCAGGTGACACGCACGTGGGTGGCACAGCAGGCACGGGGAGGTGTCCACGGCAAACACGGCGTGTCACCTCCCCCCTGGTGTCACACGCGGTGTCACACACGCGGTGTCACACACGCGGTGTCACACACGCGGTGTCACACACGGTGTCACACACGGTGTCACACACACGCAGTGTCACACACGCAGTGTCACACACGGTGTCACACGCGGTGTCACACACACACAGTGTCACACACACGCAGTGTCACACACGCAGTGTCACACACGGTGTCACACGGTGTAACACACACGCAGTGTCACACGCAGTGTCACTCACAGGACACGACATTTCCCCACCGTGTCCGTGACCCCTCCTGTCCCGCGGGTGTCTCTCCAAGGCCACGCCCCTGAATTAGACCACGCCCATACAAATCTGACCACGCCCCTGTCAATCATTCCACCAACGAGGCCACGCCCCAACGCGGTGACCCGCCCTGAGGCCACGGCCGGGTCACCCCGGGCCAGCGGGGAGGACACGGTGGGACGGCCTTGAGGGGACACGGTGGGACGGCCATGAGGGGACACGGTGGGACGGCCATGAGGGGACACCTTGAGGACCACGCCCCGTCACCGTGACCCCGCCCCTTCCATTACCACCAATGCGGAGACCGAGCCCCCCCCTCGCGCTGAGGCCCCGCCTCCTTCCCGCCTTCCAGGCCCCGCCCTCTCCGCCCCCCGTGAGGAGGCCCCGCCCCGCCCGTCACGCGGCACCGCCCCTGCCGCCCGCGCCGGGCGGACCCGCGGCCCTCGCGCGGCCTGAGGGCTGGGCCGGGGCCGCGGTCCCGCTGGTCCCGGGGGTCCCGCCGGTCCCGGGGGTGCCGCTGCCGCCGCCTCCTCCGGTAAGTGCTGGGCACCGGGCCGGCCCTGGAGCCGCCGCTCCCCGCTCTCTGCTCCCCCGCGGCCGGGCCCGACCCCCCCCTCACCGCCCCTCGCGTCTTCCCGGATCCTCCCGAAAGTTTGGGGCAGCAGGGAGGGCCGGGCTGGGGGAGCGTCCGGGGTCTCTGAGGGTCCCCTCTTTGCTGCGGTTCATTGTTAAGGTGCTGCTTTTTTGTTGCTTTTAAACCTTATTTTTCATGTTTGAAAAATCGGTTCTTTGCCCTCGGTGCCCTTTATTTCATTTTTATCATTTCATTCTTTTAATCCTTTTCCAGCCTTCCCTCCGCAGCAGTGCCGGTGCTGACGTGGAGCTGGAGAGGAATGATTCCCAAAAGGAATTTTTGAAATCCTGGCTCTGTCTCATGCTTTCCCCCGGCTGTTTTCCAGCAGCCCCTGCCCAGGTGCAGGTTTTGGATTATTTCACCCCAAATTTTCCAGCAGCCCGTGTCCAGCTGCAGCTTTTGGATTATTTCACTCCCAGTTTTCCAGCAGCCCTGCACATGTCCAGGTGTGGGCATTTCTCCCTCTATCCAGGTTTCTCCAGAGGCTTTGGAAACACCTGGGACTCATGGTGGGCTCTGGCAGAGCTGGAAAATCCCAGTTTGAGGTGGCTGTGCCAGCTGGCTATGCCCCAGTGGGACAGGTGAACGTGAGGGGTTATCAGCAATCCCAGAATTCCAGAATTGTGGAGTGAGTTGGGTTGGGAGGGACCTTAAAGCCCATCCATGCTGAGGGCAGCGATGCCAGATCAATATAGAGGCAAAGCAGCCCAGACCTGAGGAATAAAAATAAACCTGGGATTGCAAGTTTATTAATCTGTGGGGCTGCAGGAGCAGAGAGCATCGTTTGGATGTATTTTTAATTTGGGATCTCTGGATAAACACCTCGGGAAGGTTTCCTGGCCTCCTGTCAGTCAGAGCTCAGCCTGGGGCATTACAGCTTGGGAGCACATTAGGATTTTAATGCATTTAATTTCTCCATGCTCACCTCTACAAAAGGAACATCCTTATAATTGTTTTATTTCTCCTGTTCCCGACAGCAGTCCAGGGTCAAATTTCAAACCTACCTCTCTGCTTCCCGGATAATCTGATCAGGGGGTTCACAGTGGGTGTTTTTAAGGCGATTCTCTCTCGCTGGACAGATTATTTCAAAAACAACTGAAATCTTCTATAAAAAAAAGCCAGAGTGGTAAGCAGAGTGGTTTTTCCCTGGACACGTACCTAGGGAGGGCTGTGTCCTGGTTTGGCTTCCCTCAGGATGCTCTTAGGAGCCTGGCATGAAGGCTGGGAGGGGGTTTGGGAGGTGCTAGCTCCCACTTTAAGGTAGCCAAACCTGATCATCCCAGAGACAAAAAAAATCTGAGAAGCTGCAGGGCTTGGAGCGAGGAGATGCAGAGGTCAGACCTGCCTGTCCCCAGGCATTCTACCCGGTGGAGATGTGCTGGTTTTCTGCTCTGGCAAACCGGTGCATCTAAGCAACGTTTTGGTGCCTGGATTTTGGAAGTGGAGGGAGAGCTTGGAGGCTCCTCCAGCTGTTGCTGGAGCCTAGAGACCCCCGGTGCCTTCATCTGTGCTGCCGTGTCCTCACCTCTGCCCTCTCCCTGTGCCTCAGGTCGGCGGTGATGTGTCCATCCCTGCTCCCGGAGCTCCGAGCTCCCAAAGCCGCCGCTTCCAGCTAGATCCAAGCCCGGACCGCTGCCATGGAAACGGGCAGCCCGGAGGAGCGGGACGGAGGGGACCAGCGGCGACAGGAGGGTGGGGACGGCCCTCCCGACAGCGCCAATGGCTCAGTGGTGGCAGCGGAGCCGCAGCAGCCGCCCCCGGGCAAGCTGAGGAAAACGGCCTTCAAGCTGTTCGGGGGCAAGCGCAGCATCTGCACCCTGCCCAGCTTCTTCGGCGGCCGCGGCAAGAAGGGGCTCAGCAAGTGCAAGACCCACGACGGGCTGAGCAGCGCTGCCTGTGACAAGGGCGGGGGGACGCAGCCGGACAGCCCCTCGGAGGGCAGCAGGGATGGGCAGCACGGAGCCCTGCCCAGCTCCCGCAGCGCCCAGCTGGCCACCGACAGCAGTGCCAAGGGGGATCTGGGCCAGCGGGACAGCTCTCCCCCCGGGAGCATCGAGGGCTGTGATAAAAAGTCCACTGGGGAGAAATCTTCTTTCCCCAGACCCAAAAAAGGGCTGAAAGGGTTTTTTAACAGCATCCGGCGCCACCGGAAGAGCAAGGCTGCCGAGAGCGAGAAGGCAGAGCTCCCCGAGTGGAACGGGGACACGGAGGAGGCTGGGAATGCTCCTGGAGTGGGAGTGGAGAGCCAAGGAGTTGTGGAGAGCAGGGGAGCAGGGCCGGTCCCTGAGGCCACGGCCTGCCTGGGGGGTGACTCCAGCTGTGGCGAGGCCACCGAGCCCGCGGGCCCCGCGGCTGGTGGAGGCAGCTCTGAGGGTGACACGATGGCCGTGCCGGGGGACGGGGACCTTCCGGATACAAAACCAGAGGCTGAGGCTGCTGCCTGCGCCGAGTTTGACCGCGAGAGTTTGCTGCTGGCCTTCCACCCTGACTTCATGGACAACGAGCCTCCCTGCCTGCACTCCGGGGACCTGCTGAGCCTCATGCTGGGGGACGTCACCTCCCTGAAGAGCTTTGACTCCCTGACGGGGTGCGGGGACGACATCGCCGAGCCCGACATCGCCGAGAGCAGCATCTCGGTGGAGCGCAGCCGCGACGCCGCCAAACGCAGCTCCTGCCTCGTCACCTACCAGGGTGGTGGTGAGGAGATGGCCATCCCTGAGGAGGCTGAGGAGTACCTGCACCAGGTATGGGACAGCAGCGTGCCGGGGGACAGGAGCTACGGGGCCCAGGTGTCCAGCAGCAGCCTGGAGACACACGCCTCTCACGAGGCCGACGCCCACCCCTACGTGGGGGATGCCGTGGATGGTGTTGACCTCCTGACGCCCCAGAGTGACCAGCAGGAGTCTGCCCCAAACAGTGATGAGGGGTATTATGACTCCACCACGCCAGGACCGGATGATGAGGCTGGGGAGGAGCTCAAGAAGGACAGACTGCCCCGGGACAGCTACAGCGGCGATGCACTTTACGAGTTTGACGCCCTGATGAGCCCCTCTCACGGGGAGGAATCTCTGTTTGAGGGCAAAGTCCCACACCAGGGCATCTTCAGCTACTTCATGGACTTCTGCCTCCCTGCGGAGAAGAGCCTGATCCAGCAGATGATGGATCAGAAAAGAGGGCTGATGGAAACTGAAGAAGAGGGGCTTGCAGCCATTCAGAAAGAGCTGCTGTACTGGGAGCTGCAGAGGGAGCCCGTCCTGAAACGCCTGGATGTCTCCAGCCAGGAGAAGTGTCCCCGGGAAAAGCAGTGCATTGAATGTAAAAGCAGAGCAGCCAGCTCCATTGGCAAGGGTCAGAGCGGCCTTGGGAGTGAGCAGGTGGCCTCACACACTCCGAGCCGGGCTCTCAATGGTGGGGTTGCAGTGGCTAGGGCTGAAAATCCAGAGTGGAGGGATTTTCCAGGGACTCTGTGTCCAGAAAACTGTTACAACAGCCAAAAAGCCCCCGGGAGTTGCCTTATTCAGCTCACAAAGAGCAACCCGGGGTTCGATGCAGGCCCGGACTGTGGGATGCTTGGGGACTCCATCCACGGCAGCGTGGCCCCAGCCAAGGCAGGGATGTTCCCTGGGTTCAGGCTGTCTGAGCAGGAGCGTGGCGGCAGAGCAGAGCCCAGCCCTGGTGAGCCCCAGGTGGGCAGCGAGCCCGAGCACGCCGTGAGCTTCTCCCAGGCTCTGGTGGAGTTCGCCAGCAGCGGGACCCTCTTCTCCAGCCTCTCCGAGAGCCTGGGGAGCTCGGCCTCCAGCTCGTCCTTCACCCAGAACCTCCCCGCCCTCCCCACCATGGTCACCTTCGACGTGGTGGACGTGGAGCAGGACGGGGAAGGGGAGTGCGAGCAGCACCCGGAGCTGACTGCGGGCGAGGACATCGCCGAGGCCTTTGATGATGGCTACGGACAGAAAGAGTCGTTGGCTGAATGTGACGAGAGAATGTCCCCGGGCTTCTCCCCGGGCTCTTTCCAGAGCAGCAACTGGGGCGTGGCCAGCCTGCCCCGCCACCTGCGCCTGCACGGGCTGAGCCCCTCCATGCCTGCGCCGCTCTCCGTGGACCGGAGGAGCCGCTCGCTGGACACCGAGAGCCTGGAGTTCGAGCTGGCCGAGCCACATGGAGCCCGCAGCGGCCCCCAGCACTGCCGCCTCTGGGCCAGGCGTGAAGCTGGCAGGAAGGACTCTGCTGGAGCCAGGAGGAGCAGGAGCAAGGAGGAGGGCGAGCTGGTGGCTCCCGAGGGTGGCTTGAGCTGGCCGGGCCTGCGGCACCTCCAGCACGACGCTGCTCCCGGTGGGATGGAGCTCTGGGGCTTCGCTCCGGCCGGCGCCGTGGAGAGCGTCTGGGAGCCATCAGAGCCACCAGACGCCGCGTCCCCTTTCCTGCCTCTCTCCCGGGGTGGCATCGGGGAGGCTCCGGAGAGGAGGCCCCAAGAGGCAGAGCTGACCAGGCACCCGCTCCGCCCCTCCAACCTCCCCCTGCAGCCCGAGGCCAGGCCGGCCCGGGAGGCGGCCGGGTCCTACCGGTACCACGGGGATGTCCCCAAGCTGTCCCGTTTGTTACCCCTGGGAGAAGCGGGGCTGCCCCCGAGCTTTGGTTTCGCCCGCTCCCCGGAGCACCGTGCCAGGGGCAAACCCGTGGGCATCGCCCAGGGCGTGCCGCAGCATCCTGGGGACAGCGGTGGGGACCCCGAGAGCCCGGAGCCGCTCAAGGGCAGGGCCACCCCGGGGCACGGCGGCTGCCGTGGCACCGTGTGCAGTGTCACCGACGCTGAATAGTGCAGGAATGTCACGTGTCACCCAGCCGAGGGGCTGCAGGAATGTCACCCAGGCTGAGCATCTGCAAGAATGTCACTCTGTCACCAAGCCAAGGGGCTGCAGGAATGTCACCGTGTCACCACGCTGAGGCTGCTCCAGGCAGGGGTGAAAGAGGGGCAAAGGGAGGGAGAAAATTGGGAGCAGTTTGGGGAGGACTTGAATTTGAGCTGGGCTGATGCTCCTCTCCTGCAGCCATCCGTGGCCTTACCCCTGTGGCTGCTCCAGTGGGGTTTGGAGCTGCCTCCAGGATTCTTTCATCACCGCTGAGGCACTTTGTGGTTTTCCAGGCCTCTCCAACACCGAGTGCAGCAGCAGCCCCTGGCAGAAGCTGGGGAGGGACCTGGTGTGGCAGCTTGGGCTTTGCAGGACTGGGGCTGGAGAAACAGGCCTTGGGCAGACTTTTGAGGGAAATGGGGCTGTTTTCCTCTTCTAGGTGAAATGTTTCGGTTCAGACTCACTTTGAATGTCTTCCACCCTGGGCTCAGTGTGGGAGGAAGGGTGCTGCTCATTCCACGACGAGGATGGGGCGAGACAGCTGGAAAGGGGAACTTTGCAGCAACATTTTTATTTATTTGATTTGTCCTTGCCCCAAAGGAAAACAGGAGCTTTTGTGTGCGTGCCGCTAACGTCCTCCAGGTCTAGTTTCAGTTTGCTCAGAGAGATGTGCTGTCCATGGTGTCCCTTTGAAGAACAAAGTGTTGGTCCCTTCTTTGTTGTGGTCTGTCTTCTCGGTGCAGAATTCCTGGTGGAAACCTTTCCCATGCTTTGTCCTGGGCTCCTGGCCTCTCCAGGGCCTTGGGGACAGGGATGAGGCCTTTGAAATAAGCTACATTTGCATCGTGCCTGTAGCTGTGAAGTGGCAGATGCTGTTACTTTCTCAAAAGGAAGCTTTGTGGCTTTTTAATTTAATTTTATTATTTTTACGGTTGTTTTCTTTGCATAAACCCACAGGAGGAAAGTTTTGTGTCCCTTGGAATTTAGGATGGACCGCAGCTACATTGGGCTTCACTCCTCCTGACTGGAGGGAACAAAAAAGCTGCAGGCTGCTGGAGGTTTGGGATTTTTTTTGCCTTTTTGAAGGAATGTGGAAGAGGGACACAGGCTGAGTGGACAGATTTTTTTCTAGGGTGTTCTGTGAGCTTCTGTGACATCTGTTTCAGACTCATGGTCCCCTCTGTGATCCCAAACCCCCTCAGCTCTGATCCTAATCCTCAGTCCATGACACAAAACTGCTTCCCTGTCCAAGCTCTGTGTTCTGATTTAATTCAATTACCAGTGATTTTTGTTTTCCCCCACTTCATCGCCCTTTCTCCATTTTTCTTTGCAGCAGAGTTTGTAGCATTAAAAAAAAAAAAAAAAAAATCCCGAAGTGGAAATAGCCGGAGTTTTACCACATTTGTGGAGTGAGGGATGGCCCTGCCTGGGCCAGACTCGATTTTCCTGCCGAGTCCTGCCCTGCTGTGTCACCCTCCTGCTGCTCTCCTGCTCCACATGGATGTGGCTCCATCAGCTGCTGCCTGCCATCCCTGCATTTCCAGGCACAAGGAGCTGGTTTTGGGTTTGATGTTTTTTTATTTCTCCCCCAAGCAAAATGAAATATTCCTTTTGAGAAGCGATTCCTTCTGCCCTGTCCTTGGATATCTGGGAAGGAGCAGGGAGAGGCAGGGCCAGGCTTGGTTCAGCCCCTGTGTGCAGTATAATTTTCCTGCTGAGGCAGAGCAGATCCATCTCTGCATCCGCGGGCTCAAACCTGATTTTTTTTCCCATGTTTTCCTGCCAGCCTTGCTGCAGAGGAACCTGCTGTGCCATGGTTCTTCTCCCTCATCCCTCTGGGACACCAGAGAGGATTTCCTGGGACACACCTGGCTCTTGGTGCCACTGCCACACCCGGAAAGGAGAACGTGGTGAGCCAGGAGGAGGTGGGACAACGCTCTCCTCATTAGCACTAATGAACAATGGATTTCCCTCCCTGGAGCAAGGCCAGGGGCAGCTCTGTGCCCATCTCACCCCACTCCCAGCTCACAAACCAGCAGGGCACACCCTGCTGGGGACTCCACTGGGACACTGTCACTCCCTCACACCCCTGGCTGGGTTTAATCCCTCTTTTATTTCCTTTCAGCGTCTCACCAAAGGCATCTGGGGGGGAGGGAGTTCCAGACTCTGGAGCTTTGTTCAGCCAAAGTCCTGCTGAGGGCTGGGAATGTCTGGGTGCTAAATGAATGTTCCAAGGTGTCTGTAGGATCCTGGCCTTGGGTGTAGGTACGAGGTGGGGAGGGTTCAGTGGGGGCAATACAGCCAAGGCTTGAGAATCTGACTTTATACCAAAGGTTTCTCCTCTTAATTCGATGGGAATTCAATGAGGCAAATAGCTCTGGATTTCAAATGAGTTTTCCTAACGCAGTTTAGTCAGTAATTTGCTGGATTATTGGCAGATTCTGCCCCGTTAACCCAAAGAAATGGGAATTTCCAGTGCAGTAATTCAGCCTGTAAATGATCACTGCGGTAGGGATTGCATTTCACTGCCTGCTGAGCCACTCTTCCCAAAAAACCCCACTCGGGATCCATGGGAACAAAGCTGGGCTGGAGCTGGGTCAGTCCAACACTGCCTTACCCGAGGAGCTCACATCTGGGGGTGCTCACTGAGGCTTCTTATGCAAAAGGGCTTCCCAACCTGAAACCAGTCAGAAAAGTCAGGAGTAGCAGAATGTCCTGCCAGAATATTTAGGGAAAACTCGAGGAATTCACCTGTCCCTTGCAGGGAAGGCCTTGTCTGAAGTGAGGGATGGGGGCTGTGAAGTTGTGAGGGAACCACTGCCCTTGGGGTCAGCTACCAAGAGGTTCTGTGTTGCATTCTGGGCACTTGGGGGTTTTTCTTTGGTTTGTTTGTTTTTATACACATAAGAAAACGATCGATTTTCCTCTATTTTTGTATAGTTTTTGCATTTTATAATCATGGGGAAATTTTACAGGTTGTTCTTTTACTCGTGTGTCTTGTCTTTCCACGTGTTGTGCTTTGCTTTTCCCATGGAGAAAAGGCCATTCCTGCTGCTGCCCTGCTCCCTGGGAATGCTGGGATCTCTTCCCAGCTCCTCACCAACACACTTTGCACACACCTGACACGTCCTCAACCCCCCTCTGTCACACTCAGCTGTCCCTTCTTTGCTTTTCAGTGTTTTTAATCTCAATTTGCGGATTTGTCCCTGCAAGTGTTGTAAAAAGCCCACAGGTTTCAGTGAGGCTTTCCCTGCTGTCTGCTGATGTTGTTTTATCTAAAATTGGGGCTTTTCTTCAATCCCTGTGCAGGAGATGCTGTTGGCTGGTACATGGAGATGCTCTTGGACAGGTTTCCTCTCCCCTTGGTCGGGCTGGGAGCTGGGATTTCACCCTGGTGCCTGAGGATTGCTCCTTAAATAATCCTGGGATGAGCAGGGCTCCCCACCTTTCTCCTTCCTCCTCCAGGGAGCTCCAGCCCTGTGCTCTGCATCTCTAAAACTCCTCCCTGGAATGGCACTGCCTTGAACTTGGGGATCAGAGGAGAAGAGAGCTTCTGGAATGCTAAAATCCAGCCCAAAGCAGATTATTCCCCCCCCCAGCAGAGGTGGCAGTTGTCACTGATTTGGCTCTACGTAGATTTTTTTTTTTGTCTTCTAATTAATAACTTGTCACCTAATGGTGCTTTTAAAAGTTTTTCTGCATTGGGTTTGCCCCATTCCCCACAGGGATGGACAGGAAGGTTTCTCATTAAACATTCCTGGGGCACTCAGACCCACCTTTCACATTCCCTCTGCCCTGGAATTCTGGGCTCCCTTCTCTCCAGCTGGGGCCTCCTGCTCTTCTCACCCACATTGAGTCAGCCCAAAGCTCCATTTGGGTGAAGTGAGAAATTCAAATCCCAAAAAGCCTCTCAGTTGTAAGGAAATAAGGAATTAGCCCTTGTCCTTGGCTGCCCCATCCTGCTGCCAGGTGATCAACCTGGCTGACATAGGTTTGTTTGTTTTGGTTTTTTTTGGTTTCCTTCCTGGTCTCATTGCTACTAGTCCTTTCAAGTTTTTAATGTATTGATTGTGTTTTAAAATGAATGTTCCTTTCACTGAATTCTAATGAATAAACTGCAGATTTTTAGAGAACATTGGATTTCACTGATGGTTTGGTGTTTTTATGCTTATTTTATCCTTGATTTCATGTTTTTCTTTCCCTTCCTCTCCTTTCTGTTGGTTATTTGCCAGTGAGGTGGAATTTTCCATGGGAGAAAGCAGCAGAGACCCTTTGGAACAGGGTAAGGCTCCTCAAACCCTCATGAAACAAACCCTGAAAAATATCTATCCCTGAATGCTCCAGAGACAGATTTTCCCTCTTCTCTGGGCTCCAGCAGTGCCAGGGAGCAGAGATTCCCTGGCTGGAACATCCCTGGGATGGTCCAGAAGGGCTGGGAGGGATGGTTTCCTCTTGGATCCTGCTGGATGTGTTCCTCAAGTGCCTCCCAGCATTTCCAAATCCATTGGAAATGGAATGCTCAGTTCATTGGTTTGCTTGTGTGTCTATGTACTTTTTGTTTTTACAGAGGTGTTTACTTTTTTTTTTGTGGATTTTTATGGGATAGACTTTTTATTTCTTATTTATGGGATTTATTTCTCACTTTATGGGATAGACTTTTTATTTCTCACAGATGCTACTTGTGTTGCTTTTTTTTTATAAGAACAGATTGTTATGCAAACTGATTTTTATTCTTAGAATTTTTTATTATGGGAACTTAACAGGCTAGCTGAGTAACCTGATTTTATAAGGTTTTACCTGTCTGGTGATGAGGTCAGCAGGATCAGTTCTTGGGATGTCCCATCCCACTGGGAGCACTTCAAACCCTCAGCTCTAATTGGCTCCTTGTAAACACAAATTGACTCCTTTGCTGCAGACAAATTCCTGCTGACAAACCCTGCCTGTAGTTGGTTGTCATCACAGGAATGCATCTCACACTTTGAAGTGTTTCTTTTTTTCCCCCTCTTTTTTCTCCCAAGTGATTTGAAAAGCACTGACACCACAAGTTTGGGTTTGTGGCACTGCCAGGGTCCTCAGGTTCCTGTGCCCAGAAATGGCCCTGCCATGGCCAGGTCACCTTTGTGTCAGCCCTGGGGCAGCTGCTTTAGTTCCTTCCCTCTTCCCGTGGGTCAGGTGGAGCTTGTCCATCCCAAATCCCATCACATCCTAAATTCCATTCCATCCCCACCTGATTTTCATGGGGTCAGTTCCCAACTAGTGGCTCCCACCAGGTCTGCACAGCCAAGGACAGCCCTGGGACACCTGTCCTGGGATTCCTGTCCTGGGATAACTGGGATTCTTGTCCTGAGACACTGTCCTGGGCTACCTGGGACTCCTGTCCTGGGATTTCTCTGTCCTGGGACATCTGGGATTTCTGTCCTGGGATAACTGGGACTCCTGTCCTGGGATACCCATCCTGGGGACACAGCAATGCCCCCACCTCACCACAGCCATCCTTTTTGGGGGTCCCTTGTTCCCCCCAAGGTCCAAGCCCCCAGGGCAGCCACATCCCCCCAGTGTCTCCGTGCTGGAGGATTAATTCTAATCCCTCTATTTTTAGAACAATGCTGAAATCTGTTTAATGCTGGAGGGATTTGGGGAAGAAAAAGACAAACAACAAAGAAAGAAGAGTACTTATCTTCCTGATGCAGGAGCTGTCAGTGAAGGGGTTTTCGGGGATTTTTATTTGGATTTTTGGGAGGGTGTCTCTGTTGAGTTGTATTTGTCAGAAGGGAGGAGGGAAGGAGGAATTGAGCCGGAAGGAAAAGTTGTCCTGGCTATTGTGGGCATGGAAAATTTCCCAGCAGCTGTAGCAGCAGCACCAGGTCATCCTGCTCCCCAAAATCTGGAGCTGGCCAGGCTTTCCCCAGGCAGGCTCAGAGCTCAGAGCCATCCGTGCATGGAAAGGAGCAGGAGAGTGCCCGGGAGAGCTCGGCTTTGGGAATATCCTGTGGTGCTGGGGACCATCCCCAGCCCACCCTGAAGGGCCTCGGTGACCGAATCCCAGCTCTCGGCAGGGATTGCATCCGTCTCTGGGGAATTTGGGACCAGTTTTGGTGCTGGGCTGACCTCTAAGGGAGAGCTCCGTTATTGCAGCTCATGGAATCCCAGAATCTCGGAAGGGCTTGCATTAGAAAGACCTTAAAGCCCATCCATGGGCAGGGACACCTTCCCCTACCCCAGGTTGTCCCAAACCCCAATGTCCAGCCTGGCCTTGGACACTTCCAGGGATCCAGGGGCAGACACAGCTGCTCTGGGCACCCTGTTCCCCATCTCAGGGAACAATTCCTGCCCAAAATCCCATCTAAATCTCTCTTCTTTTAGTCCAAAACTGTTCACCTTTTTCTATTACTATGTCCAGTGCTGAGCTAGCTCTCCCTAAAATTCCCCTGAGGCAACCTGGGGGCCTGGAGCACTTTTTGGGGACACAAAAGGGGAAAACACAGAGATGAGCCAGAACTTCACATTCCCTCAGTGCCCTGAGCCTTCAGCATCAACAGCTCCAAATCACAACCCAGGGTGAGGAGACACACTGGGGACAGACTGGGAGGACAGGAGCTGCCAGAGGGCAGGGATGGATGGGATTTGGGGCAGGAATTGTTCCCTGGCAGGGAGGGCAGGCCCTGGCACAGGGTGCCCAGAGCACCTGGATCCCTGGCAGTGCCCAAGGCCAGGTTGGAGCAGCCTGGGACAGTGGGAGATGTTCCTGCCATGGCAGGGGTGACACTGGGTGGGCTTTAAGGTCCCTCCCAACCCAAATTCAGTCATTCTGTGACCCTGGAGTGGTTTGGTGGCTTTGATGCCACCTGAGTTGGCACCAGCAGGTGCTGGGAGCTGTGGGGGTTTGTGGGGTCTCACGCCACGAGGGGACCTTGGGTGCCAAATTTTTGTGATTTCACCTGGACTGAGACCCAGGCAGGCAAAGCCACTACTGCAGAGTGCCCAGGCACCAGTGGCACCAGTGTGCTCTGCCCCAGGGACTCGCAGGTGGTGGCTCTGAGGGCAGAGCTGCAATCCTGTCCTGGGTGAAAGTCCCCTCACACCCACTCTGCTGTCCTTTGCTCAGCCCCTGTCCCACAGAGCAGCTGCTTTATTGTGCTTGGGATTTATTTTATTTTTATATTATCGTGTTTTTGTGTTTCTTCTGGGCCACTTTCCCTGTCCTGCTCAGGTACCGTGGTGCCAGTGCTGGAGGTGCCACCCCTGCTGCCCTCCCATGTCCCTTGGTGTCCCCAAAGGCCCCTGAGGGGTGTCCTGGGGCCAGGCCAGTCTTGGGGATGTCACAAGGGCAGGGTGCCAGGGATAACCCAAGCCTGGCTCTGTCCCTGTGCCAGGAGCTGGCTGACAAAGGCTCCCGCCTCTTCCTCACGCTTTGGGAAAGCACAGGAAGCATTCCCAGGCATTTCTTGGCATCTCCCAAATGTAGGCAGTGATTTTCCACCACCCTTTCCCTGCTCCCCTCTGCTCCCTGTGGGATTTCTCCTTCAGTCACTTTTCATAAGTATGGCTCTGCTCTGATCTTGTTTTCTATTTCTCCTTGGGAAAATAAAAATCCCCACCCACCACAGAGGGGCTTTGGAAGCTGCTCCTTCTGGAGCTGTTCTGGGAGCCTCTCCAGCCCCTCTGGGAGCTGTGCCTGGGATAAATCCCACTGGGAACAATCCCACCAGGCCCAGTCCCACCAGTGTGTCCGTGCTGAGGGCTGGGTGCTGGGAAGATCCCGTGTTTCCTCCCCCAAAACCCCACAAAATCAGGTGAGATTGGGCAGAACTCCCGTGGAAGTTCCCACAGGTCTGAGGACCGTCCTCCTCCTCCTCCTGCTGTGACGTGTGAGGCTGTTCCAGCTTTGATCCAGAGGTTTGTTCTGTTTGATCTGAGCTGTTTGATCTGATTCCTCTCCCCACACTCTGCTGCAGCTTTCTCTGTGCTTTTGTGCAGCCCAGGGAAGTTATTCTGTGAGCACATTAACATTGCCGAGGATGTGCTGTTATCTCCCATCTCCTTTTTGGATAAACTATTTGTTTATGATAATAAGATGCCTCTTGGTGTGAAACCAGGGGGAAAAAGTAAAATCTGGAAGACAGCCAGGCCCAGGGAAGGAGGTGTGCTGCTTTCTGTTGTTGTTTCTTCCAAAACACCCCCAAGAGCCTGACTAAAACAGAAACCTCCCTGGCGTGTGCCTGTAGATTTTCATCGAGGTGACACTTGGAGCTGGGAAGTGCGAATGCTTGAGTGCCTGGAGCAAAGCTGGGTCTCGCTGCTCCTATTGCACATCCCAAATGTGGATCCTGCACTCGTGGGGTGTTGGTTCTGCTGGGTAGTTCCCTGCTCAGCTGCCTTGGGAAGGATGGCACAGCTCAGCTTCTCCAGGCTCCCACCTGCCCCAGCTCCAAAGCCCCTCTGGGGATGGGGTTGTTGTGTTTTGCTGAGCTCCATTTGAGAAAACCCCCCAGTTTTGACCCAAAGCAGCACCAGCTCAGGTGTTTCTGAAGACTGAAGCAAACTGCAGCTCTGCAGGACCCTTCCCTGGCTGAAGCAAGGATGGATTTGGGATCAGGGCACCATGCCCAGGGTGTTTTACTGGCACACCTCACCTGCCAGCCTCTATGCAGAGCCCATTTTCCTCTTCTTGAATCCTCTCCTACCCCTGGTTACCCTGGGAATATTTCTTGCTTTCACACAGCATCCTCAGGTCCTTGTTATGGGAGTTTTGAGGCTCATGAGTGACCTGTGCCCTGGGGCAAGGGGCAATGAGACTTGGAGAAGATCAGGTGCATCTGTTGGTTCATGCAGGGGGAGGTTCACATCTGCTTTTCCACTGAACAAAAACTGCCCTACAATTTTCTGGGATCTGGGTGTAGAGGGGACACGGAGCTCTGTGGAGAAGGAGAGCTGCAATGGCCACAGAACAGAGGCTGTGACCAGGAATTTTTGGGACCTGGCTGATTTATGGATGACACCACAGCAGGGAATTGTGAAGCCAATGTTCCCGAGGGTGTTATTTGTGCCTCAGCGTGTGTCAGTCACCACAGCTCTGGGATGGGATGGGATGGGATGGGATGGCAGAACCATCCTGCTGGATGAGGGAGCTCCATCCATCACCTGCAGCCACCCTGGATGCTCCTGGAGCAGCTCAGCAGTTCCCTTCCTTCACAAGGCTTTCCTGGGGATTGTATCTCCATCTTCCCGTTCCAGGAGGAGCTGCCAGGACTCCAGGAAACCCTTCCAAGGTCTGGCTGGGAGTGCTTGTGTTGCTGCTATGGTGTTTGAGAGTTTGCTCAGGGGAGAGCCAGGGCAGGAACCTCCCCAAACACGAGGCACAGGATTTGCAGAGGATATTTGGCAGCTAAGGATGCTTTCCAAGGTGGGTGGGATACTCCCCACTGCTCTGAAAGCTTTTTTTTTTGAAATTAGGGTTTTCTGAATTGTGGGTTTTACCTCCAGCAGCATCTCTAGGGCAGCAATAGATGAAACTCCATGGTTTCAGAGCAGGTTGGATAAATAAAATTATTTTTTTATGCTCTCCCCTCTTTTCCCTGCTGGGGCTACACCACAGCAGAGCCCACGGAGGAGATGGATCCTTGTGGGATCAGGAGATGAAAGGGCTCGCAGCCAGCATTCCATTGTTTCCCACCTCTCTGCAGCTTCCCTGGAGCGGGCAGTGCCCTCATCCCGAGTTCCCGGTGTGTGCCAGGGGCTGTGCCAGGGTGTCCCGGTGGCTGTGCCGGGATCCCAGCGCTGCTGCAGAGGCAGAGCGTGACTCAGGCTGCAGAAATCTGCCCGGGGCTGCTCCCCGCTCCTGCCTTTGGAGCCCGTGCCCATCTCCAGCGAGCACGCTGGGACTGGTCCGGGCAGAGCTGCCGAACTGGGTTAATGGTTTGGTTTGGCACCCCCGGCACTGGGGGCTCCTGCTCGGGCTCTCCCTGCTGCTTCCAGCTCTAAAGCCCAGCCTGGCTCAGGGGGGGTGATCCCAAAAATGGGGATGATCCCAAAAAGTGCCGTGCCCTGTGCCTGGAGGGTTTCTGTGGCAGGAGGGTGTCCGGGCAGGGAGGACAGCAAAGGTTGGACAATGGTGGGAAATGGGGCTTTGGGTCCCCTCGTGTGGCTGAGGGTGACTTTGGCTGCTCCTTCTGCCCTGCTGGGCGCCAGCACCATCTGCTCTGCAAACACAGGAGAGCTCAGCTCACTCCTCCCCGGAGAGAAAGGAGTGGGATTGCAGCAGGTTTGGTGTTAAAAGTGAGGTTCCCAGAATCCCAGCTTGGGGAAACAGGGGGGATTTGGGTGTTTCCCTGATCTTCCCTCCTTGCTGTGCTCCCGAGAGCTGCTTGCAGGAGATGTGGTTGGATCTCACAGAGGAGGGACTTGCTGTGAGTTCAGTGAGTGGATCCCACCAGGATCATCCCCTTCTGGACACAGAGGGGTGTCAGGGCAGGCACTGGGATCCTGGAGCCCCAGCCCCAGCTCTCATCCACCCTGTGCTATTAATAACCCTCTGGGAGGCTGCCAGGTTGCAGGAAACGGAGGAAATGAAGTTAATACATGGAAATGTTTCCTTGTTTTCCCACTTGCTGCTCGGGGCTGGCCTGCTCCTCCCTGTCACTCCTGTCCAGGGTTGTGGCTGGGTGCTGCTTCTGAGAGAACCCAGTTTGGGAAGAACTGTGGAACAATGGGGATTCTGGGGATACCTGAGAGAAAAGGATTGTTCAGGTGTGCTGGAGCTGCTCCTTGGGGTGAAGGGGGGGAGGGAGCCTTTCCTTGTGGATTTGGGGCCAGTCCCGTGAGGGATGGGGAGCCTGGAGAAGGAGGTCGGGCTGGGCGATGCTCGGTGGGTGACTCAGCCCCGCCGCCCTTCCCACGCCCAAATCCCTTCCTGCAGCCACCGGGACGGGCTGGGCTGGGCTCTGCTCCGGCTAAATCCCCTCCACCCCTTCCCACCTCCCGGAGCTACTCCTGCTCCTCTCCAGGTGGATGCTGTCCTGGGGATGGTTTCCTGGGGGATGCTGCTGATGCTTTAAATTTTAGCTTTTATATTTTCGAGATTCTGCACTGCATTGGTGTGTAACTCTGAATGTTCAAAGTGTTCCAAGTTCTGCTCACAGCTCAGGCACACAAAACAATCCTTTTCCAGCCCCACAACCAAGGACACCGCTGCAGCTTCAGCCCCAAAAAAGTGCAAAGAGCAGAGAATTGAGGAGAGAATCTGGGGGGGTGGGACTGCAGAGCCTGGAGCTGGGATGGGACAATGAACCCAATGTGGGAATGGAGAAAAACTGATAAAAGTGTGAGAACTTGTAACCAGGAGTGGAGGCAAGAGCCTCAGCTGGGCTCTTGCAGTGCCCAAGGTGGATCCTTGGAAGGATTTTAATAAATCCCTGCTTTATTCCTCTAACCCTGTCCAGCCTCCATTCCAGGGAGCCTCTCTGGGCATCACTGCTGTCCCATGGATGGTTTCCTGGAGGATGCTGTCCCAGGAGCTCGGGGTTGTAGTCCCAGCTCTAACCCCAAGCACACCTTGAGACTTCACCTCAGCCAAGAGCAGCTTCTGCCACAAATCCCAAAGCCTGTCACAGGGCAGAGCAGGGCTCTGTCTCTCCTCGACATCAGGTGGATTTGGGGGATGTTGTTGGTAGCTAACTCTTGATGTTGTTTGTTGTTTGCTCCTCTGCCAGTTGGTTTCCTGTTAAGACAAGATCCTCCTCAGCATTCCTGGGTGGAGCAGAGCCAAAAGATGGAGCTGAAACCAAGGACATGCTCTGGGATGGAAGGAAACCCCTGCAGTGGATGCAGCACATGAGGAAACCTCCCCAGATGGAGCAGCACATCAGTCCTGCAAAGCCAGGCCAGAGAAATGGGGGCACCGAGAAACACATCCTGCAAACTGTCAGCCAGCAATTGCAGCAGGAAGGATCTCCTGGAAGCAGAGCAGCTCCAAGGATGTTCCCCACGCTCAGCTCTCCCCTTGGGGGGTTCATCCTTTCCTCCAGGTTTCCTTCCCTGAGTTTCTTCCCTGCTGTGGTTTGCCATGGCTGGGGTCTGCTGGTGTGGGTGATGCTGACGCAGCTCCTGCTGGTCCAGGAATGCATTCCCAGCCTCTTCTCCCTCCCTAAAAAAATTACCCTTGCAGAGAAGCAAGAAGCAAACCCCAGGGCAAGGGTAGGAATCAGCCCTGAATTAGCACTGGGTGGGTGCAGAGGACAGGAGCACAATGAGCCCTCATTACAGCACCAATTAAGGAGCGTGGTTTGGGGATGAGTAGAGCTTTTCTCTGCCCCATCCTGCAGCCATGAAAACGTTAAATGGAGGAAAAACCAGCCTCTATCTCCTGCTGTGGGTTTATCTTATCTTTAGGTGATGGGTGCCAGGGTGAGGGAGGGCAGCCACCCCCTGCCCAAGATGGGATTCCCCCCCCCCCCAGTGGGGCTGGAGCCAAAGGGTTGAGCTTTATTCAAAATGTGGAATAAATCTGCTGCTGGGCACTGGGATGTGTGTGCAACCCACTGTCTCTCAGCTGCCATCACAGCCCTGCCGGCTAAAGCTCTCCCCATCGGTGTCCCGAGCTCCTCAGGGCCACCACACCCAGCCCAATTAATTAAATAAATAAAAAATTAATTGGAGGCTGTGAAAGTGGGTGATGGGCTAAGGCACCCCGTGCTCCTCTGAATGCACACACCTGAATTTCAGCCAGTTACAGATGTTTGTCCATCCTGAGAGCCAGAGGGAGCAGCAGAAAACCAGTGAGGTGGGGAATGGTTTTTTAGGAGGCTGTGCTTGGGTTTTACTGCCCAGGTGGGGTGGGAGGTGTTTGTGTCCCCAGGCAGCTCCCTGTGGTGTGGTGAGGGCTGGAGGGAGTTCCTGGGATTCCCTGCCTGGATCAGGGCACGGCACCAGCCGCTATCCAGGCAAAACTCAACCTGTGCCCAACTGGGAGTCCTGATTTTGATGCCCAGCTGTGGTGGGAGGGTGCTGGGACCTGGTCCTGTCTCAGCTGAAACGATTTGAGCTAAGTGTAACAGAAAATGAAAGGAGACACGAAACTGCTGGGACGCAATAAAGGTGAAAAGCTGAAGGAATAAACTGGGAGTATGAAGTGTTGAACCCTCCTGGGCAGGGAAAGGAGCCTGTTTCACCTGGTTGTGGGGTCCGAGTTAAAAATGAGGATTAAGGAGTCGTGACCTTGTGTTTTCATGGATTTCAGTGCACACATCAGGGATGGAGAGCGAGTTGAGAGTGGCAGGGACTGCAGGACACCGTGGGTCCCTCCCCTGGGCACCTACCAGGAGAAGCTCATCAAGACCCATTTTTATCCACCTGGGTGTTTTGTTAAGCCATTCCTGACCTGACCCAGCTGTAAATCTGAACCCCAGCAGAAGCCCGAGGTCTCATGGACAAGGCAGCTGCAGTTCTGCGGGGCTGAGCTCCTCACAGGACACCCCAGCAGGCAGTGGTGAGGATGTATTAATTGTATTTAATCGCATTTTCTGCTTCCTCCATCACTGCAGAAACGTTGTTTGGGTTTCCAAGAGGCTGCTCATTCCTTATCACTGTTGTTTTTCGCACTTCAGAGATATTTCAGGAGTCGTGCTTGGATTATGGCAGGGTTATGTCCTTGGATGGAATTGGAAGTAAAATCTGCTGGGGGAGAGGTGAGGAGGGAGGAAGGGATGGTGGCCCTGTCTGGTGGGTTGTGTCTAAAATTTCAGGGTTGATGCATCATCAAAACTGGGGTTTAGGGGGAAAAAAAGGGCTGGGGGTTGTGAGGTGTTACCCTCATCCTTGCCCACATTAGTGCCCCCTGGATTTTGTGCTTATTGTGATTTTTCTTTATGTATATCTATAGATGTATCTGAAGGTTTTCTTCCAGCCCAGCTTACACAGCTCTGTGACCCCCTCAGCTTCTCACCTTTCCTGGAAAAGGGAGCTCTTAGCTGCTTCCCCCGAGGAGGAAAACAGGAGATGACACAACTTAAATGTTCCAAGTGGGAATATGAAACAAAATTTGGAGCAGAGCCCCCGCTTCCCCAGGCCAGCAGCTCTGTGGGTGCTTCCTGTGGTGTTTTATGGGATGGGAGGGGGCTGGATGTGTGGCCCCAGCAGGACTGAGCTTTCCTTGGGAGATTCCCTCAGCCTCAAATGCTGCCCTGCCAAGACGCTGTTCCATCAGATGTTGTTTCCTGGGAGGAACTGGGATAGAATTTTGCCCCTCAGATTAACTCCCCAGCAATAGCGCAGAAAATTAAGGAGTTTCTTGCTGCCCGTGGTGAATTTCAAGTGTTTTCTTTGGCCTTGGTGCATTATTGATACCATTGGAAAAAGTGGGGGAAAAAAACAGGTGGAAAACTCTGTGCTTGTGCTGCTCCAAGGAGTGACGGATATGATGCTCCCAATTAGACTTAATTGTGGTTATCCTATTAATAACAGCCTCATTCTGTGGCACACACCTGCCTCTCCATTGGAAACACTGTTGACATAAATTAAAACACCAATTACAGGCAATGGAAAAGCAGCAATTAAATCCACCAAGCCTTGTCCAAATAATTATTTCATTTCACTGTAATATTTTTAATGTTACAGAGGTCTTTTCTTCAAAGCAATTCTTTTATTTGTGTGATCTCCTATTTGTCCATGTGGGAATATGGATGGAGAGCAGGTCTGGGTTTGCAGGGATTTGATGGTCAGCGTGAGAAAACACTGCCTTGACATTTTTAGCGTTCAAAAAACGTGTGGATGTGGCACTTGGGGACAGGGGTGAGTGCTGGGGGAATGGTTGCACTCCATGGTCTGAGAGGGCTTTTCCAGCCTGGATGATTCCATGGTTCTGTGGGGAACCTGGGGTTTGTTTCTCCAGGTGTTTCTGGTTTCAAGGAGTGATTTGAAGCACCTGGTCAGACCCAAAGCAGCTGGGTTTAGCCAGGGTTTAGTCGGGTTTGTGGCCGTGTAGGTCTCCTCTCCCAGCAGAGGAAAGAAAGGGTTTCTCTTTTCCCAGAGACAGGGAACAAGAAAAGCTGGAAAGGGGAACAGCCTGTGACAGCAGCTCTATTCGGGAATCAGGAACCTGGATAAAACCGAGGTAAATTCGATTTCTGCCATGCGGATCGCTCGGTAACGATGGGAAAGCCGCTGTTGGGTGTTGCGGGTATCTCATCCCTACGGACGGGACCTTGGGGATGATTCCTGGCAGGAACAGGGGCTGGAGCGGCGGGGCAGCTTTTGGGGGGACAGAACCCCCGGGGTGCGCGGGACGGGCCCGAGCTTCCTCCGATTGTTCTCGGGAGCGGAGCGGGGCGGGGCGGGGACGGGACGCGGCGGGGACAGCGACCCCGGAGCGCATCGCCCCGAGCGGCTCCGGGACAGCGCGGGCCGGGCCGGGCGGGCTCTGGGTGATCCCCCAGCCGTCCCCCCAGCCGTCCCCGCGGCTCGCAGCGCAGCCCGCACCGCGCTCTCGGCCGGGACGGGGCTGCGGGGGATGCGCGGAGCAGCGCGGCCCTGGCCGGGCCCCCGCGGCCGCCCCCCGAACCCCGCTGCCCGCGGCCGGGCGCCGGGGAAGGCCCGAGCCCGGCTCGGGGGGGGCCGCGCCGCCGCCCCCTGAGGCTCCGCCGGCCCTGCCGGAGCTCCCGGGCCGGGGCCGGCGGGGAGAGCCCGGGCACAGCCGGGAGGGAGCGGGGCACTCCCTGCTCCGGCTGCTTTTGCTTTTTTACTTCAGTCCCTCGCACCTTCAGGCGCTTTTAAAAGTTCTTTTTTATTAGTCTTCTCGGTGTTTTTAAAACTTTTTTTTTTTAATTTTGAAGATTTTTTTTTTTTTTTTTTGAAAAACATTTAAACATTTCAACTTTCCGACGGCAGCGCGGAGTTTTGCCCTGATCGCCGGGACCGCGTGAGCGTGCGGCGCCGAGGCCATGCGGTGAGCGAGGTAAGAGAGCGGGGTGGGACCGGGACCGGGACCGGGACCCCCCGACCCACCCCGGGGCCGGGGCTGCCCCCGCAGCCGTGTCTTTTATGCGAGTGAAGCGTCGCATCCCTTTCTCTTCGCGTTCTGCCCCCATAAACCCCTGTCGCCCCCGCGCAGGACAAACCCTCCTGTCCCCCAGAATGGCCACGAAGCCGCCAAGTTCGGATTAGTTTCGCAAAACCTCCCTGGTTTTTTTTTGTTTGTTTGTTTTTGTATATAACATCACGTGGGGATCTTTTCTTTGTCGGGGTGTTCTGGCTGCGGTGGAGCCGCTGAGGAAGCACCGGCTCGCAGCTGAGCGGGGCAGTTCCTGGGTCCGGGTTCGTTTTCCACCGCGTGTGCCAGAATTGAGGGGTTTAAAGCCCGGCTTGCACCCGAAGAACCGGGTCACTGCTTGCCCGGGTTGATTCAAGGCGTGTTTGAGTCCAGGGGACCTTTTCTGTGCGCTCTGGTGGGAGCCCCGTGTTTGGGAGCTTTCGCTTCATCCTGGTTTTAGTGTTTTTTGGGGAAGCTGATGGAGAAAGTCTCCCTCAGGTGTTTACAGAGCCTGGCTGGGGGGCTCCCGTTCTCACCTCCGCCTTGGTGGGTTTGTTTTACACCTGAACATTTATGAGATGAGAGATTTCAAAACGCGGGGAATTAATGGTTGATTAACGCCTCCCTTCTCCTCCCTCGGTTTTGTTACAGAACAAGGCACGGCTCCTTCCCCCGGGTGCCGGCAGATCCCGGGCTGGGCAGAGACAGCTTATTAAAGCCTGGCTCTGCTGGATCCAGACCTACTGTAGCTGTTTAAATCAAGTATTCATGGAATTCTGCTCCCTCCCTCCGATTGGCTTTGGGGAAAGCTAAATTGCCAAATTTAGGTGTGTTACAGTAAGTGCTGGGGCAGGTGCACGGAGGATTTGGGTGCTCAGTGCTGGCTCATTCCAGTGGCATTTGGTGCCTCGGTGACCAGATCGGGGGGACTGGGAGTGCTGAATTTTTCCTGTGCCGCCTCGTTTTTCTGGAATTAATTTGATTTCTGTGCTTTGCAAGGAGCGCTGGCCGGGTGGGAAGGGGAACCCTGTGCTACCCCTGATCCGTGGTGTCCAGGGGGGTTATGGACCCAAAGTTGCTCCGAGTCCCCCGTGTGACACTGAGGGAGGGCAGGGAGGTGACAGTGACCTCGCCGCCTTGCTCTCCTGCTGCTCAAGGAGCTGCCCCAGAGCTCAGGAGCTTGTCCAGGTGGGAATCCCAGGAGCTCTGGGTGGTGCCATCGCTGCAAAGGGATGCTCCAAGGGAAGGAGTCGCTGGTGGGGAGGAGGAAGAGGCAGGAGCATCATCACAAGGGGAGGGAAAATGCATCCCCCTGCTTGGGGGAGCCTCCTGAGAAATTCAACTGGAAGTGCTGCAGAAAGATGAGTCTGGAAACTAGGCTTGAACTACGAGCCACAGGTGCCCCAAGTCGTTTTCTGATCCTTTGCTGCGTTTTTGGTTCATCCCACACCTGTTTTCAATGCTGTTTCTTCCCATCCTGGTTCCTAAGCTCGTTAGCTGAGTGCTGATTGCTCTCAGCTGTCCTATTCAGTGGGTTTTTGATCTCTTCGGCTTGCAGGCTCCCGTGAAACTTCCAGGTGAAGTTGGGGAATGGATTTGCTTTTTGATTTACCTTACTAAGCCTCAGAAATAGTCTGGGGGATCCCAAGCATCTGAGTCCAGGAGCTGAAAACCCCACAATTAATTTACTTGGAGCAGATATTTCTGCCTGTATTCCTGCCGCTGTATCCGTGTTTTATATTCCCAAAGACTTCCCCAATTTTTTGCAGTGATATCAGCTGATTTAATAAAATTCCTCTGCCTCAGGATGGGTGGGAGCTGCTGGCACCACAAGCCAGGGATGTCACCACTTGTGCTGCTCCACGGCTCCCTGCCAGCCTTGTTTCAGGGCATAAGCATCACCAACTTGGATTTTTGTGGGGTGTTTTTCTTTTCTTTTTTTTTTTTTTTGAAAAGTTTGTTGTATTTGGCTTTCTTGCATCCAGCACATAATAGCTGTGGGAGGGAGGTTATTTCTGGGTTGGTGCTAACATTAGGACACGGTATTAATTTTTGGTTAAATGACAGATTTATTGGAGTTTTCTTCATCTGCACGGTCTGACCTGAAAACCTGAGTTGGAATTTGCCAGAAGGGGGCATTTTGAAAACATCACAAAGGATTTTGGTGGCAGGGTGAGCTCGGCTGGAGAATTAG
The DNA here is from genome assembly GCF_963662255.1 of Cinclus cinclus. Lineage (NCBI taxonomy): Eukaryota > Metazoa > Chordata > Aves > Passeriformes > Cinclidae > Cinclus > Cinclus cinclus. The sequence continues at coordinate 1,356,502 of NC_085060.1, forward strand.
GCAGCGACGCCTGTCTGGGGTCTGTGGAGTTTTGGGGAAAATTCTTGTGCAAATAAACACTAATAAATGAATTTTGGGTCATTTAGTGCTGAGGGCTGAGTGCGAGGGGACCAGTTCCCAGTCCCACTGCTGGCTCCAAGTAGTTGTTAAAATAAGAAACTGGGAAGTAGTCTTGGATCTCGCCCCCCCCCCCGAGGAAACGCTCTGAAAATGCCTTTTCCAGTTATCTCCCAGTAATTGTTTCTTGCTGTAGGTCGAGCTCTGAGAGCTCTGGTGTTCTTGCATGAGGTTTCTCTGCCTTTCCTCTCTGGGAAGAGGGTGTGGAGCCCACAGGTCTGTCTCCTCTGTTGGAAGGTGTTGCTGAGCTGCTCCTTGCTCATCCTTCCCCAGTCCTGCCCAGTAAAGCCAGTCCTAAACTGTGGCACACCAGGAGCTGTGCTGGGGCTCTGTGTTTTTTTTTTTTTTTTTTTTTTTTTCCCCCCCCCCCCCCTCCCTGGAATGTGTGTTAGATTTGGGGTTCCAGGCTGTGTGTGCTTTCTAGCCTCACCTCTATCCTCACCTCTTCTGTCCCCATCCCAAATCCAGAGCTCTCCTTAATCCTGGGATTAGGATTTGGCTTTCTCTGCCCTCCAACATTTACCTGCTGCAGGTGCGGGGGGGGGGGTTTAAGAGGCTGCTTGGGGTCAGCCCTGCCCTGGTGCCCACAGCCTGGCTTGGTGGGAGCTGCTGGATGGGTGGAACCTCATCCCCTCTTCAGCCCTGGGAAGAACAAGGCAGAGACAAGTGAGGGGAGCTGATGAAAACCTTGTTGGTTAAAACCTTGTTTCTGTTCCCCTGGTTCCCTTTTTGGCGTGCCAGCTGCTGGGTTACAGTCTGTGTGCTAAATCCAGCAGGAAGGGACTGAGTTTGGGCAGTTGTGTTCATTCCAGGAGGTCTCATGGAGGTGCTGGAGCATCCCCAGTGGTTCAGGATCACTGCTAAGCCAGGCTCCAGGTGCCATCACCTATTTCCTGAGCTTTCTCCTTCTGCAGTAAATGCTGATCTCTCTGCACATCCAGAGTGATGTGTGCAGAAATAAAACCAAATCTTGAAATCGCCTTCCTGCTACTCCTCCCTTCTTCCCAGGGTTGACTTCTCTCCCAATTTGTTCCCTTTCTCCCCCTCAGGGGTGCAGGCAGATGGAGAGTGGTGCCTGTGGGAGCTCATCACACCTTCTCCTCCTCCTCAGGGCACTCCTTGCTCTCTCCCTTGCTCCGGCTTGGCATCATCCACCATTCCTGCTTTGCTACAGGAGCTTGTCCTTGGCTTTTCTCAGTGTTTGGGGCTGTGCTGATCCCTCATTCCAGGTGGAAGCTCCAACACTGGAGCATTTTGGCTGCAGTTGCTGCCTCTGGTGCCTGATGCCATCAGCAGCTCTGTCCTTTCTGCGCTTGTGCCATCTTTCCAGGAGAGATGGAGAGATTTCCTGCACTGCTTAGGTTCACCCCAGCCTACTCCGTGCTGCTTTCCCAAGCACTGCAGGATATGAAACATCCGTGAGAGAAAAGCCGGGTCCAGATGTTGCTGTGGGAACGGATTATCCACAGCCATTCCTGGGCTGGATGGCTTCTGTTCCAAGCCACTGGTGGTTTTTTTTTGTTTTTTGTTTTTTTTTTTTTTTTTTTTTTGTCCCTTGCATCCCAGCCTGGGCTTGGTTGTGGTGCTTTCCCTGTTGCCAAAGGATCATCCCAGCACGAGCAGGAGGCTGGAGGAGCTGCCCTGGTGCCGTGTTCTCGTGGCAGAGCTTTCCCAGGGTGTTTTCTCCCTGGAGCTGGCGCGCGCCGCCGCACAGGAAATTCTGGTTGCACCATTATTGTGGAGCCTATTGTTTGGGGCAAGGGCAGGATTTGGGCTTGCTCACATCCTCCAGTGTCTCGCTGTGCTGAAAGGATGTGGTGGTGGGGTAGCCAGGGCTGCAGGAGGAGCACAAAGCTCCGGGCTGGTTTTGTGCGGAGTTCACGCTTAGCCCAGATCCCTGCGTTTCTGCCCAAACCCGCCCCTCTGGTTTTTCTTGGGAAACCTCGGGCTTAAGGAAAACTTGGGAGTGAGGATTAAGCAAGGCACAGTCCTTTGTTGCTGTTTTTCTGTTCCTGTGTGTGGATGGTGTGTGATGGACGCCTTGTGTGGCCAGGTGGGGTGGAGCAGGCACACCTTGAGGGATGTAAAATCAGGGATTTGGGGGGATGCAGAACCCACCGAGCGCTGCCTCTGAGATGCCAGCGCACATGGCCTGCATCGCGGGGTGTGTAGGCAGAGCAGGTGGCAGCTCTGTTTTCACCTGCCGCAGCCTCGTGGCGTGACCAAGGCTGCCTGTTCACCTGGCCGTGCCTCCGTTTCCTATGGGAGCGTTGGAGTGAGCTGCTCTGCCTGTGCCTGCTTTCGCTTTGCTTTTTCCCTTCGCTGATCTTTGTGGCTGTAGATGGTTGGCAGTGATAGCAGCGTTTCCCAGGCTGGGCTCTGTGGGTTGCAAAAGCTGCTCCCCACTCATCCAGGTGAGCCACAGCTCCTTTTGGGCTGCCTGGGATGTTCTGGCTGCTGACAAGAGCAGGAGGATCTGAAAACTTTGCTGTCCGGACTGTGTGGGGACGGCTGCTCACCTTCCTGGGTTTTTTCATTCCGTTTTGGTCATCGTCCCAGAAGAGGGAAAGCACCAAACCAAGGCAGGTGTAAGGAAGGAAGCTGCACACGTGCCATTCCTGCAGTGCCACAGGGGCGGAATTCAGCTTGGACCTTCCCAAGGCTTCTGCCTGAGCTTTTCCTGCCCCAGCAGAGCCCTGGGCAGGGTGAGGTTTGTGGGGCAGGGTGCCTGAGCAGCCCTGAGCTGGCACGGACAGGGAGCCAAGTGGCTTCTGTGCCGTGCCCGTGGTGCCACGTGCCTGGCAGAGGGATGGGGAGCCTGGCAGCCCCGAGCTGCCCTGTGTCCCTCAGCTGAACAAACCACACTGGCATTGGCTGTAGCTCATCTGCTGCTGCTCTCAAGCTGGCACAGGGCACCAGCTGATGCTGTCCTGCTGCCACTGGGCTGGCATTGTCTGCCGGGGGCCTCCCGCACACTCAGGGCTTGTTTGAGAGAACCATTAATGAGTTTAAAGCTGCCCAGTGGCTGTGACAAGTGCTGTTGTGTGAGGGAACAGCAGCACCGATGTGGGCTGTCCCCTGCACGGGACCTGTGTCACTGGAGGGGGAGGTCACACGTCCTGCTGGCCTGGGGTGGCCACAGTACTGTTGGAACCCTGAAGCCTGGGAGTTTTGAATTTTCTGTGCTTTCTGGCACTGACCCCCAGGAGAACACTGCTTTTGACCTGAAGCTTTGGAGAAAGCTTCCAAAATTGAGTGATGGGGTTGGGATCACTGGTGTGCAGTTTGTGTAGAAGTGTGTAATATCACACGGTGAAGGGTTTGGAATTTGAGGTTTTAAAATACAGTAGTAGGTGTGGGACAAGATTGAGGTTTTGTGCATTGGTTTCTTGTTCCTTCTTGATTTCAGATGGTATTTTTTTTTTTTTTGGTTGGATAGAAAATCTTGCACTGTGGGTCACAGGTGTTTGGTCATTGGGTCAAAAGTATAAATAATATAGATGTTAGCTTTTAATTGGACTGTTTGTCTTTAAAAGACCTTGTAACTAGCTAGGTACATCTCCATTTTCTCACTTTTAGGTGGGTTAGCTGCAAGTGCTGTGGAACTCTCTGTACTATGGATAAGAATTAAAAACCAGCCAAGTCTAAACATGAAATTTCACCTCTTGTGCTTTCAATCCTGACTCTGACTGAGGGCAGAGGAAAAAAGAAGATAAACACTAATACAGAACCCCTGGGCTGGAGCTTGGGCTGGGCACTTGGGGCAGGGGTGGCACCGGGGTCCTGCCTGAGCCAGGAGGTGCAGCTGGGACTGAGAGGAGGAGGAGGAGAGCATTCACCCAGGTGTTTGAGCAGTGCAAGGTGTTGGGTTTGCCCTGGAAGGGGAAAGCCCATCAGGCAACCCCAGGGTCTGTTCCATCTTCCCATCCCTCCCTTGCACTGTAGGGAGCTGGGCAGCGTTCCTGGGTGCAGAGCACGTCCTAAAATGGGTTTCCACTGGAGCTGGGAAAAGGCTCTGGGAGCTGAGAGAGCAGGAGAGCAGCACACCCCGTGTCCCTGTGCAGCCCCACTGGGAGCATCCACTCAGGGATAACGGGGCAAGCTGGGACAGGCAGCAGGGCTCGAGGTGGTGCCTTGGCACCTCCGCAGTGTGCTCTGTGCCCCATGGTGGGGGTGATGCTGGCAGGGTGAGGGTGGTCCCGTGGTGTGGGAACGCTGGGCATGGCCAGGGTGGGTGCCTGGGGCCCCACCTGAACCCAGGGGATGCTCTCTGCACTCTGTGTTTTCCAGGGAGATTTTGCACACCGCTGCCTGATGAATTGATTTTATGTGGTGTAAGTCCTGCCAAAACAATTTCTTCCTGTTATTGCTGCTCCAGTTTTAGAGGACTGATAAGAACCTTTTTCAGGGACCTGGTTTCTCCCAGGGACTCTGCTCTGAGCTGGGAGCTTTAAGCAGCAGTTCCCAGGGCGACTTTTCCTCAGTCTTCCAGTTAAATTTCAGAGTTAGATTTAGTGAAGTGATTTAAGGAATGTCTGAGTATAGTCTCCGTAGGGTGTCTCCACAGCCAGGTGGATTTGGTTGGTTTTGGGTTATATTTCCCATAAATCATCTCTGCAGTTGCTCATGGAGTGGTTAATGAAGGGCAGAGGCTTGTGTTAAAATGAAAGCTGAGACAATGTGAGGCTGTGTTTGGATCTGGACTGGAGTTTGTGGGACCATCCCAGGTCTCAGCCCTGGTGCTTTCAGCTGATTCCTCTTGTCACACCGTTTTGTTTCCATTCCTGCAAAGGCAGATCTTTTTAAGGCCAGACCTTAAATATTCTGGTGGGAATGAGGGTGGATCTTAAGCCCCCTTCTGCTTGGGTTTTAATTTGTTTTGGGTGAACAAACTGAATATAAAGCAGAGCCATCAGAAGTACAGAATCCTAGAATAGTTTGCGTTGGAAGGAACCTTAAAGAACATTTTGTTCCAAGCCCTGGATGGGCAGGAGCAGCTTCCTCTGGAAGGTTTGTAGGGCTGTGCCAGGCAGTGCTGGGTCAGCCGTGGTGATAAAGGAATAATTCCGGGTCGGGGTTGAATGGGCTGCACTCCTCAGGGAGGGCTGCTGGGAGGAAGGGAAAACAGGAAAAAAGGCAGTGAGTCACTGGGGTGAGGTTGGTGTCCCTGTGCACAGGGTGGCAGGGATGTCCCTGCACCTCAGGTGTGCAGAGCAGGGCTGGAGGGTGAGAGAAATGGGGGGGCCATAAGAGCCCCATGTAAATGAAAATATTTGAGCCATGAGGAGGGAGGGAGCTGAACTAACTCCTCAGCTCCCCTGTACAGGGACCTTTGGCCAGGTTTGATGCTGGGAATTGTGTAAATGAGATGGTGCTTGCAAACAGGGATCCTGCAGAAGGGATCTGCTGCTGCAGGAGCCAAATCTTTGCTTCTGACCCTTCAGGGGTTGATGTTTTCTTGCTCTGGGATGCAGCAGCAGTGCCTGTAATTCTCCAAGAGCAGGAATTCCTCTGTGCCCTCTCTCTGGTCTATAATTGGTCCCTGTGACTTTTTGCCATAATAATTAAAGCCAAGTATTTAAATAAACTTTGGAGTTGCATTAGGTAGAAATGCTTGTATAAAATGGAAGTAAATAAATGACATAACCCAGCCCATGTTCGACACAGCTAGAAGCAGTCTTCTCCAAGACACAGATTATTCTGTAATTACTCCTTAATGAAGTTCTTGCCTCTTCCCTCTGAAGGGTTTGCCCTTGTCCAGAGCACAGGAGGAAGAAGAAGCAGGTTCTATAGAAGTTGTATGATCCAGGCTGGCATGTTTGTATTTCTTAAAGCTCCTCTGTGATCAGTGGGTTTTGCAGCTGTAAAGGATGAGGAGAATGCCACAAAAAAGTTCTGTAGGAGATAGAGGGAATCTGTTCCTGTGATTCCAGGCTGGAACATCATCCATGATAATTACTCTGTAATCTTTGCAGGCACCTTGCTTTGATTCCTGGAAAATCTCACCTTTATTTACAGCTACAGTGTAAATGTGTTAATGAAGACAGTTCAAAAAATAGGAGGTTTGTTTTTTTTTTTTGTTTTTTTTTTTTTTTTTTTTTGGGAAGGGCTTTACTGTAGGATAACTCCACGGAGTGATTGCTGGGTGCTCCGTGGGGCACTGCTCAGAAGATCCAAAGCATTGCTTCCCTCCAACACACAAAAAGAGCTGCAGCTCTGGCTGGAGGCAGGAAGGAACCCTGGATTTAGGTGGTGTTGGAGACCTTCCCTGGCTCTTTCTCTCCCCTCTGCTGCATGAGGATAACATATGGCAAGAGTGAATCCTGAGATCCCTAATTCCAGTTTGGTTTGGGAACGTGTTGGCACGTGGCAGTGGGAAATGTGATTTTGGTGTTAGAGGCACAGCTCTGCCCTGGCAGGGAGCTGTGTTTGGGGTGTCTGGGAGCATTTCCTGAGCCTGCAGGAGGGTTTCTAGAAAAGCAACAACTTGGGACAGGATCTTCTGCAGGGTCCAGCCAAGCAGCCTTCAGAGCCTGCTGTTAATCAGCTCTTTTGCTGGTGATAGAAGGTTTGGGTTCAGCCTCACAGGGGTTTAATTGTGATTTCTAACTGTGGAGGTGTGGGGATACCACATTTTAAGCTGGATAAAAATCAGCTGGGTTTGGTCTGGTGGCTGTGGAGCTAAATCAGAATGTTGTGTTCCTGAGTTGGAAAGGACCCACAGGGATCACTGAAGTCCAACTCCTGCACAGGACAGCCCTCAAAAATCACCATATAATAATGTAATCACCATCACCCAGACTAGAGGCTTAATTAATTTCTCCCTTCCTTTGCACTTTTTCTGCTTGTACACCCAAGGGAGGGGCAGTTTGGAAGGGAAGCTCAGCACAGACTTCTGCCAGAGTTGGAAACAAATGAAACAAGGGTGATGCCTTGGACATGAGGGTCACAAAAAATTCAGTGGGTTTCATTGGGTGCTTCATTCCTGCCCTCCTGGACCTGTCCTGTCCCCCTTGGGGGCTGTGGGACATAGGGTCACTGCCTGACCTGGGCTTTTATCCAGAGGCAGGACTGAAGCACCACCTGCCCCGTGCCAGGGATGGCTCCTTGCAGCCCTTCCCAACTGCTTTGTCTTTCAGGGAGATTATTTCTGGCATGCTCTGTCAGGTTTCTTGATTTTCTTGCTGCAGGTAGTTGTGAAACAGCAGCTGTTCTGCAAGTGCCACTGCTGGGCTGGCACTTGTTTGCCTCCTCCTGTGGGGAATAGGGAGAGTGGATTAAGGACAGATAAGAAAAAGTGGGATTAAAGTCAATGGAAGATCCCTCTGGTTCTGTGGGAATTGAGATTTGCTCAGGTTTTCTGATGGACGAACCCATATTCTTTATTATTTCTTTGGTTTTTTTGTTTTTGTTTTTGTTTTTTGTTCAAGCACGTCTGTTGTTTCCTCAGAAGGAAGAAGGGGTCACTTTTTCCACACTGCTGACGTGAGCTGTGAATCACAGTGGTTTTGGGAAGGTGCTGTCACTGGCACCAGTCACCTGTCAGAATATTTGCTGCCTTCAGCCCATGTCCTGCCGAAGTTGGCAGCCTGTGTACCAATGTTTGGCTATGAGCAGAGCTCAGAATGCACTGCTGATGCTTCTGGAGCGGGTGGGCAGGAAGGATTGCCTCCTCAAAGGTTTGGATTTCCAGGCAGTGCTGGAGCCTGTGGATGGGAGGTGACTTTACTACGGGAAGGAAATGTGTCAGCACGTAGCAAAAATCCACACATGGCCTGGAAGCCAAGGGGGCTTTGCCTTTGGAGCTCCAGCTCCACGACTGTGGAGGGACGTGCAGGGAGCTGAGCGGGTTTTGGGGATGCTGGCAGTGCTGGGGAGCTCCTGGGAGCTGGGGCTGGTCCTGCCCTGCCTGTGCAGGCGCGTGGAGCCTGCGTGGGAGCTCCTGCAGCAGCTGAGCAGGGTTTGAAACCCAGCACTGAAACCCTCCGCGGGCTGCACATCCTTGCAGAACTCGTATCCTTGTCTTTCCCAAGGCTTTGCAGCCTCATGCCCGGCTGCTGTGGAGCTCCAGGGCTTGCCAGAGCTGTGGAATTGTCACTGCTGCTCAGCATCGGCTGAACGCTGTCACCCATAAAGAATTCAGGTTTGTGTGACACGAGCTGGCAAATCAAGATGCTTTTTTGCCTGATGGCAATGTTTGGATATCCATGCTGTGCAATTTCCTGCAGAAACTGGATATTGCCTGCACTTGTTCCCAAACTGTGTTTTAAAGCCTGGGTGAAGTTGCAGGTGTGCTGGGCCCATCCTTGGATCTGCACCTCAGAGGGGACGGGCACTTTCAGGGTGACTGGTCCTGTCCTCCCCTGCTTGTGACTTTTGTATAAACCTTTGCCACACATGGCAATAAATCTCTGTGCTGTAGAAAAGGAGTCATTGGAGAGACTACAGAATATAGAAAAGGGTGAAGTAGAAAGAATACAATCCCCAGCTCCTTGTAAAAAGATTCAGAGTTTGTTCCATAAATAGGGACAAAGGGAACTTGTAGCTGCTCCCGCTCTGCTGAGTTTGGATCCCTAATAAAAAGGGGGGCGAGCACCCTTGGGGAGAGCAGGGTGGGCAGGCAGAGGAAACAGGGCTGTGACCACCTGTGCCTGCACAGCCCCATCCCTGTGGCCGGGGGATGAAAAGCTCATTAGCAGTGATGCTAACTGGATGCAGTGCTGGCTCCCAGCAGAGCGTGGCTGGCTCGAGCAGTCCCTGGAGCGTGAGCAATGGGGGCTGACAGCTCCTTTTGCAGGGCAAAGCCACGCTGGGGACACCGTGCCTGAGCCAGACAGGGGCTGTGCTCCATCCCTGCACCTCGGCTGGGTTGGTGTAGTGTCCCTGTGGGATCATCCTGATGGGCTGGCGTTGATGAACTGTGGGTTTGAAGCCTTGGGTGGGAAGGTGAGGGCCAGGCTGGGCTGCACAAATGCAGGATAACTCAGCAGCAGCAGCATTTCCACCAGGTTTGGGCTCCAGCTATCACCCACCCACCCGTGGTTCCTGCAGAGCATCGCTCTGTGCTCAGCCCGTGCTGCTGCCTGGCGTGCAGGGGTTCTGGATGCCACATCAGGGTGATTCTTTTTGGTTGTTGCTGTTGAGGGGAAAGCAGCAGAAAGGTGTCAGCCTGTCCAGGAGGCACCTTGTGACTCCTGAGTGTTCTGAACCAACCTTGTGAGGGAAGAGTAAGGTACAAGCAGGTGTCAAACCACGAAGAGTTCTTTGTGTGGTCCCTAAAAGTGCCTTTCTGGGGTGAAAACCCCCAGGCTGAGAGCACGTGGCAGTCACTGTGATTTTCTAGAAACACCAGAATAGTTTTTTCATGTGCCTAAAGGAAATTTAGTGTAAGACCACCAGCCTTCCTGAGCTGGATATCGTGGAATGCTGTGATGGACAGAGGCACAGCAGATGTCATTGGCCTGTTTGGGACATCAAACCTTCCAACAGCCAGAAACTGGCTTGGTTTTATGGAAAAACAGTAGAAAAGGTAGAAAAAAAACTCCAAAAAACAGAAAACCAGAAGATCTTTCAAGGAATTGTTTGCTGCTGAGGGCAAAGGCATTTGTACATTTGGTGCCTGGGGCTCTAAAGTGAGACTTGTCACCTATTTGAAAGCAGGGTAGGGAGATACCTCACCCTGTACTCAAAAGGCTGTGCTTGATGGGTTGGGGTTTCCACAGTGACCCTGTGCTCGTGTGGTTGTGTCCAGCTGCTCTGAGGAAAAGGGGAAGGGGTCAGTTCCACCCATGCAGCTGCCTGAGAGGAGCAGGTTATTTGGGAGCTGTTTGGAGGTAGAAATAGGGCTGGGAGTGAGACAGGGAAGTGGAGGTAAGGTGTTCTTTGACATCATCAAGGAGTTGCTGAGTAACCTGCTGAAATAATCCTTGGAAATGTTTGAGCAGAGCAGGTTGCTGCCTGTGCTCCCGGTCTCTGCATGTGAATTTAGGGCTGGTGTTGGCACTCGGTTCTTTGTTTCTAATCCTGGTCTGAATGTGCTGAACCTACATGAGCACAGAATCCCTGACTGGGAGGTTTGTAGCTATGGCAGCACCCTCCAAACGTGGCCCTCCTCTCCTCTTCTGCCATGTAAGGTGGCACTCCTTTTCTCCAGTAGTAATTCCATGTCAAAGAGGAAATATAAATAAAGTCCCCAAACAAAAGAAGCAAGGAAAAAATAATTCTTTCAAACATTTGAGCAGGAACAATAGGATAGGATATGCACTCTCTGGGGAGGGGTAGTGGCTGAAACCGATAGGAGCAGAGTGCTGCTGTGATCTGTACCTAGCCCAGAGCTTGGCTGAGTGAGGATTATTTATAGCAAACGTTATGGCAGAAGCATGTGTGACCTGCAGGCTCCCAGCAAGGGGAAGAGCTTTCCTGTGCTGTCTCTGGGATACAATAGACAATTATTTAGACACTATCTTTGTCTCGAGGTATAAACAATTAAACCCTGGCTACTGATTTCTGCTCTGATGTTCAGACCGTGCTTTCTTGCTTAGGGATTTGTGGAGAAGGCAAGGATTTTTAAGAAATGTCACAACTGTCGAGTTCCTGAGGCATCTCTACCAAACTGACTAACTGGGAATGCAGAGTAATGTCACAAGCACCACGAAGTTGTTGCCTCCCAAAGGATGGCAGCCAGTGGCTCAGTGTTGTTCAGCTGACATTAATGGGGTGTGGATGGGTGTAGACCCCTGAATCTGCTTGTTCTATTGTTTTGGCTCATCCCTGTGGTAATCAAGTACCTACAGCTGCTACTGGATAGTAATTAAATGTTCTTACATATAATTAACTACTTTCAACTGACTGCCGAACAGCTTAAATAATCTACATGTAATGGCAGATATTTTGGTATTAGAATGGTGACAGTTGGTGCCAAAAAGCTGGAGAGGCTGGGGAAACAGCTCTTGTGCATTAAAACAAACTTGTGCTGGCAGATGAATCCTTCTTCAGGCTCCCTCCTTTTCCTGGGGGTCCCTGTCCATCCTGGGCGCCAATACCAGAAGAATTCTTTTGGATCTCTTCAGGACTCACCTTGGGCTTTTTACTTTTTTTAAATTTTATTTTATTTTCTGTAGAGGAGAAGAATTTAGAATTGCAGAAAAGGAGAAATGTGGAGGAGTGTGCAAGGGATGATGCTGCTGTGGTTCGGTGGGCAGAGGGTGAATCTGCTCCTGCAGTTCCTGGGTCAGCAGTGTGAGTCTGGAGGAACATTTAGCACAGCTACAGTGCCAGAAGGTTGGTCTGAAATCCACCTTCAGCAAGAACTGATCTGTAATGTGTTCATTGTTTCATTCCAGTTGTACTCCAGGGATTTTGTGTGTTTTTACCTCGAGTTTCTCCTGCTGAGCTTTGCCCAAGGAGCTGGCTGCTGGTTCTCTCCCTTCCTTCCCTGTGTGTATAAAGCTGCTCTTGGCTTGGTGTGAGGTTTTAGTGCTCTGCAGAGGCCAGCACTGGTGCCTTGTTCAGCTGCCTGGCACCTCCCTGCAGTGCCAGCCCAGTGTGGAGCTGTGGTGCTTTGCAGTGAGCAGAACCAGCCCAGTTTGTCTGACAGATGCAGTGGAGCGACTCTCTCTCCCTCTACCACAGGCAAAGTGAATCTCCTGCTCTAATTTCATTGTGTTTAGCCACTGCACAAACTTTAAAGCCTCCCTGAAATGGGAAGGAAGTAATGTTTAAATTATACATGAGTAAACTGATTTACTCAGCCTGAAGTTTTGAGTTCCGTCCTTGTAAATACAGGGCTGGAGCTATCAGTCTGTGCATCCATCCGTCTGCCTGGTGAAGATTGAATTAGCAGGAGCACAAATGTAGATCCAGGGCTGTAAAAGCTTTGGCTTAAACCATGTGGGGCAGATGCTGCTGCCACAGGGAACGTGTTGTGTTTGCCTGGGGTTATCTCGTCTGGTAGTCTGCCCTCAGTGGTGGAGGAGACCATTGCTGCAGGGTCCCTTCTGCCACTGGCAAGTGGTACAGTCACCATCCCAGGAAGTATTAAAAAAGCGTGTGGATGTGATACTTGAGGACGTGGTGCTGGATGATGGTTGGAATCGATCTTGGAGATTTTATCTAACCTTAATGATTCTGTGATTCTGAAACTCAGTGTTTTGATAATGTCTGCCCGCTCCCGACAGGGAAGGGATTCAGACTGCTCCCCTGTCTGCCTCCTGCTCCTAATGACGGGCTTTAGCTTCCTGTGGAAGGGATTTTGCAGAGCATGTGAAATGCTTGGTTCAGTTCTGGTTGCTTCCTACGGGCACCGGCCCCGCTCTCCTTGGGGACCCAGCGCCGGAAAATCGTAACTGCACTCGCTGATGGCCTGGAGATTCCTTTTGCAGATGTTTCACCCAGGTCTCTCCTTCCACCTCTATTGAAATAAATGAACAATCAAGCTGCAGTGCTGCCGTGCCTGGCCGGGGCCCAGCAGCAAACTGTCCTCCTTGACCCACAAAACGGAGGATGCTGGATTTTTGTAGGGGCTGCAGCTTGTGGGGTGGGGTCTGCCAGGTGGGCAGGGACTTGATCATCAGGCTGCATCCTCAGAGTGTGCTCCATGAGCAAACACAGCTCTGCCCTTGGTCCTTGGATGCTGCACCCAGCGAGCCTGAAATGTCTGCGGAGACATAAACAGAAAGGGGGAGAAGTCACGATTCTCTCCCTATTTGTTTGACCTAAATACACTGAAGTAACTGTACCCCTATGAAAGAGATAATTTCCTGACGCTGGAGAGCTTAACATCTGTTTCCTCCCATTTTTTTGCAGTGGTAGAACATGGTAACGGAAGAACTGGCGGGGTTTTCTTTCCTCTTTTTCTTTTGTATAACGAGAGGCGCTGCATGCTTGGGCTAAATACGCTCTCCGAGAGCAGACAGGTTTCTCTCAAGGGTTAGAGGATCATTTGTTCTCTATTTTCTCTCCTTCCTGCCTCCCCCCACCCCTCCTGGAGAGGAGCGGATACAGCGAAGCCCAGGCAGGACTTCCTTAGCTCGGCCATGCCTTCTGGCAGGCTGCGCCGCGTGCCCTCGCCCCGTCACCCCCCTTCCCCGAGAAACAATGGCCAAAGGCTCCTTCTTGTTTGTTATTTTGGATCCTGCAGAGGAAGAGCCGAGTGGAAGATCGTGTCCCCGGGGGCCCTCGGTGCATTCCAGCTCCGGTGGCGCCTGGGCTGCGCCGGCCGCGGGCTTTTCGCTCCAGCCAGGTGATGCTGGGGAGGGATGCTGCGTTTGGAAGTAAATGTAGCGCTGCTGAGAGGTGAGAGGAGGGGGGTGGAGAGCCTTGGAGGGGTGTCACCGCTGCACAGTGAGTGCACATCCTGTCCTTGGAACATCCAGCACGGCGCAGGAGGAGCTGGGCTTTGGTACCAGCTGTTCTGACATTGTTTGGTTCCCCCCGGCTTCTCCTTTGCTCGTGGAGTGCAGTGAGCCTCAGACCCTCCAACCCCTGGCTCCAAAACCCTCCAGGACAGCCTTGGGTCTCTGCAGGTGCTTTGAGGCAGCAGCTCTGTGGTGGAGAGCGCGTTTCTGGCATGTGATGCTGTCTAGGCTGCCCCAAGGGCAACCCCACCGCAATTTCCTCTTTGTTCCCTTCAAAGGTTTGTTGTTTCTCAGGGCCCCAGTCAAAATAATTCTTTTGTGTCACTTGATGGAAGGGTTGGACTGTTTGCTGGGAAAATGGAATATTTGTGCTCTGGTATCCCACAACACCGAGGGATCCTGGAATCACAGAACGGTTTGGGTTGGATTATCTTGTTCCACCCTCTGTCATGGGCAGGGACACCTTCCACTATCCCAGGGTGCTCCAAGCCCTGTCCAGCCTGGTCTTAGACACTTCCAGAGATCCAGGGGTGGCCACAGTTTCTCTGGGCAACCTCTGTTGGTGCCCTCCTAGTGCTTCAGATCTCTAAATATACTTAAAAAAAAAAAGTTATTTCTGCTTGTTGCCCAAAACCTGCAGCGATCTGAAGATTTCAGGAGTTGTGTGGTGCGTGCCTGGCAAACAGCCAGAGCTGTGTGCTGTAGAATGAGCAGTTTCTTTCCATCGCTGGGGTCTCTTGACGAAACTCAGCCTGGATCAGACCTTTCCTAATCGATGCTTCCTTTCTAGCAGGTCTTGCTGCCCTGCTGCCTTTGGACCTGATGTGGTGGTTGAGCCTGGTTTAACAGCCTGGTTTTGCTCTGCTTGTGGATAACTCGTAGGGCAGCTCAGCAGCAGGACATTGCCCATGGGAAGTGTCCCTGCTTCAGGGGTGCCTTGTGACAGCCCTGACTGTTTGGGCCTGATTCAGTGTCCCTTAAGTTTAGGAGAACTGTCAACTTCAGTGGCTGTTCCCTGTACCCCTGCTGTTATTTCTGCTGGCTGGCTGCTAAATCACACTGAAAAGGAGCAAAATTGCTCTCACTCCCACCTGTATCGTGCAGGAAGAGCCTGTTGCCAAGGGAATGTTGTGCAATAATGAGTGAGATACAGAGCACCTATTTCTTTCTTAAGAGATTGGGATAGTGCAAAAAATATGGAAAGAATTTGGAGGGGGAATCATGGCTCTAGATACAGATGTTTGTGTAGCACACCTGGCGCCCTTGGCTGGGGATTTTATTAATCTCAGTTTATTCATCCCCCCCCCCGAGTGACCTGGAAAAGGAAAGTGAATTTTCAGAATGAAGGACTACTGCTCTTTTCAGAAGAGCAGGGCGAGGCAGGGACCCACACAGCCCCTGTACACTGGAGCTGTTGGCAGTGTTTGCTTGATAGCTGGAGTTTTGTAAAACCTTCTTCCCCCCCAGGTTAGATTCTGTGTGTTTTGGAGAGCAAACACGTGAACCTTTGGTCTCCAAACCTGGCAAAGCCACCCTGCTCGGGCTCAGGTAATCTGAGGGCAGGGAAGAGGCAGAAGGGAATTGTGATTTCTGTGGTTAAAGCCCTGCTTTAAGTGATGATAGTCCCAGCTCAGCTGCTGGGTGGTAACTTGCTACGACTTGACATCTGCAACTGCAGCTCAAGGAGGGGAAAAATAAACATGTGGTTGACAGGTGGTGTAGTTTTCTGACTAATAGCTGTTCCCAAAGCATTTCTTCAAAACCTCTTTCCCCTGCACCTCAGAGAGGTGAGCAATGGTTCATCAGACACTCTCAGGGCTGCTTTCCTCCGTACTCAAATTTTATTTTGTTGTGATGGGCCTGAATGCCTCCAAGACCATGTGGTTTGGTTGGTAAAGCCACCTTTACCCTGCTTGGCTGATGGAAAGCACGGGTTTTCCCCAGGCAGCTGCTGCAGGTGTTGGCAGCTCCAGCAGGCACTGGGGTGTAGCAGATTTCAGCTCCTGCTCAGGGAGGACTGAAGGAAGCTGGCTGGAATTTGCTTCGGTGGTGGGAGGCTTTGCTCTGGGTGAGGCAGTGCCAGTCCAGGGGCTGGAGCTGGCTCCGGGCAGTGCTGGGGCTGTGGGCACTGAGGAAGCTGTGATGGGAGTTGGTTCTTGACAAGGTCAGCCTTGGTGGTTTTGATGCCTTTAGTTGCAGCTTTCTTATTTCCCAGACTCTGTACTGCATTAGTTTATAGCTCTGAGCTCCATACAAAGTGTTCCAAGTTCTGCTCACAGCTCAGGCACACAAAACAATCCTTTTCCAGCCCCACAACCAAGGACACCGCTGCAGCTTCAGCCCCAAAAAAGTGCAAAGAGCAGAGAATTGAGGAGAGAATCTGGGGGGGTGGGACTGCAGAACCTGGAGCTGGGATGGGACAGTGAACCCAATGTGGGATGGAGAAAAACTGATAAAAGTGTGAGAACTCCTGACTCTGAGTCTGTCTTGGGTGTAGCCCTGGCCAGGCACTTGCAGTGCCCAAGGTGAATCCTTGGAAGCCTTCTAATAAATCTCTGCTTTACTCCTCTAACCCTGTCCAGCCTCTGGTCCAGGCAGCCTCTCTGGGCATCAGTTTCAGTGTGTGCAGTCCTGCAGATGTGACTGGGGGAATTCAAACACCAACAAGGTGATTTTGAGGATGAGGAGAGGTTCAGGTGAGATGGAGGGGGAACCAAACACTCGTCACAGAATGGTCTCTTCTCTGCTCTGAGTGCTTGGCTCTGGCTTCATGGTGGCTGCTCTAATTTACATCTGCTTTAAAGCTGCTTTAAAAAAAAGTAATACAACCCCCCCATATTTAATTTTAAAGCCAATCATGTGCCCTGTTTTTCTGGATTCTGATGCTTCTCTGGGGAGGGCTGTGCAGGATCTGTCCCTTGTTATGGGCTCTCTTTTTTCTGCCACATGAGGAACAGCCTGTCTCCTCTGTGCTAGCATCCCTCCAAAGACTTCACAGGCAAGCCTCTTCCCTTTGAATCTTCTTTCCTCATGCAGGATCCACCCAGCCAAAAACAATAAAGCATAAAACTGGAAAGAGAAGACAAACAAAAGAAGAGGATAGTTTGTGATTTCTGTCTTTTGCTGCCAGTTGGCTGCACGACTTGAAACAACTAAAGTGCCTTTATTCCCCATCCCCACTCCTTCCAACCCATTCCAATGTGTTAGTCTTTAAGTTGCAGCAGGAATGTCTGGAAATAACTCGCACCCCAAAGTGACAGCCTGAGAAACGAAGAGCTGGTCGCCTCCTCAGGCACCAGATGGAGGAGCTGTCCTGCTCATCCCTTGTTTTTTTGGGAACAAAAGTTTCTGTGGTCTCTGCAGGGACCCATGACAACATGGCTCCTGCATGAATGAATTTCTCCTACAGGGTTTAAATGGAGGCAGGTGGTGCTGAGGCCCCAAAAGTGCCTGGGGCAGGAAGGAAGGAGGTTCTGTCTTTTAAACCTCCATGGTGGTGGGTACAGGAGGCTG
Source organism: Cinclus cinclus (assembly GCF_963662255.1). NCBI lineage: Eukaryota > Metazoa > Chordata > Aves > Passeriformes > Cinclidae > Cinclus > Cinclus cinclus. Next base: position 1,373,487 of record NC_085060.1, read on the forward strand.
AGTCAAGAGATGGCTAAAGCAGGGCATCATCTCTGAGCTTGGGTAACTTTGGGTGTACCTGGAGGTACCCCCTGAGCTGTGTGACTGCATGGCTGTGTTTGGGG